>NW_023276776.1:4200000-4698737 GCF_013357705.1 Chelonus insularis
AAATGAAGGAGATTCTGCAAGTGGATTTAGGTTGGCTTGATGTATCATTTATGATTACAGTCTAATAATTTTATATTTATATTAATATTAGTAGGAAAAAAAATGTTATTATGGTATTTTTATTAATGTAATTATGATTGGCTGATAGACAAGTTGAAAAATAATGATTTGTTTTTAATATGAAATACAAATATTGAAGGATAATATTCTGATTTCCCAAGAGTTCCAATTACAAGTTATCTAAAAAATATGTAGAATTGATTCCAATATCTGTGCAGTGTTTACCATTAATTATTATGTAAAATAAATATTCTTTTTATTAATATCCCATCTCTTTCACATACTATTTCTATTTTTAATTATTAAATTGATAAAGTTTATTTAATTCATGATTCCCATCTTAAAATATTTGGTGACTGAAAATAATCAAAACGCCATTTTTTAGTTTTAATTCCTTATGATTATCAAAATTGAATGAGTTTTTTTAAAACAATAAATTTTGAGATATAATTTGAGGTTTTGAGTGACATTTATAATTAATTATACGCATAATAGTTGACATGGAACATCATTTCCATAGCTTTTAACTTGATCTTGTCCAGTGACCACCGCGATGTTCATCGGTTCCCAACTGACCACAAGGATCTGTCGCGGTTACGCCAGCCCCCTATATTAATGTCGACGAGCATGGTGTTAATTGATGACGTCATAATTATTATGCACGATTATGTAGCGCGAGAGAACATCCGGAGGAACATAGAGTAGCTTAACGATAAACTACCCGGGAGACTCGTTCATATTATGCATGGACAGATCCCTGGGATTATTTTGTGAAGCAATAGGTTGAAAGTGTTGTCATACAACAACGTTTATCTTGTAGAAATCAACAACTGTTATTCTCTTTCACTTGATGACTCAGATGAGATAGATTCAAGTGTATGTGTAACAATGATAAGACATATATAACTGCAGTTGCCAATGACTTCTTATCTAAAGTCGTCGAAAAGCAACTTTCTAGATGCTTGCAATCTAAAAATGCATCTCTCGTTCTTTTCTTCTTTATGCTTTTTATCTTCTTCCCCTAAGGGTAGATAACACTTTTATCACTCAATTTGCTATACTTCCGGGACTATTTGACCAATGGTAAAGTTTTGGGAATTGTCAACAACTCAACATCCAATTTCCACTATGAGCAGATTTTCTAAATTCATTCTTCTGTTTTTCTTCTTTCTGTCTCTTTCAACTCCACTCGTTTGTAAATTGAAGAATATGTAGAGTGGAATGAAATAGAAAAATAACTTGCAGTCAAATTGATTTTTAGATATTTTTTACTGAGAAACAGGAAATTGGAAAACTTGTAAAATTTAATTAGAAAGTTTCTTGTAAACAGAAAATTAAAATTAAACAAAAATATTTTTTCCTCCAATAAAATGTTTTTAATATTGAATTTCTTTTGTCAACAATCCACTTTTTTTTCTGCTAATTTTATTTTTACTTATATATGCAAATACTTTCATCTCTATTGAAATAGTCAGCTACAATTGCAAAGCTAACAAAATATCCATATCTCGGCATTTTATTTACCAGTCCTGCAAGTGATTTTACAACTTTACATATGTAAATAAAATTCACCGCTATTGTGAGGATTTTAAATCCCCATCACGTATTTCCCAATAACGTAAATAATTCAAGCAAAATAAGGTGATGTTATTATAATGAAGTGTTAACGTGCATGTGTTTGACGTAAAAGCTCTGATCAAGAGTCCAAATGGAAGGGAGGAGTTCGTAGAGAGAATCTAGGGCAATAATTTATGGAGCTTGGTGGTAGTAGCCGCAAGTAAGGTAACAGATTGGCCATGTCACAGTGTCGGGCAAGGACGTAGGGATTAGCGGACACCCCCATCAGATGATTTAAGCCACTTCGTCGTTACCAACCTCTCTATGTTGCCCAGAGATGCTGTCACTTGGGAGCTTTCCTAGGAACTTTGTAATGCATGTAGCTCAATGTGTACCTTGACACTGCAATAGTTAACAGATATTGTACTGTTTCATCATTCAGGGACACTTATTAGCTTCTAACTTTCTAACGTTCAATTTTAATTAAACTTTTTCCTTTTTTTCTCCTTTATTTAACATAAAATATCTTTTCTTAAGAATTCCCAGCGAGTTTTTGGAGACCTTTATTTACCCTCTGGTGGTTAGATTACAAGTGGGGTTGCATTTTATGTAAGATGTGTTCTGTCCGGAAAAAGTTTGGAACGTGACAAACTTTTACAACAACTTCGTTTTCTTGTACGTATACTGTTTTACTGTAAGAGAAGAACAAAAACTCTGTCAGTTGCACGATCAGGCAAGCTGGTGCAACAACACTTTTTCACTTCGTTTTCCAACGTCTCTTGAAAACGATTTTTATTCTTTTTCATTCGCTAGTAAATGAATAAAGAATAATAAACAGGAAAAAAAAATGAAATTATATACACAAAATAAGTTTCATATTCTGGAAAAATTTTAAATGCATATTTTTATTACTTTTAAATGAAATTAACTTAGCTTGTTTAAAAGTTTTTTTTTTAATGAAGTTCCATGAAGTTTCGAAAATTGATATTATAAAGGAGTAGAAAAGTCTTCTTTTCTTAATCTAAACAATCATTAAGCTTATTTAAATGTGTTAAAAAACACTTACAATAAATCATTTACTTTGTTATAAATTACAAAAGCTGATTTATTTATGTATTCTAAAAGTATCACGAGGATTCCTAGAGGTTTATGTTTGTATAAAGAGCAAGAGTGTTATTTTCTAACATTTAATACTACATAAGAGCTTTAAATAAAGAGAGTTGAGACTCTAAAGTCTATGTAATCAGATCATTTGCTTTAGAAGTAATTTATGTGCACGCAAAAAGTAATTAAAGTTTCATTAAATCCGTTGTTAAGCAATAACAGAGTTTAGTATCTCGACACTACCACGATTTAATAATCCAGCAACCATTATGCTGTTCGTTAAATATTAAAAGTCGTTCCGGAGTAAGTAGTGTGAGTGGAATTTTCAACCGTTGTTAAATGCAGTTGAATTGAAAAAATACTACATTCGGAGAGGAAACGATAGAAAAAATGAAGAAAAAAAAGTAAAAGAATAGGAAAGTTATGTAGAAATAAAAAAGGACGAAATTACGATAGCATGCAGTGTGCACGTGATTCGACGAGAATTTCCAACCGACGTCCTGCTTTCTGTTTAAGACAGTTAGAGCTTCCTATCCTTGCGGCTACTTCAGTACCCACTGGAACTTCGTAATTCATTGTTGGCCTTGTCATTGGTCGAGTTCGACTGTAAATCTACAGCGAAAGGAACTTGAAGTTGTTCTAGAAAATTATTCATTCGTTAAAACATTCAATGGAGATCAAATTCATAAGAGAAAGTTTAATTCTTTATTATTATTATAATTTTCATTTTTTTAACTTTTTTTTTTTATTTAAAAAACTTAATAGATAAATAAAATTCAAACTTTATTGAAATAAAAATGATAATTAATCAGAAGATAAAAATGTTCCGATCGTAAACGATGAGAGTTTAAAAACAATAAATCTGGAGTTTAAAAGTTGAGAACAAAATACGTGACGACGCTGCGGATGAAAGAAAATCTACTGGGATAGAGTGACAAGAGGCTACGAGACAGAAATTGGTAGAATAAAAAGCTGATGTTCTCGTATATACAATGATGGCATTGCGTCCTTTGGTAATGAGGCTAGTATCTCGTTTCAAGATTTCTAGGTATTAATTTTGTTTTACCACGGGAAAGGAAGAATAAGAGACGCTATCAGTATAATACTTTTCTCTTCGTTTGCTCTAAGATCCTTTTACTATTCTTCCATCTTGATAATTCTTGACTTTAAACAAGATTTCTTTTGAAATTGAAGCGCAATTTATGTAAAAGAGCATTGTCGTAATGTGTAATTTCAAAGAAAAAATAATTTCCTTTCACTTAATACATAATTAAAGGTAAACTCTTTTTTCAAGATAACTTTTTTAGTCTTGTTGCGGTGATTTAATTACTGACTAGGAAATTCCTTATCAAGTCATTTTCATTGAAGAAACTCTTTTCTTATAGTAATATTATTAAGTTGATAAAATGTACAAAAATTACGTAAGTTTGAACGATAAAATTGTGTTTTATGTTAAGAAAAAAAAATTTATTAAATTAAACTCGATTTATTTCTGTTTTTTTTTCTAAATAAAAGATGTTTTACTTGAGATCAGTTCAGATTATCACAGATAATATAATAAATATTTCTTTCAAACAAATTAAATTAAATGTAGAAATAAAAATTATTTATAAACTTTTTTTTTATTTTTTAATATCAATTTTTATAATCTTACGATGAATCGAATGAGAAAATATTTATTAGGATAATCAAAAAAATTTCCAAGTTTATTCTGTAGTGAGAGGATTTCAGTGGAAGGCATTTTTTAAATTCAAAAAATGAGTATTACGAAAAGTGAAAAAAAAACATATTTTTTTTTATCGCAGTTACAAAAGCTTCACTAGTATAAATGAACGATAAAATTTTTCAATAATATTTGACTGAATATTTTTTTTTTCTTTTTACTAAAATTCAATTTGAAAATTGGTTTTATGGATAAAAATATCTATTTTTGAACCATTAATTGAATGCTATTGTAAAATGGAAAAAAAAATATTTCATTCATCCAATCAGATCAATTTAAATAAAATCATTCAGTTATAAAAAATTAACAAAATCATAATGCTTTGATAATCAGTTATTTTATTCACTAACAAGTGGAAAGAATGATTACGAACTTCCGTTAATAAATTGTTGTAAAAGGTTTTAAGCAATTAATATTTCAACATTTTATATTGGTAGTAAAACAGTGCTTTCGAGTATTTAAAAACTAAATTAAAACAAATAATCACTGCATTTAATTCGTCTTTCAATTCAGATTACCATTTGTAAAAATTTAGAGTGAAAAAAAAGGAATGAAAAAAATTTATAAAAGTTTTTAATTTCCAATGCAATTAGATGATACTCTATCCTCTTGACTTTCTAACAGGTGTATATCCCATCCAGCAAATGATACAACAATATACGTATCTGTCGAAGATTTATTTAGATCGAATTTGAACTCATTCGTCTAGAAACCGTCAATTTTCTCCTCGTAAATTAGTGGTCCAGAGCACTTTGTCATTGGTCTCGTAACGTTCACGCACGTACATTGACAGTGAAATGGAGAAAAACACGGCTATAAAAATAAAATTATAGTCTGCATTCTGTATATATCGTGGATCTGATACAGCTATCGAACAGTAAAGTGTTTCTGGTGATATATTATAGCTAGTAGACTGTATTGGAGTACAGTGCACTTTGTGGAGTAACTTCGTTACGTGCTTACAGATACTCATCGAATATACACTCTTTCAAAATTAATTACAATCTTACATGCATATACAGACATAGATTAGTCTAGTGTGGCTTAGTGTAAACTAAATCTGAGTATTATGACTCAAAGTCACGTAATCCAGGTCTTACGAGTCAATGCAAATAATTTCGTGTTTTTTTGTTAACAGAAGTTGGATTATGTTTCAGTGCACTTCTTGTTTGAGAGCATGAATTTCATGAGAACAATTGACTGGATACTCCTTGTTAAATAATTTCTAGCAATATGATAAAAATGATTTAGTTGCTTGCCAAATCCTAGGTTTACTAGAAAAAGTAAGCGATTTGATATCCGTAGATCGAGAAAACTCAATCTCTTGACCAAACAGCAAGCGTGTTAGTAGTAGTAGCTTGTATTGGCTAGACTTCGCTGGACTTTATCGAAACTATCTCGATACGCTAGGCTATTACTTTCATCCTCTTTTCTTTCGATTTTTCGGTCATCCGCGGATCAAACGGTGCAGCTCTGATACTTCCGATCGTTCCGGACTTTTCGTGACGAACAAAAGCTTTTCGGATTTTTTGGATTACTGTTCTCTTTTCATTCTATTCGGATAATAATCTTCGATTCATGTCATCCTATATGCTACATCCTACATTTCTTATTTCGCATTGATAAAACATAAATAGGAAATGGAAAAGTTTTTTTTATGATAAAAAATAGTGGGTTAAAGTATTAATAAACTGTTTAATGAAAAAATTTATGAATTTATCGATGCTTTTTTAATGAATATTGATGTTAAAAATGTATTCTAAAGCTTTTTTTGGTCAAGTTGAATTTCGTTTACAGCTCGAAAAATTGACGAATGTAAATTCAATTATTGATAATGAAAAAAATATATATAGCACTAAACGATATTGGAATTTTTATCTTTCTAGTTAATGTGAATGAAATTTTTGTAAATTAAAATTCAATAATTGATTATTTACATTTCAACAAAATGGTAGTAGTTATTGATTCTCCGTTTTAATTTATTTAAAGCTCATATCGATTAAAAAAACTCCTGATGTTAACGCTTAAAAGAATTGAATAAATCCCGTTCCCGTACAAAAAAATATCGTTCCCATATGGGACTTTTTCTTTATTAATTTTACCTCTTTACGCCAACGTACTTTGAACGTTTTCTATTTGCAGAAACAATATATGTATTAAAATTGATGAAATAATGATATATGGGTAAAAAACTGTAAGAAATAAAAATGTGCATAACTTCTATCTTAATGATGCTACGGAGTTGATCGAGGGCTCAAATGAAAGATCTGGATGAGAGGAAAAAAGTCGATCTAGTTGAAATCATCATTGGAGTCTAATTGACGCTGAAATTAGGGCAAGTTCCCGTTTTACCCCATGTTAGGTGTGGAAAAATTAATTTTTCAAAAGTTTGACCGGATTCCGCATTTCTATACATTGAGACGAAGAGAATGAGTGGTCAAACTTGAAAATCGGACAACTTTGATTTTTCGACCCCAAAAAATGGCAAGTGGTACCCCTTTCCATTTTTTTTGGCCAAAAAATAAAAGTACTCCGATTTTGATGATTGAGGGCTCATTCTCTTCGTCTTGATACGTAGAAATGCGGAATCGGGGCACCGGTCGAGAAAATTCACTTTAACACCCTTAAAATGGGGGAAAATTGGTTACAAATTAAAAATTATCATCCCCTTGACTTCAAACCCTTATAACTCGTAAACGGATGGTCTAATAATCATTTTTAGGAACATTTTAGAAACCTGAGAATCCAAGCTAAATAGATATATCCATAATATATGATCAAAAAATTTCCTTCACCCTTAAAATTGCTAAAATATAAAAAAAATCACATTTTTGTGGGAAGTTGTCAACTATTTTGGCCGTTTTGAGGTAGAAATAAATGTCTTAAGCAATTTTCATGAATATGTATCTGTAGCTTAGATTCTGAAGTTTCCAAAGACCGCCTTATAATCGTTATTAGATAACTTCTATGAGAATTATAGAGGTCCAAATTCGAGTAAGGGTCAACAAATCATCTGCTCTTCGACTTCGGAACGTCATTACTCGCGGAAAAATTATCGGACGACAATTTTCAAAAGGTATTTGAAAACCTTACACTCTAAGCTACAGAAACATATCCATGAAAATGGTTAAAAAAAATTATTTAACTCTCAAAACGGCCAAAATAGTTGACAACTTCCCACAAAAATGTGATTTTTTTTTATATTTTAGCAATTTTAAGGGTGAAGGAAATTTTTTGATCATATATTATGGATATATCTATTTAGCTTGGATTCTCAGGTTTCTAAAATGTTCCTAAAAATGATTATTAGACCATCCGTTTACGAGTTATAAGGGTTTGAAGTCAAGGGGATGATAATTTTTAATTTGTAACCAATTTTCCCCCATTTTAAGGGTGTTAAAGTGAATTTTCTCGACCGGTGCCCCGATTCCGCATTTCTACGTATCAAGACGAAGAGAATGAGCCCTCAATCATCAAAATCGGAGTACTTTTATTTTTTGGCCAAAAAAAATGGAAAGGGGTACCACTTGCCATTTTTTGGGGTCGAAAAATCAAAGTTGTCCGATTTTCAAGTTTGACCACTCATTCTCTTCGTCTCAATGTATAGAAATGCGGAATCCGGTCAAACTTTTGAAAAATTAATTTTTCCACACCTAACATGGGGTAAAACGGGAACGTTGGCGTAAAGAGGTAAAATTAAAAGAAAAAAACAAATTAAAATTGTGTTCTCCAAACGTTTTTCATGGTCTTATGAGGGGAACGTCGGGGAACTTTTCCAATAGGGAACATCGGGGGAAAGAGACTTTTTCATACGAGTTGTATTTTATATTCCATAGATATTCGATACATCAAACAAAATAATCTTTTTTTTGTCACATTTGATAAAAATTGGATGAAAATAAAATTTCAAATAAAAACTAGTTCTAATTATCAAACAACGTTATATCCATAAATAATTAAAAAGATTTCTCTTGAAAACCTACAACAAATGAAAATAGTCAGAAATAATTAAAAATTCTCAAGATAAGAAACAGAATAATTGAAAAATTATTTATCTACATAATAATTAAATTACTTGCAGTTGGTTTAGTAGAAGTTAATTTCTTTAAAAAAAAAGTAATTTCTCACTCTATTTTTCGTTTTACTTATTCTGTATTTCATCCGTCACATCGTTTAATTTATTATGCAGTAAAGCGACTGCAAAATGTGGATCAATTTCCCGAAGGAGGTAGAATTTAATTCACGGTATTTGGTCGTGGTATTTCTCGTTTATTTTACCGTTTCACGGGGTTTACTCGCTTTTCAACCATTGAAAGAGGAAAAGAAGTAGAGTAAGAGAGCAAAAGGTTGAGCTTAATTCAGGGAAGGGAAAAAGGATTATATTACTATAAACTGTACGTTGGATATACATTTGTAGCTTATACGATGCTTTTCTGATATTCATGCTCGCATTTATACATATTGGAATATTTTTACCTATACAACCGTGGCTGATATGCTACCACAAAATCCTACAATGTTGTGTATAGAGAGGCCATTTGTGGTACCAGTTGGCATTTATATTCTCTACGAGGTTGTGTCTAAAGCTTGTGTGTAGATTCAATGCTATTTGTTAATTTGTGTATATTTACTGTATCGAAAATGTCACAGATGGTATTTTCTTTGTGTACTAACTATGAATAAAATAACTAAAATTTTGTCGTTTATCAACGAGTGTTTTAAATATCTTTTTTTAATTTCATCCATTTCGGTATTAATATCGATAGGAGGATAAAATGTATCTGAAAATGATAAGGGAAAACCATTTCACCCAGACGATATAAATTTTTTTTTTTATATTAATAAAATGTTTGCTAAAGAATTTTTTAATTGCAATTACTAAGCGGATTTATGTAGATTTGATGGAAGTTTTAAAAAAATTTTTTTTTTATTCTGAACATTCTTGGAGATCATATAAATTTGTTGTATATATTTATAATATTTTTTAAAGTTTAAAATTTAAGAAATTCGAAAAATTTATATCTATTATAAAGCATTTATTTAATATTTCCAATTTTTTTTTCTCATACCCCCGCCCAAAGTTGAAGTTTGCTTCCCGTTTTCAGATACCAAAGTGACGTATTCTATCCCGCATAAAACGAAAAAAAATCATCTATGCGCATGCCCAGACAGATGTTGCTTTTCTCTGCGAGAGAAAGAATGTCATTTTCTCAACTTCAAAATAAACAACAAACTTAAGTTCGGATGATTCTATCGTAAAAAATAATATGTTGGCCATGGAAGCAAAGTAAGAGATCCTTACCTGGATGTTTGACACGCAGATCAGAAGATCATACTTTTCTCCCTTGGTTAATAATGTTCTATTTAGTTACAAATGATCCTGCGGAAATGACCTATGCCTTTAATAGATATTTTAATCTTGATAGAATTATAATTTGTAATGTTTAGTTTCCGAATTGATTTATTTAAATAATGCTTCAAGTATTCAAGTAATAATTTTACGGAATTCGTTTGTTTATATTATCACTTTATCATACATTATAAGTACATGTTTACTACCACAATATAGAAGCATATTTGAGTAGCAAGCGAAACCTTTGTTGAGTTTATTCAAAGAATTTTCATTAAGGTGAAAATTCCGACAGGTTGTCTAGAACGAAAGTAAAGGAAGGTTAAATGAAAAGGGGAACAGGTGGTGGGAGAACAAGTACTCAGGGGAAATGATGCACAGTGCATAATGTAACAACGCATAAGTGATGCCTGTGGATTATTGCCAAGCTTGGTGGATGTCCTGTTTGTGTTCTGAGACACATCGGAATTATTACTTAGCACTCCACGCTTGTGAAACGACCCGTTGTAATCGGCAATGCTATAATAGTGATTGAGTGCTTTATGACTAGGTCAAACGAGCAGTGATTCTCTCACAATGACATTGATTACATAAATTTCTCAATTATTTCAGTATCCTCTCTATTGGTCGTTTTGTACTCATCGACAAAAGTATACATCATAAAATTGTAAAAGTATCCATTTAAATTTATTCACCAACTTGAAAAAACAATTTTTCTTCATGGTTCATTGATTTCTCTTTGATCAGCTAATAATTAACATCAAGAGCGATAGAAAATATTTTTATTGCAATTAAAATGTCATTTGTATCAACAGTTGGATGAAAAAATATTTTAATGACTTATAGTAGTTATGAAAAAAAAATATTCTCATCAAAAAAAAATGTATTTCCAATAACTACGAATTAATTACTCTGATAGACAAAGGTTAAAATGTGATATTAATTTGAGCTTAATATGCTTATATTACAACATATTGAGTTCAAATTGATGTCAAATTTCAACTTTTATCTATCGGGGTAAAAAAATCAAATTATTGCACTAAATTTATGTAGCTTATTCGCAAATTTACTATGCTATTTTTTCAAAATTATCGCATCCTATATTAAAGGGAACAAACAATAGTTCTATTTGGATAACAGTCTTCCAATGAATGTTGAAGCAAGAACTTCTCAGTTGATAATTAATTTATTATATCGAATACAAAATTCCATTATTAATATATTATTACTGAAATCATGATAATTAATATCTTTGCCAAGAATTTAATTAAATATTATTATAATTTTCAAAATGAAGTCCATTTAATTAAAAACTCAATCGATGTCTATCAATATAATTATCGTAATTAAACTGAATTATTATTTAGCCTAAATAATAATAAAACTTGAAGTATTCAAGATGGTTTAAACGACAAATTGATGTTGTGGTGCATTTCAGGATAATGGAAATGTAAATACTAGCAAAAAGTAGGACAAGAATGACGTGTATTCAGAAATGTTAAGAAAAAGTAGTGTAGAGGAAAAACGATTGGGAGCAAGGGATGGTTTTTTGTCTGGAAAACGTTCATCGAAAGTGGAGCTCTCGTGTATTCGCCAAAACATGTAAGTAGTGCACGACGGTATTTCGCGATAGAGTCAGAATGACACAGAGTGTTTTGTCCTTTACTGTCTACTCTGTCTCTCATGTGCCCCGTATGCTCTTACACCGGTAGTCTTTGTCAGTGGCAAGAAACAAAAGCTTCTAGGCAGGCTCAGAGAGATAAAATGGAAATGTACACATATACACATTCAACACTGGTCTCCATGCTATATCGAATTTCCAGTTTAAAACTACTTGTATTCGTTCAGACTCTCGGTTCTTCTCAGCTTTGCATTGACACTTCAGTGCTCTTTCATTTTCTTTTATCGAAAAAGACACAAATTCCAATATAGAGTAAATGTTTCTTGCTGCTCTATTTAATTGAATGTTTTTATTTTTTTCATCTTCCTAAAGACTTTCATTTTTTTTTCCTCACTATTTTACAGGGTCTCAATAAGTCTTGGTGAAATCAGATCTCGTATATCAATATTTATTGGCACCAGACATTATTCGTTATCAGTTTGCTATCAATTAAACCAACGTCCATCAAATTACAATTGGTACTTTAGCTGTTAATTACCGTAAATTGTCACTAGCAGACTCATTAAATTGACGCAATGGCTACTGGCGTGTGCTCATCGAAACTTCCGTTAGCCCCAAGATCCTTAGGAAGAATCACTCGCTTGGTAATTGAAGCTCGTTAGCGAGCTGACGGCTCGAATTGAGTCTATTCATGATGAGAAATCGTGATTGCCGATTGAACTGTTACGCCCTCGTTGCACGAACCATAGACTTCCTTTAAGCCTTTTTTCACGTCATTCTTTTTTCTGAGCCATTTCAACCGCATGCGAATCATTTATCCTAATTCATTAATAAAGAGGAAAAAAAAATAGTGTCAGTAAGGTAAAGGTTTCAGTTATTGACAGCTCTATTAATGAAACTTGTGATTCCGCTAATTGTTTCAATCAATTCATTAGATATAAAGGAATAATTCTTTTTTAAAAAAGTAATCTATTGATTTCTGTTTGAATAAAAGTGTTTCTACTGCTGATGGTGAGACAATGATATTTTCTAGAAAATAAATACTTTATCTGTTCAACATTCAATAGTTATGAAAATTGAATGGACGTTTGGAATCTTTTAACATAAATTATATTAACCTGTAGAATGAAAGTTCTTTCAAAATGAATATTCAAGTAATGTCAATTCTTTAGAATTTTTATTTGCTTCTATTCGGATTGTATATTATAGAAAAAATTTTCAGGCAGAAATCTTAATTATTAAATGATATATTCCAACCAAACGAAGAGATGGAGACTATGAAATGGTAGGTGAAAATTAGGATTACGCTTAAGTTTCATAGAATCACTTTGTCTAGTTCAACTGGAGAGAATATTTGAAAATAAAACTTGGCTGTAAGAAAATATGAATACTTGTTCTGAAGTTTTAATTTCTTTTTTTCAAATGAAAATTTAATTTTCATGTATACTTTTCACATGTGAAAATGGCACTCATAACAAAGTAATATACATTTTCACCCATTATTATTTTCATTATATGCTTCTTAATGGGTTGTAATAAAAAGAATAACTATGAAGCAACTCTACACTAAGTAAAGTGATAAAAAAATTTATACTAATATCAGAGTATTATTGGTAATTAATTTATGATACTCAAGATTATTATTGTTATCAAAATACTAATTTTCTTTGAAAATTTTTTTAAAGTCAGAAAAAGAATAGAGGTTACTTTTGTTAATTAATTTATCTTACTTTGATGTTGAATAAAAAGAAACGAAATGTGCAAAAGTTCTTCATTAAAAAACCTTCAATTCTAACAACTGAATTCAGTACCAAATTAAAGTTTATTTATCTTTTTTTTTTCATCTTCAAGATCACTACAATGTTGTTTTTTCTCTCATACTACTTGATTCTCTGATAAATTTTTTATGAAGATTAAAACAGAAATGTGTATAATAATATTTATACTTATCTGTATTTAATACCTGAAAAAAATAGTGGACTTTCAATTCTATCATATTAATTTTAAAATAATGAATGTTAATGTTATCAAAAAAAGGTCATAATTTATTTAGAAAAAAACATGTAAGAAATTTCTTGTTACAAATTATCTTTTTGAATGATCATAGAGAGCCATATCTATCTAAACCTTAAAGTAATATTAACAAAATTACAAACTTTTATATCAAAGCTCTTAATTACACAAAAATTTCTAAAAACTTCTTTCCAAGTAAAAAATAAAATCGATTATTAGATTATTATCGATGAACTCACTAAACTTATAACTATAATAAATGTTTATCAGAAGTTATTCGCCAAGTTTTCCTATAAATCAGGCTGCTAGAGATTGCAACGTGTGTATTAATCTCTAGGTCTCTAATTAATTATCGTGTTATCGCACGACGAATAACCCTTAGAGACATAGGTTAAGCATTCAAGTTCACCATGCAACCCAACTCATATTCGAGAAATCATTGAAATCTAGGAGTGCAGCACAGAGAAGTCAATCGGACAAAGCAAATTGATTGACAGTGAAACACAGCGAGTACCATTAATGTAACTCAATACTACTGTATTTAATTAGAGAAAAAGCCTCGTGTAATAACTGAATTTTTGTAATTCCTCAATCACATAAGTGACTTATGGTCAAAGCCGGATTAATGTTGAATAAATTCAATGAAAGCAGTTTAATGATGCTCAAGTAAAATGCATGAAGTGAAATTTTAGCCGCTTGTCTATCAACTGTTTGTATCATCTAACTCACTTGTATATACTGATATACATATAATTCACATGGACGAGATACACTCGTTATCGAAAACCGGGAATGGTCGTCTGTCGAATGCGTCGATATCATCTAAACGGAACATGAAGCATCCACATTTCTATTGGCAAATATTATAGAATGGCAGGTATATAACAGGTAATGGGACGCGTATTATCATTCGAGAGGATGATGAGAAACGCAGTACAACAAGAGATGGTACGTGTGGCTAGTAAACATCGTGAGTATATGTTTAGTGACCATGGCTAAAGATTTCAATGCAGCCTATCGAATTATTGCCTTGAATATTCAGCTTTATCAACGACCATCGCGACCAAGTGTTATATGAATCAGAATATTATCATTTATACATCGCTGATATGAAGGACTATGCAAATGTCCTGGCAACCAAAATCTCATTTTGATATTGTCACGTATAAATACAAGAGTAGTTTGGTCCTGTCTGTTGTCTATTACAACTGCTCCAATTGATCGTAATTGGACTTGATGAAAAAATTATTTTGTTGCTTCAACAGATTGGAACTTCAATAACAGTCATGATTTTTGTAATGTTTGCAGAAAAAATTTGTAAATGAAATGAGTCTGTTGATGGAATTGACCTGGACCTTTGGAACAGTTGGAACAACAAAATATTTCTTTCATAAAGTCAATGGATTAAATTCGAATTTATGAAAGGCTTTCGGAATGAACTAGATCGGATTATGTAGCTTGTTTTATTAGTCAAATATTTGATAACCATTTGAGATCATCAGGATTTATGATAAAATCTTATTCTTTTATTGGAAACGGATTTCTTCGTGAGTTGAAAGAAATATTTATGGGATTTTGAAGTGGTGGAATATATGTGGAAGGAATGTGTGAAAGAAAAAAAAGTGAATGACAGATTGAGGTGGAAGAATATAAAGGTAGATCTGAAGATACAAATGCAGATAAGGCCGAACGAAAGGTCATAAAATGAGGAATAAAACCTTTGGAAAGTGATTCTTATTCGAAAGAATTTGAATTTGACATTTATTATGGTATTTATGGACATTGTTCATTAACAATCATTTCAATGAACAATAAAAGTTGGTTAAAAATAATCCAAGTTTAATTTTATTTTTAATTAAATACTCTAAGGGGATGTAAAAGTAAATTCATCAATAAACCAATTTCCAACAGTAATGAAGAAAAAAAACAATCAATTAGGATTGAACTATTTTTATCTTAAGTATAGAATTCTTTGTTTGGATTTCAAAATGGTTAAAAAATTATTGGCATCAATCATCAACGTGTTTAGAATCCAGAAATTCTAGATCACCTGTTCATTTATTGATCTTAACCTTTCATTTACTGGCTTGTTTACTGACTCAATTCTTTTCAACCGTTAGATTGAAAAAACTCTTTTAAACGATTTAAAATGGTCTTCCTTTTTATTCACACCACGTACTTATTCAACCACTCAATATCAGTTTTTTATAATCAATAAATGAATTACGCGTATAAAAACATTTCGTTCCCCAAAGGTTTCTTGAATGTTACTCAGTGGGAAAGTTCCACGACATTGCCTTCGTGGGGAACAAATTTTTTTTTTTTTGCAAATTTTTCTTTTTTACTCCAAACGTATTTTGAATTTATTGTACTTGCGGAAACAACACACATATAATGAAATTTACGAAATAATGGTACATTAGCTAAAAACTTTAAGACATGAAAATATGCATAACTTCTATGTTAATAATGCTACAGGGTTGATCGAGGGCCCCAATGAAAGATCTGGATGAGAGGGAAAAAGTCTGTATAGTTAAAATAATTATTGGAGTATAATTAATGCTAAAACTAGGGCAAGTTCCCGTTTTACCCCATTTTAGGTGTGAAAAAATTAATTTTTCAAAAGTTTGACCGGATTCCGCATTTCTATACATTAAGACGAAGAGAATGAGTGGTCGATCATCAAAATCGGAGTACCTTTATTTTTCGACCCCAAAAAATGGCAAGTGGTACCCCTTTCCTTTTTTTTTAGCCAAAAAATAAAAGTTCTCCGATTTTTAAGTTTGACCACTCATTCTCTTTGTCTTGATACGTAGAAATGCGGAATCGGGGCACCGGTCGAGAAAATTCACTTTAACACCCTTAAAATGGGGGAAAAGTGGTTACAAATTAAAAATTATCATCCACTTGACTTTAAACTCTTATAACTCATGAACGGACGGTCCAATAACTGATTTTGAGGACGTTTTAAAAAGCTTGAAATCTAAGCTAAATATGCATATTCATAAAAAACGTTTAAAAAATTGTTTTCACCCTTAAAATCGCTAAAATATAAAAAAAATCACATTTTTTTGGGAGTTTCCCAAGTATTTTGGCCGTTTTGAGAGTTAAATAATTTCTTTAACAATTTTCATGGATATGTTTCTGTAGCTTAGAGTCTAAGGTTTTCAAATACCTCTTCAAAATCATTATTAGATGATTTTTGTAAGAGTTATAGAGGTCCAAAGTCAAAGTAAGGGTCAAAAATTATCTACTCTTCGACTTTGGACTCCTATAACTCCCATACAAGTTATCTAATAATGATTTTAAGGAGGGGTATAGAAATTTCAGAATCTTAGCTTCACATACATATTTATAAAAAATGGTTAAAAAATTTCCTTTATCCTAAAAATTGCCAAAATACTTGGGAAACTCCCAAAAAAATGTGATTTTTTTTATATTTTAGCGATTTTAAGGGTGAAAACAATTTTTTAAACGTTTTTTATGAATATGCATATTTAGCTTAGATTTCAAGCTTTTTAAAACGTCCTCAAAATCAGTTATTGGACCGTCCGTTCATGAGTTATAAGGGTTTAAAGTTAAGGGGATGATGATTTGTAATTTGTATTTCGTGTAACCCGTTTTTAAGGGTGTTAAAGTGAATTTTCTTGGCCGGTGCCCCGATTCCGCATTTCTACGTATCAAGACGAAGAGAATGAGCCCTCAATCATCAAAATCGGAGTACCTTTATTTTTTGGCCAAAAAAAATGGAAAGGGGTACCACTTGCCATTTTTTGGGGTCGAAAAATAAAGGTACTCCGATTTTGATGATCGACCACTCATTCTCTTCGTCTTAATGTATAGAAATGCGGAATCCGGTCAAACTTTTAAAAAATTAATTATTTCACACCTAAAATGGGGTAAAACGGGAACTTGCCCTAATTTTAGCATCAATTATACTCCAATAATTATTTTAACTATACAGACTTTTTCCCTCTCATCCAGATCTTTCATTTGAGCCCTCGATCAACCCTGTAGCATCATTAAAATAGAAGTTATGCACACTTGCATGTCAAATAAATTTTTTCCCTATAGTCTCCCGAAGGGGTCGTCGGGGAACTTTTAGGGGACGAGCTTTCCTTATACGGGATATCTTTAATTCAAATAAAAACAATACTATCTAATTTTCTAAATATTTTTAATTCCAACTATTCTTCCTACCACCGAACTTCCATTGAATTACACAATTTATTCAACATCTGATAACAAAAAATATTGAATGTATCTCCAAAGTTTCAATAGAACCTTATTAATCAATTGCTCTTAGAACTGGTTATCGAGTCGAGTTATTGTTACTCGATCTAATGAAGTCTGATAATGGAATAAATAATTTAAAATCACGTCAAGAGTAGAGTATTATATCAAATGCTGAGAGTGTGGAGTTGGTGATAGTGTTCTGATCGACATGCTCTGATCTCTCTCATGCATGAGTAGTTTAGCCAGGGGATTTCAGCCCCTTTCTGAACACATAGGCGTGAGAGTAACATCGGGATGACAATCGCGGCCGATCGCTGTTACATGTTCGCTCAAGGACGATGCACATCTGACCCAATTAACAGACTCCCTCCTCTTAACCCCTCCGTAATACTGTCGTGTAGAAGTTGTATTGTTCTTTTGTAAGATAGGCAGCATTATCCGGTGCAGACAGGTTGTCTGTTGCTGAAGCGGAAAAATATTAATAATGGCATGGTAGTGTGTATTTATAAAAAAAAAGAAAAAAAAACCTCAAGAGTTGAATGGAAAAAAAATAGAAGAGAAAATATTCTACTTTTCAAGTGAATAATTTTATGTTACTTTATATTATGTGGTAATAAATTTTTCTCATCTTTTCTCTTTATTATTTAATGAGATTTTTTGTTGTAAAAAATAGTATAGATGAGTAATTTTGATTCGGATCATTTTCCAAGTACACTCAATTTAGCTGAGTTAAAAATCTTCATTACAACTTTCTCAATACGATTTTTAGTCCATTAAACCTATTTTACTAATCCTAGCCAACCTTGAAAATCCACATCTCCGTGAAATATTAAATTAAAGTCTTGGGTTCAAAGATCAGTTCAATGGAGAAAATATTCGTCTTTAATCTTGTGAGAGAAATGCAGATTTAATTCAATGGAATAAATTTCAGCACACATCTGACATTTTTTTGAATATTATTTTAATGAGCCACTTATCTGATTTAATATTGAATAGAAATATATTAAATAGTAATAGTTAATGATTTTATGTAAATGATAAGGAATAAAGATAAATGAGAAAGCCATGAGAAAAAGAGAAATAGGTTAGTAGTTATTGGGGGAGCGAAAATTGGAGAAAAAACGAAGAACACAGATGTTTTTCTTTTATTTGGTAAATCCAGTTAAGGAACTATTGAAGATGGCAAATTAGCCAAAATTTCGAACATCATTTTTTGATATAAATTAATTATGTATCGAAAAATTGTGTCTACAATAGCTTCTTAATAATAGCTTAATTGTTAGTTAAAAAGTGTTTAAAGATGAAGAAAAGCAAGTTGAATAATACTCTGTAAAAATACATCAATTAACAATTTTTTACTGTTCAGGGATTTTTAGTAAAAATAAAAATTTCAATTATCACATTAAGGTTATTAACTACCAGTTTATAAAACCTTTATAAAATAAATTCGTTCGATGTTACATTTGAAAAAAACAATTTTAAATTATCATTATCCATGAATAATGCTCCATTATTTTTCAATATTTTTATAATTGACTGGTTAAATAAAATGTTGATTTTTTTTCACCAATACTAAATATTTACAATATTTCTGTTATAAAAAACTGATTTTATCCAATTATTTTAATTCAATGTAATCTGATAATAATGATAAATATTTTAATAAATTTACAATCTAATTGACATCATAATATAATAATGAATGTTTGAAAATTTGGAATAGACAAATTATTAGTTGATAAGTGGCTTGTGGTGAGTCAATTACAAGCTTCTAAATACTTAAAACTAACCAATCATGATCTAATCATAAACCAATAGTTGACCAATTATAGTTCTAAAAGGTATGTATTGGATTTATTATTGGTCAATAATTTATCTATTTATTTTTATACAGATTGAATTTGAATAAATATGACAAAAATAAAAATAAAAAACTACTTTAAATCTACAGTTATTTATTTTTTACGTTTGTAAAACAGTTTAGCTAAAAAATTGCTCACATGATTTAAACCAGATGGAAACTTCTGAAAAATGAATGATTCAAGAAACTTATTTACTGACATTTGCTAGATCTATCAAGAAAGATAGCAATCTTATTTATTAATTTATTTGTTTGAAAAAGTTATAAACTATCTATAATTTGCAAAGTTGGTGATAATAAATCCTATTTAACTTTCATATAGATCGATTAGTAAAGTCAAGATGAGTTGAGCTTCTGTGACCTGCTGATAAATTTAAGAGGAAGCGATAAGTTAGGCAATAGCCATGCTACATAAAACGGTCATGATACGAAACTGTTATATGTTTCGAACTCATTTGAAATGTCATCAAAGTTGATAGGACTTTTTCTTATTGGATTTCGTTTTTTTTTATAAGCAGAAAAAATGGTAAACTTTGTTCCAATAGTGAACGGAGTAAATGTTTGTTCATTTTTTTTTTTTATGTTTTGGTATTCGAAAAAATAGAGATCCATTGAAAACTACGGCAATCATACATATCTTACAACTGTAGATGGAAACAGGATAGTGAACATTACAAGCGAGTGAGTATTCAAACAATAGCACATCACGGTCTACCTAACGCGTACATTTATACTATCGGCCACACCATCCACAGAGTAACGTGAAATACCGGAATATATACTCGCGCATGCTGATATTCGACAACGCCTGATTACACATGGCTAGCATTGGTCAGTTACTACCTGCCTATTTGGCTTTGTTTTATCATTGACCCAGGCTGGGGCAAATCAAGGCTACAGAGATCAGGATGCGGCCTCACGCGTCATCAATCCACGTAAATTCTCGTGACATGACCGCAGATATTATTACAGTTGGTAGATTCTATCATGACCATGATTGATCGTAATTAATTTGCATCTTGAAAAAAAGAGCATGAAAAGTTGTGTAATTCAGTTGCATATATTACTGTCATTTTTATCATCACTAAAAGAGATATGTAATTTCTATCAACATTCTCTGGCTAATGGCATCGATTTAACCCTCGACAAATTGTATACCGTCATGGCTATGTTCAATCCTTTACACGCAACCTCGTGTTTTTTTTTTCTATCAATGCTGGTTGAATTGTTTCTATGGAATTATATTTCATTTGGTCGAGAACAATTTGAAATGGCTTGTGGAAAAATGATGAGAGTTTTTAGAAATTATTGTTCCAATTGTTTATTGGAAAACCATGAAGATAAGTTGATTATCAAAAATTGATTTATCACAGCTTTGAAATTTTGATAATCATGTTTTTTTTAGTCAAATTTTTTTGGTAAAAATAATTATTTTACAGCAAGTCAAAAGCCTGATTCATTGAATTATTTTTTAATAAACCAAAAATTAAACTATTTTTCTATGTCAAAGGAATTAAAATAGGTAATTTGATTTACTTTACTATACTTAATATGAGCTTAATTTTATGATGAAACTTTGAAAACTTTAAACTCAAATGCGCTCATTAAATACTTTCTGTAAGAAAGTGCTATTTAATACATAAATAAAAGAAAACTTATTAGAAAGTTTTCCAAATTTAAAATCATTATAAATATGTTTCAGTTAAAAATTATCACTTAAAAAACTTCCTCTGCATTCAAAATTTTTCTCTCTCATGTATTCTTTAAAGAATATTAAATAAAATCATTCAATTAACTTCTCAATTTTAAGATAATTAATTAAAATATAACAAACAGTCTTAATCTTCCGAGCTCACTACTGAAAGCTGTTAAAAAATGCATGATTATCACTGAGGACAGTGATAATTAAAGGCTAGAGTAAAGATTTGATAAAGTTGGTCCGAAATGAGTAAAAAAGTGAACTATGGTGTTTCAGCATCACTTGTGTGAAGACGAAGGAGATAAAGAGGAAAAAGAAGAGTCGCTCTTCAACCAAAGTAATCCATACTCTTTGTTTACCTCGCTCGAACAAACTTATGCGCCGTGAACCGTTAAGTCGTTAAGCACCCTCTCTTACGGCCGAGTTCTTTGACCCACAGGGTTGGTTTTAAAGCGAAATTTCTCGACCCCTTTTTCTTTCTCTTTCGCACTTCCTTTAAAACATATACGTGCATGTATCCGATATATCGACAGTGCTTCTTTTCTCCAAGCTAGATTTGTAGATCCGTGCGGAAACGGCGCCTTCTCCTTGCCCGAATCATGTAACGGATCTGGTCGGCTGGAATCCTGTTTCGCGTCGTAAATTTTAACGTTACAGAGTACTTTTCTTTTTTCAACTTCTTCCTTTTATTTTGTACATCCTTTTTTTTGTCATTCGTAATAGAGTAGTCAAAGTTCTAGACAAAGGGTAAAAAATGTTTGCTATAAATTTGTCCAAGTCTTGAATTCCGTACGTATTTTCTTTTCTTGTACTGCCAGTTAATAGAAGCAGGAAAATTCGTTCAAAGGACTTCAACGTACTTCTTTATATTTTTTTATTATTTGTTTCATATAAGTTAACCGATAACCGGCGTTTACCAGTGTCCTCTTTGTAGATATATATGAGGTCCACAAGAACTTTTTAGATCTACTGGTAATCCCCGTTGAGCCATCGTAATTCTCTTTTTCCCCTTTCGCTTCAGTGAAATAGCACTTGACCGCATTTGTCCCCTCCTCGTAACCGACGATTGTACGGTTTTCTCTATTGAGTTAAGTGATTTATTTTTCAAGTACCGTTTTAAATTAACAGCAACTCACAAATGCTCTTACAAAATTACCTTATTAAATTACAAAATTACATAATCATAATTCATGTGGTTTAAAAAAAAAATAAACTGCTAAATAAAATGTACACAGTTGAGTGAAGTGTATTTTATCAAGGACTAATGTCTAGGTGATGTTGCTAGTAAGTTAAGTAGATGGGTTTTAATATAGTTAGACGGAGCAGGTTTTACACCACGTCTGACACTGACATAATGCTATTTAATGCTAATTAAGCTTATATTTATGTTTAATATTTCAAATTAAATTTTTTAAATGTGCTTCTGAGTGTCATAACATACACAAAGAGCTTGTCACTCTGGAAAAATTTAATTTACTTAAGAAGTAAAGTTTTAGAATACTTGACGACTGTCTGAGAACTTTTAGAATATTTCAACATGTTCTCAGGAGGTCAACTTTCTCGGGTCTATTCAATATACCTACATCATATCCTTGGTATGCTGCTAAATCTACTATATATTATATATAAATTACACCAAAATAATTTACTACTACTTTCTTGTTCAACTTGGTCTGTTGCAAACACCCCTGTATTTAAATGAAAAAATAATGATGAAAGTTCACATTAATTATTTGTTGATATTTGAGTATTTGAAAGCTTAATTATTGGTTACAAACGTCCACCCACGTTTCCTCGCACATGCTGTTCAAATTCCAATTTGTAGATGAATAATTATAGCAGACATCGCGTGGGGTTTGCTACGCAGATATTCAATAATTGGTTCCTAATTAAGGTGCTCGACCCACTTCCATATCCTACCATCGACCGCAATTGATCACTCACTCAAACTATTCATTTTTCTCTTATTCTGCCGAGTTTTTCAAGTACATTTTCTTTTTTCCCTTTTTTTTTTATTCAACTAATAACAGACTGGATTTTTATCCGATTTAATAAACACTAAAACTCATGAGATTGAAATCATGAAATAGTTCAGATTAAATTTCCAGAGCACTAGATTAAAAGCCGAGTCAAATCTGTAGTTTGTGAGGTAGGAAGGCGTAGCGGAGCTTGTGAAGGCCAAGAAAACAAAGGAATAAAAGGTGAGAATAACTAAACGATGAGAATACGGGCGTGTCTCACTTGTATAAAATTTGTCTTACCTTTGGACTAACTCGAGAGCTAGTCTTTCTTAGAACACAGTAGGAAGGAAACTTAATTTAAGTTGAGAAGTTAACCACTATGCAATATATATATATATATGTTCTTAAAACAAACTAGCAATTTGCCTACCCTTTTAATGTGTGTTCATCGCTTCTGTAATCGTGTATAGCAAATCCCCGTGTAAATATCCCGAGCCAGAATCATGAGAAAGAGGAAGCTAAAGATGAGTATGCTAATTTATTTCAACTGTCGATTTTACGCGGTGAAAACTTTGAGTTCATTTAATTGTTACATCCAACAGCCAGAAGGGGGAATTAGAATGTCAAATGTGAGTTCGTGAATTGAAAATAGGCAAGCAATATATTTTTTCTTTGTTTTTTCTGTAGTTAAAATTAGATTTTATTGAGTGTAAAGTTATTTTATCAGGAATGGTTGAGGTTTAAGTTTGCATTTTTTAGATTAATTACATTTCATGGGTTTGTTAGTGAATATAAAAAAGGTTGATGTTAGAAAAACATCTAGATGTAAATGAGGAAGTTATTTACATATTAAATCAGTTTGAATATCTTTTTGGAACAATATTTAGCTTTGAAGAGAGCGCAATTTAGATAACCATAAGTAATGCTGTAGATTAAGGATAACAGCTGGAATAAGCTGAGCTATGTCTACTGGAAGAATCACTTGACTTTGTTTATTAAATAAATTGAAGTGAACAAGACATCAATATTTTCCATGTTTTCTGCTGATTAAGTAAAAGCTGAGTGAATTAAGACTTCTAACATTCAAAACTTGATGATAATTCTAGAGCTGCTTTTAATTAGAGGAATGCGGACTAAAGAAGATCCTTGAAGTGAGACGGATCATTAGAATTCTAGTAATTTCGTGGTGTAAAATGGATTCCATGAACCTATTGAAAAAAAGTTTATTTTGGTATGAAAATATTGCTTTTTTCAATCAAATTGTTATGTGTATTAGAAATGTTTGAATCGAGGAATTCATTTACAACAAGAATTCATCTTGCCTCCAGTTCCCCCATATAAGTCTGCTATTCTGATCTAAATTAGATATTTTTTTCCAAAGTAAATACTTTTTATTCATGATTAATTATTTATATCAATATGATATTCTAACTATCAAAGAATATATCTTTTATATGATAATTCTCAATAACAAATTTGTCAACAGATATTTGTCTATCAACACAAAAGATGATTCGGAAGCAGAAAATTTTTATAGAATAAATAAAAAGAATACCTTTCATTTCAACATATTTTGTATGGACTTATAAATGTAAATTCAATGGTTGATGTCATTAGGAAACATATTGAAGTCATTCTTATTATAGTCACAATAATAAGTGATGTGGAAAATTGACAAAATCTCCAACAATACGTCAAGGTTTGACAGAAGCGGAAATGTAGGTAGACAGTATTGAAGATGATACGTGTAGGTACTTCTAAAGATTTAGGGAGATGTTGCCAAACGTTGGGTCGCAAACACCACACTATAATTAAGTTTACTCCAACAAGCATGGGCGATTTTGTCGAGTTCTGCATTTGCCAAGTCGTCTCCTCCTCTCTTTCATTCGCTGTCGTATTCAAAATCCTGGCTAGGTAAGTGGGAGGAAGTCATAGGTAGCTATCTCTTCAACAATGAAATATAGCTACATGCTGGTGGCATTTTAATTGCAATGTGATAATTAGTACAAGCTACCTATGGGATGGAATGATGAGAAAGATTGGAGGAAAGAGGAAGTGTAGTATATGGCAAAGAAGGAACAAGATGATCTAGTTATTCCTAGCGATAATTAGTTTTCTTTTTAAGTTTCAACATCGAAGAAGTTCAACTCCTTCATCATCATGAATTTCTACAAGTACCATGTCACTGCTACAAATTAATAGATCTTCGTTCATGTCCCTAGGGTTTGAATCACGTTGTACCAACTTAATGCTTCACTTCTTCATTAATTTTTCTCTTACTCGTCGACCAAGATATGCGAGTTTGCGCTTTACATTTTTGCAATAGCTGGAGGCGCTACACTTGCCCCATCTCAATCCCTTGGGTCTCGTTCTGTGATACTTGGGAGGAAGCAGGAGCTTATCATATAACGAACTTACTTGCTATAGTGTATATATATATGCTTCTTTTGAGTGCATCTGTTTCGTGTTGAGACTCGACGGTCATCAAGACTATGCTGTTACTTTTGTAAGAAAAAATCTGCATGACCTAATTTTTCTTTTTCCTTTTTTACTGAAAAGTGTTCTTTATTGTACATTTCATTACAACGAATCTTGAATCTGACTTTTAGACATGTATTTCTTTATTTTCAAATAAAAAGTAAAAAAAATAGTTCTTACTTAAAATCGATAAAAAAATTTCTACTTTTGCAGTCATCTTTTTTGTAATAAAAATACCGTGAATACCTGAATTTATCAAAATTTCTTTTCCTTTGAAAAAGCAGCACAAAATAAGAAATTTTCATTAAATATTTTTCTTCGTGAATAGAACAGATATCATAAATATTTCATTGTGCTATAAATGATATAGCAATATTTAAATCAGATTCAGCGGTTATTGAGGGTTATACGTTTCAAGGGAAATGATAAAAAAAGTGTCTTCAACTCAATAGTGAGGTCAAGTCTGTATTTTCCTTCATAGGCATGTTGTGTAATGTGACCGGAATGTACACTTTGACACTAGACGTCCATATATTTGCATACAGAGATGTACAGGTCAGGTCAAAGGCTCCAGATTCCTCAGGTTTAAGCAAGTTGAGAACCACTGAAAGCATACCGGAGTTTAGTCATTCAAGAGTCCAGTCAAAGGACTTTAGGAGTTGAAAAGCCATTCACTGTAATTTTATCTCGGCGCCTTATCGCAAATAATGCTGTTCTCTTCTTTTACTCAAAGGATTAACTTTCTAAGCACAAACCACGCGAGCTTTTTCTTATTCTTCTCTCCTCCCACTTTTTTTTTCTAATTTAGTTCTCTCATTTTTTCTCATTACCTACACTATCGCATACTTTCCACTTTCTTTTGAAATTCTACTCTCTACACTCTAAACTTTGCTTACACAAAGCTACGGGTGCAACTAAACGGCCTATTCCAGCTTTCACATTGCATACTTCACGCGTTCAAGCTGCTTTTCTGATTATTCTCCATCGTAAGTAGGTTGAGGGCAGATGCAGTTAGGAAATAAACGTTCATAGAAAACTCTTACGTCATTCTTTCCTGCCTGTTGGAATATACAAGCATGACTCTTGTTACTAATTGTTGCTATTATTTTTTTTTAATAATTCCTTCTTAGTAAAAATTGCTAGACACTTGAGATTTGACTCTTGGGGTTTCATAAAATATGTAATTCAGTACAAGTGTTTGCTGTCTGCAAAATTTCTTTTCTTTAATTTTAATATTTAATTTGACAATTTGTCATTAAGTTGGTAATTCAAATTTGACTTAGATAAATTAAAAATATTCTCTTTGTGAATAAACAAATTACGTCGGACAAAATTAAAGAAAATAAACTTCACATACTATTCATTCTATAAATAAAAAAAAAAAACTAAGATGAATTAAAACATACGTATAAACGTGAAGTGTTTACATGGTTTAATTAATTTTAATATTCTTTTTTTGGTTTTGGTAGAATTAAAAAAACTTGTATACATGACAAGAAACATTTTTATTTCTATTTTTATCGGGTAATATACATGTCAATATTAAATAAACATTTCAATATAACGTAAAAAATGTTTTACCAATATTATAATGAAAATAATATGTTAACAATGTAGTACAAAGTATATCTTCATTTTATAATATGATGATCCATTATCAATATAATAATGACTTTAATAAAAAATAAATAACACTGTAAAATGATTGATAGCTGAAATAATAATAATGTTTTTATGTTTAATGAGCTATCAGATATGAAATTAATCAAGCAGTATAATGAAATGAGATGCATACATATGATAAGTAGAAATCTTGTGACGTAAATGTGTACAATTAATGAGATTTGAATAAAATTCATTATTCTAATATGTTATTTGTAATTAATATTTCTCCATTTATAGAAATTAGATATTGAAAATAAATTTCTATCGTTTGCAGTAAATTGCCAGTAGAATTGAAACTGAAGGATAAAAGGTAAAAGGTCGAAGGATAGAAGATAAATTACATTAGATTTAAAGTAGATTACTTTTTATATATAGTAACACTATTATTAATATATGTATACTCGTGATCTATATTAACTTAAATATTAATAAAATAGCATCGATTGAAAGCTTTAAAGAAAATACATAGAATATTTTGATGTAAAGTATTTCCTCATTATCATGGATGTGAAAGAAATAATGGCATCGTATATTGTACGCAAGACATAAGCCTTGATATAAAGAAAAAGAAGAGCAAGGGAATAACAATGAAAATACATTCGCAGTCATATCGAAGCCACGTACGGTTTCTTCGCTGTATACTGGACTTATTTTATTTTATCTTTGGAACGCGCAAAGTGGTTTCAGATAATATTAAAGGAGAATCTTCCGACTTGAGTAAAGATCTTTAGACCATTTTTCATTTAAAGAGAGATAACTTTATTCATTTTCTAACATTTATTGACTATCATTTGAGATCATAAGATGTACATTTTACAGAGTAAATGATTTTTTAAAAATTAATAATCTAAAATTTATTCGATTTTTCCTCTATATATTAAAATAAATTTTCAATCAATAATATTTAATTGTAATTAAGACAATTAATATTAAAAACAGACTGAAAAATGAGCATATCAATTTTCAAAGCTTAATATATTTTTTATAAATGTATTAAATTTTTAACGAAAGTAGGTATGGAGCTTTTAACGGATTGAGTATTAAAAATATAACTTCAGAAGAGTCTCCATAATATCGTTTTTCATAGAATTAAACAAAAGTCCACTGATACAAATTAATACAGTCAAACTCCTGTAATCTGTCGGTGAATGTGCCATTTTTTCCTGGAAGTCAGATTACAGGAGTTCCCCCACTAACTTACAATAGAGAGAGAAAGAAAACTCTATCTCTCTCGATTGTAATGAACATAACCTGAAAAATATTAATGCATGACCGAAAAGAAGATAATAAATCACAATTGAATACTTGATGAAATGATAAATTGTTATCTTGAACAAACTTTAAAAATTTCTCTTTGAAAGGGTCAGTTGCCTCAATATTTGCAGATAACTTTTCTCCACAAATAGTCAATGCACGAATTCCGTGTCTTTCTTTCCAGCTGCGTAACCACCCGTTACTTGCCTTAAAGTCTTCATTTCCACCAAATATTGAATTAAATCGTAAAGCTTGAGCTTGGATCATAGGTCCATTTATTGGAACGCCCGCTTGACGTTTATCTTGAAACCAAATCCACATAGCATGATTGACATTTTTATTGTCTTCATGGCTTAAACGTCTTCTCGGCATCAGCTTATTATTACCACGCTCAGCAGACCACTTCACGAATTTTTCCTTATTTTTTAGCCATGACTTGACAGTATTATGATGTACTTTCAATTCATTGCAAATATCATAAATCGAAGATCCCTTTTCAATCTCACGGATTGCTCTTAACTTAACCTCTATCGACACTTCATTATGTTTTCTTTTTAGGCTACTATCACAAGACATTTTTTTGGCAAAAGTAAACTTTGATAAATAATAATAAATATTAACTTTAAACTTTCTAATTAACTCGATAATAATTAATTGTTACTATTAACTTATCTTAACTTAATCTAAGGCTACGATTCAATCTATATTTTATTCCATAACCTAAATAGAGTAAATGTCTCTTTCTTTTTGCGCATATTTCGCGATGCGCCGAAGGGGAAATAATTAGGAGGGAGAATATAAAACTCCGCCTACTTAGGGGAAGGACAGATTAGAGGAGTTCGAATTACAGGAGTTTGACTGTAAATGAATTCAGTTATTTTTACATCCTTTGTGAACTAAACATAAAAAGAATTTTTAAAAACAACATGCATTAAGTTTCATTAAAAAATTATTAAATAAAATTTTTTCTATCCTTTTAAAAACATTTATTAGCGATACAATATAACGTGAAAATGTTAAATTATATTATTACTAAGAATTTAACACGCTACTTTGATATATATTTGAAAATATTTTATCTAACGTGATAAGCTTATCCAGCAAGGTGAATAAAAAAAAATACAATACAATGATTGTACTTCAAAATAAAAAAAGTAATTTCGTGTTCTAAGATAATCCAAGTTACAATCTAAAACTATAAAAAAAAATCATGAGAATAAAAAAAGCGTTACTGTTGTAAAGACAGAAAGGTAGATTCGAGATAATTTAGCTTCTGTAATTTTTGTTGACATTGTTATAGGGTGCCTGAAGGCTCGAGGGGTTGTCGAGTAAAATCATAGTGGGGTTGACTTAGGGTAGAGTAAACGCAAACTTAATAAACCCCCAAGGGGCTTTTGAAATAAGGGTGTTGAAAGATGCGAAAAGTCGAAACGAGCTCCATCATCGTAAAGACTGTCGATAGTTTCATTTAGATTCGATAATTTTCTCTGAAGAGTAAATCAAGAGGGGAAATATAGGGAGAGTAATAGTCAAAATGTCTCTCTATTTGAAAACCACTTTATTTGGCATCTATCTCAATCTTATCTGCATTGTAGGTTGTAAAAGCTGAAGAATAGTGACCGGAGATAGAAATTCTAACGCTTTTGTGGGATTGGTGATGGTTAAGAGTAAAAGAAAATAAATAAATAGATAGAAAACGCGGGAGATAAGCTCGAAAATCTTTTGAAAGGAATTTAAAGTGTAAAAGACGAAGCCCGGCCAGAATTTGGGGCGTAAAGTCTGAAAGGAAAGTTTTCACTATCTCAGAGACGTAACGAGGGAGTATAGAACATTTTTCCTACTCTTACCATTTTTACTTTAGAATAAACTCTGTTGAGAGGTTGGGTAGATGCATTCGAATGAAAACTAAAATGAAGTGCAATTTCTGTGTCGAATGGTCACGGATTCGTAGCCAAAAAAAATTCGTTCATTCGAAATGACCTGAATTCACAACGCGCGAAGCGTGATTTATTTAGTTTTTTTAGGCGTCCTAGTGAGCTTTGCCTACTTGTTTAGTAAAGCGTGTTATATTACAAGTCCACAGCCGTAGACTATTAAGTTAGAGATTGTTTAATTAATAGTATTGTTTTGCTTTGTTTTTCAAGAGTAATTATTAAAAAATATTTTTATTTCTTTATTTGAAGTTTGAAAGATGAAAAAAAAAAAATTTTAATTATTCTTATAATTATTTTGGCATTAATTCATAAAAATTCATACTTCATCATTTATTTTAAATTCACACTAAAAAAAAATCTTGACATATTTTCTTGTATGGTATATTTATTTAGATGATTTCTTCTTGCTTCGACCACTGACATATTTTTAATTTCTTCGAAAAATTCTACATACCTGATGAAAGAATGTATTTGATAATTAAAATGAAATTGTTCTTTGACAAACTTATCATTAAAAATTAATTAAACATTCTTCGACTCACCGAAGCTGCATTAAAAAAAGATCCGACGAGAAAAACAATTAGAAATTTTTAATCTTTCGAAAGTTCAATGGCCAGAGGAGGTTAAAATTCATTAAGGAAAATCAGGAGAGGACAGCACCCTGGAGCTAAATGATTCATCTCTGAAAATTATTTTAAAAAATCTTTTTTTATAATTCCTACTAATTAAATTATTCTAAAAAATAAATTAACGAAGAAAAGAAGTTCTTCAAAGTACCATACAAGTTTCACTAAAAACAATTTAATTTTTAATCTATCAATAAAAACTTCATCATACATTGTTATCATCCCCAATGAAATACTATATTTATTAAAATATGTATTCCATTGAAATAAAATAAAACAAATCGGCAAAAAAATTTATTTTGTATAAACAGACAGATTTGCTTTCAATTAAATATTGTTTTCCAGTAAATTTATGATTTCATTTAAATAATTATCTTTTCACAACGTTTAGCTCTAGGGATAATACTAGTTAGATACTCGAGATAAAATGGAACAAACTTTTAAGCGAAAATAAAACGATATTTTTTTGTATCCAAAGATAAAATTTAATATCATATATTGAATTGGAAAAACAAAGATCAATTGAATAACATAAATAAACAAAATTTTTTTAAAAAGCACAAACAGTGAGTCAGGACATAGCTTTAATGTTTTGATTCGGTTGGATGTTGTTATACGTATGCAATTATGATCCCATTGTTTTACGTTTTACGCAGTTGACCGTGGCGAGTAGCGCAATGCGCGTCATATATTGTCGTTCGTGTAACAATAGAGAACATTTTTATGACCCAGGAGTGTTCCTGGTGAGTTTCCGGCGAGAGGTGAGGTAGGAATCCCAGAGAGGAACTTTTCCTCTCATTGCAAATGAGCTAGGATATCATGTATAAAACAAGGGACGTGGTTTTGTTCCCATAGGATTTTCAACGGATTTGAATTTCGAAGCGCTCAAGTTAAACACATATTTTGTCGTCTACTATTTTTTTCTTGTTCCGATAAAAAGTAAATCTTGAGTACATATCTTTCAACTTTAACTTAACAAACGTTCACATATTTCCTAGTGACACAAAGTTACCGGATGAGTGTCCGAGATTTACGATCTTCAGATAACTCCCTTGTAAAATACTTGTTGAAAACATTTAAATTAAACTCTAAAGTCGATTTTCTGCAAGAGAATAGATACCGAGAGAATACGGAAAAGCTAGTTTTACTTTATATATACATAGTCATTTATTACAAACTTAGATAATGATGTTTCTATTGTAGTTAATTATTATAAATAATACTATACAATCTATTATTCGCTATCAAGTGCTTAAAGACCATTGTTTAAAAATAGTAATTTGATCCAAGAGAAAAATATGAAGAATAGTCTTACGTCAGTGGAAAATTGTAGACTATGGTGATAGATAATGGAATAAAATGATATTATATTTACTGAAAAGGTAGAGTTGAATTTTTAAAAATTGATCAACCAGTTAGATTATTTGTTTCTGCTAAAGTGAAATATTCAATGTTGTGATTGTCTATCTTTATTTCCCTTCTATCTGGAAAATTATCATATTTTTGTATAATGGAATCAAGCGCAATGTCTACGGAGCTGTAATACGCTTATCCGCATTGAAAATGACGCAAGAGTTGTGCTGAATAACAATTCAACGGTTTGTGAAATTTTTTTTTCTCTATATACATATATTACTCCTAAATATATCATTCTTTCCAACATCAAACATGTAATTACATATGTATTCGTGGTACGAAATATTTAATAAGGAAAATTTGCTTTAGAGATTTTTGCATATAAACCTTTTTTTTAATTATAAAAATTCTGTATCCATGTTACGAATGATTTTAAAATTAGAATTATTTTTCAGAGAAGAAGATATACGATGGAAAAAAATAATTATGCGGAATTTTTACAATTTGAAGTCTTTGAATTTTTAACTGGAATAGGTCAGGAAATACGTGTCTGACTCAACGACGAAAAAACTACTTGATGATTCTGTAAGGTGATTGCTAACTTCTAACTTTGAACCATCACGAAAGAAAGTTCATCATGCATAATTAAAAATCCTATTTCGAAGAAGATTTCACTTTTTTCATATGAAAAAATTGATTTTTAAATATTCTTTGTTGAAATTCATTTATTTAAAATCCTTCATACTTAATCAAATTTTTCCATGATTATCATAAAATATTTGCAACATAGTCAATATGAAAAACCAAATATTTTTCAAATAAAAAATGCATAACATTCTTTTCAACTACTTCAATGAATAATTTATCCCTCAATTTTATTTCAAAATCATAGCGGAATTTTCTTTAACCCAAAAATTGGATTTACCACACAATAAAAAGGAAATGATTTCCAACAGGAAATATCATTAGACCTAGTACATGGCATTACAATCAGAAATAATAATATATAGAATATTCTCAATCCGCTAATTTTCCATATTTATTTCAAAGATACTAGACCAAAGTACATGGAAAATAGAGGTATAAAAGGAGAAAGATGTATGATAGGATCAATGTACAATTGTGTCTGTGTGTATGATAGGAATGGAGTTGAAATGGCTTTAGCAATGGTCTAGCAGATTAATTGGGCATTGTATTCATTGTGGTAGCTTTTGTTCCACCGATGAAGCTTCGAATTTAAGTATTGATTTAATTACCATGATAAATAGAATATTGAATTAATTAATTCAACAATTTTTTTACATTGCCTAGATAATGTTAATTACTGTAATACCTGGAAACGGTTTGTTTGATAAATTATTGTTGTTATTTGTTATTACCATTATTATAAATGTTCATTTTCACTGTCTAGAATGAATCTATGTTGTATTAATCAAACAAGTAGAAGTGGTTAATTAGTACTTTGAGCCAAGCTGAGATATCACAATGTTGAGTTAAACTCAGGTCAGTGATGCTCACAAGATGCTAGTGAGTTTATATAGGATTAAATCCATGCTAGTTAGCAAATTTGTCTTTTACAATGTATTAATAATATTCTCAGATTGATCAATGAAATTCCGTATTACTGTTATTAATCCATAAAAGAGAGTAATATTATTTGTAAATGTATATTAAATTTTGAAACAATAAACTTTTTTATTATTGAGAATTGTCAATAAAAATGATGAAGTGGAAAACCATAACATTTTTGTTGGTATTAAGTGAAACTGTTTTTCAACAATCAAGTAATTGAGAGAGTTATAAAAAAATATTATCAATCCAGAACATTCATTGCTGATTGTTTATTAACACTTGAGAGAGAATTTCAAAGCATTGTTTCAATAACGAAACTTCTAAAGTGAGGAACAATTCTTTCTTCAAAGTTTTCTATAGAACTATTATTTACGAGTAATGTTTCTTGAAAGAGAATTATTGTTTATTGACTTTAATTGCTATTCGAGTTGCATAAAAAAATTGGCATTAATTTATTGATAAAAGAAAAAGAGAAATGGATAAAGCTTTTATATCAATAGCTGAGAATAGCAATATTTTCAATAAAAATGTCTCAATCTGAAAAATACTTCTTTATCATATAATCTACTTAGCATAATAAAATATAGATAAGCTAAAATTTATTTGAAAAATAATCTTCAGTTCTTTGTCATTTCAATGGATTTTAAATAAAAGAAAACAATAAAGTAAAAATTCATGTTACTTTTGTTTTGTTTTAAGCTTGAAATATGAGACATTGAAGACAGGACACTAGTTTATGGAAGATAATATCACGACACATGTGTAAAGCAGAATGTTTATGTTTTTCTTACGCAGTCTTGTCACCTTAATATCATCCTGAGCACAATGAAGGGTAGGAGAGATTGAAATATAAGATCCCTCTTCACAGGCATGTTATGTCGTTGTTCATTTTAGTGGAATGATGGCGATGCATTATCAGAGATGGTGCAAAGCTCAAGGATGGCCGGGGTACGTTGGAGGGTATGGAAGAGAGTGGAGTAGGTACACATTGGGAGGACGTTGATGATGAAGAAAGGATAACCGAGCAGCGAACGCACGTTCAAGTATATAGACTTGGAGAGAATGAATAGAATTTAACTGGCATCGCTCCTGGTTCAATTCAGATAGCCCCTCAGTCGACATATTAAATTTATGGTATGCTTGCCGCACATAACTCAGCAGCGTGTGCAGTCGGGTTGGTAGGTCCGCTGAACGATGGAGGAGAAGGAAAACTAAACCTCCTACTCCCTCTAGTGTTTGCTTTTTCCCTTCGTGAGTATTTCAAACCCTCCTTCACTCCCATTCATCCACCCTTTAGCTCAGTTTATCTTCGCACTCTGCAGCCCGCGGGTCTTTTTTGTCCCGCAGGATCAGCAGCAGGTGTGGGAACCAACACATCTAACGGTATATAAGCACGTCATTTTATAAAAAGCACCCTGCATCTTCAACCGTCAGGTATAAATCAGTCTGCCGCCTCTGACAGCTTGAATAAGCGATTGTACTGTTATTAAACCAGTAGTGAAGGAAGTCATTAATAAAATTGTGTTAATTTTATTTTATTGAATTTTTTCACCATACTTTTTGCTAACTTGATACTAATGTTACTTGCGAGAAAAAATTATTAAGATTAAGTGATGAATTAAGTAATATGATTAAAATTATCTGATTATTCTGTAGCACACCAATCTCATAAAAAAGTTGGAATAGTTGTGGTCGACATATACAGGCTGCTCCAACCTCAATCCAACTAACAAATCTTTAGGCGTCAGCAGATTTTATAATTGGCTACGAGTGGTTCAATTATGTCGATTCGTTTTATCATTGCTCCACTTTCATCAGACTCTCCCTTTGTTCTTTCTGATTTGTCTTTAATACCGAATCACTAGATAGTTATGACTTTTTGTTTTAATCAACAAATCCTACTCAATTTTTTGTTCTGATTGAATTCCATTATTTTTACTATGACTTTGCATATGTCTGCATTTAATACATTTTGAATTCATGAATCTCAATGTCATGATAATTACATCTTAAAATTTCCATACATTATTCATTAACATGTGAATTAGATCATTAATATAGAAACTTGATAAGAGCACCGAGTTTTTATTTTGTTTCTCCTTTTTATTCGACATTCGTTTGGTTTTTTTCTTTAATTTTTCATCTCTTGATAAATCACTGATATAGGTTGGAACAAAAGCGAAAAAAATGTTGTTGAAAAGGTCAAATTGGTGAAAAAAAATCTGAAAACTTCACCTCCCACTGTGTATCTCGTTAGAGAATGAACAATACATGCATAGAGGTGAGTTTTTTTTTGTTTTTGAAGATAGATCATTTTTTCTTTCCTTTTGCTTTCATTTGTGATTGTAATGTACCTACAAGTGATCAAGAATATAACGAGTTCTGGAAATGTGTCATGTTAAGAATACACGGCTTGATTTGGTGTGCACATATCTTCAATAGGTGTGTGAATGTAGGAGGGTTCGTTATTTGATTTTCAGATAGGAAAGTATTGGAGTAATAAAGGGGTTGCCCTTAGTGATATAACAAGGTCGAAGTATTAGAGATGTTAAATTGACTCGCTTTTAAATATAACAACTTCGTGATCGTTTTTGTAGATTAATTAAAATGCAATATAGTACTGTCGAGTATTTATTAACAACGTTATCCATTGAATTTCATCAGAATTATTGCATACATTGGAGTCTTCTTGAATGAAAAAATTTTTCTTCGTAAAAATGGATAAAAATAAATGAACTCTTTGCTTTTGGAAAAGAATAACATGAAAATTGTGATGAATATTTTAATTAAAAAGTTTTATTTTTAAAAATAAACTGCAGTTTTTATTTTCTTTTATTTTTTTCATTTTAAAAGATTAATATACAATTTTTAACGTTCTTATGAATAAATATTGCATGATAATTCGAACGAAAAATATGCATATTTAGTTAAATATGTTGAATAAATTAAACGAAATAACAACAAAATATCGTATGTACATTGTATGGTATGAATAGAACATAAAATAACTTGCAGTTTATCAAATTTCCAATAATTAGCATTTGTCAATATTGGCACAGTCTATCAAGAGAACAATGAAGATGCAAAATATTATAACCAATTGAGGATTGAACGAATATTTCATTAATATAAATTTTCCATAGTTAATCAAGCTCTAAAGCTAACTAAATTACATTGTAATTATACTTGTTCTCAAATTATTACTGATTAATTTGTAATGATTTTAAATGAATATTCCCTAAAGCTACATTAGTTGAAAACCTCTCTTTCATACTTATTCAATAAAAAAGAATTCTTTATATATATCTGTATCGATTCTCCTCGGAGGCTTGAATAAAAATTAAACAATTATTCAAATGTGAGTTCCGAAACATCAAAGACAAATTGTTGCATTTTTTTTTTCAACATCATTCTAGTGTATTTTTTTTGTGGTCCAGACATGAAATACAATGAACTTAAAGTTAGAAGCTTTAAAACTGTATTGATGTATATGCTACCAAATAGTAATATCAGAAGTCATATCTAGAGATGACAAAGTTTGTAAATAAATTGTTTCGAATGAGTGTTTTTGACTTCTGAACGTATGCTGAGTGTCATTATATTAGTTTTCCAACTTCACATCTATCATTGATTTTTCGTCGTTGTCTTAGTGTGTAAGAAGGGAAATGAAATAATAAAAAATAAAGAGATTGGGCCAATACTTTGAAAGATTACTCGTTAAACGGCTATACAAGTTGAAGTTGTCGATGGTAGAGCAAGTTAAAAGTTTTATCGTTTGGTATAAAATCTTGAAGAAACTTTAGAAAAACAGTGAGGTATCTTTTTCTATTTCTGCTTGAGATCTTCTTGATTTCTTGTCACTTGAGAAAACTATCAGCCATCCAATGAATTGATAAAATTGGTGTGAAACAATCAATCGTCACTTTTCGTCTAGAGCATCTTGTTTCAGCTTTCTCTACTTCCAGAGATGTGCTTCTATAAGGTCAACTTGTCACATTGGAGCACGTTCCCTGTGCTAGGTACGATCGATTCCACTTGTCGTAGTTCTATCTCGCGCTAAAATTCACATTGATTGAAAGACGACTGCGACTTCTTGTTTTCTTAAAGAAAGAAGAGAAGATGAGTCTTCTAGAATTATTGGTACAGTAAACATACCATATAGCAGATATTTATTTCCCTTGGGATTGGAAAAAAAGTAGAAATAAAGTTATTAGATGAGGGTAGTCTTATACTTCGATAATGATATTTGACGCATTTATTGATTTGGAAAATATTGGAAAAGTTTAATTTTTTTTTTTCATTTTTATTGGCCAACAAAAAAATTCGGTTTTATGCTTGGTTGAAATTCCAGTAAATTTCTACCAGGGATTGTACTTGCAGCAAAAGAATTGTTTTTACGAAAAAAGAAATTCAAGGTACTTTCTTTTTCAATTTGAAAACGGAATAACATTTTAACGACTTTTATTTTGTTGTTGTAACGATCTTTTTTTCATTGTGATTGATGAAGTTGAGTTATTACGATGTGCCAATAGGAAATAACGAAGGAATAATAAGACAATCAATCTGGAAGATTCCTATTAAAATGTCGAATATTTGGATAAAACAGTGCCTTCATATTCTTGCAATTTAATTTTTCTGTGCTCCTATAGTTAGTTAGTAATTGGCAGAAGGTAGCTAATAGAAATTCGTTAATAGACACAGAGTAACTAATTGGTTCATTTTTTTTTAAGACTTTTCCAATTGATTCATTGGGGAAAAAAATTTAATTCAGAATAAACATTGATTGATATTTGATAATTAAATACAAAAATATTATTTGATGGTGGTCATTAAATATCTCAATAATGGAATAATTATTATTCATCCGGAAGTTTTTTCGTTAAATAAATGTTTGTTAATAATTTACAGATACATAAAATATTAATTTAATATATAAAATTCTAGAGCAGGTGGTAAAATAAATGTAAATTCTGTTTTTTATCTGGTATAGATAAAAGAGTACATGAATGAATAATATTTTTAAATAAATAAATAATGAAAATTTTCAACCACAATTTATAAATTTTGGCAATAATTTATACTATCTATTGTTATAAAAAAATTTTTTTCCGTTTGAAAAAGTAATAATATTAATAAAAATATTTAATAAAAAACGGGTTCAAATAATTCATTCCATTTTAAAAACAGCTTTATCAGGATATAAATCATATACAAGTATGGTGACTGCGACAAATACAAGTTTATCCTCTTCAAAATTTACTTCAATAGAAACTAGCAATTGCACTTTTAGGTAAACATGAGATTCTTTTTATATTTAGACTGCGTTTTTCCATCACATCAGATTTATTTGCTCAATCAAGTAAATAAAATTTAAAAAATTTATTATTTTATTTACACATTTTTTATATTTAATTGACGTTTACGAAATACAACCAGAATTTAATCAAAAAGTAAACAATGGTTTTGAAAAGTTACTAACACGTATAATAAAAAATTATATCTATAATGGAATATTCATTCTCTCTACATCAAAGTAATCCATAAGTGAATTTTATACCCGAATTTCAAAATACATTTATGACACATTTCACTTTGATTAATTTTTGTTAATTTTATTTAAAAACTACATATGTATTATTTCTCATAATTTCATATCCTATTGTTACATGACTACACATTTCATAAAACCTTTATTTAAAATTCGTGAAATAAATTTATATCAAATAAATTTTTCTATCACGGATAAGCTTTTAAATATCGCTTATATAATTTGTCTGAAGCATTTAGTCATAAAATAAATTTATTTTCATCTCACGTACTTTGTATTTTGAAATCAAAAATTAATCATCGTGTTTTCGAGTCTGTTTTTTTTTCATAAACCATTGACGAAATTTTTCATTTCTTGAGCGAGAAAAAAAATGATATGTTATCTTTGAAAGATGTTATCATAAGGAAGAGTGTTATAAGGATTTGAAAAATCGTCTTTATATCCCATAGGCTTTGTATTCATATTCTTGAAAGAAAGAAGCAAGAGGTATTCGCAGCTACAGATTTATTATTTTCAAGCTGAATTTATTATTTTCCTGAACCAGCAAAGGATATTAGTTAGATGGCTGTGCATTTCAGGGACAAGACGAACGGAAAAGACAGAGGGCAAAGAAATAGACGGCACTTCGTCTTTTTGGTCACTTGGGAAAACGTACCCGCTAACGTTTCCGCACTAAACCTCGATGTCCAAGCGAAAAGGTTGAAAAGCTCAGTCACATCTTGTAAGGGTAGGGGCTTTCTCACGGGGCCAAGACTCTAGCGTGTTGACGTGATCGATGGCCTTGTCGACTAGTTCGTTCGTTTTATTTTTCTACCAGCTCTACTCCTTTTACTTTAATGTCACCTTTCCTTTAGATTTTCTACTTTATAGCTTTCATCGCAAGCTTTTTTTTACAATCCGCAAGTAGTGAATATGCGTGTTTTCAATAAAAAAATAAATAAAAAAAGTTTAAAATATAGAATATTGAAATATCACAACGGTTGCATAGCAGTAAATGGAATAAAAAATGATCAGACAATTTTTGAAGTTGAAAATAATTCTCGGAGAAAAATTTCTCTGCGAGGAAATATCTTATTGAAATTAAAGAAAAATATGGATTTCGGTTCTTATTCAATTTATAGAAATTTTATGAAAATTAAATTTATGTAAAAAGAAAATAGGATTATAGAAAAGTAATAAAATATTTGGATAAAATAAATTCAATATACAGCTTTGAAAATAAAATAAATATTGAATTATTTATTGATTCGTTTTTCCATAAATTTGTTATTATCGATTTATTCAAACAATTGTTCAAGTATTATTGGAAAATTTAAATGCTAAAAAAAATTTTAATTTCATGAATATAAAGCATGTTTCATCATGATGTTGATTTTTTGTTGTTTTGTCTTCTCATTATTTTGATGTCTAAAAAAAAAAAGTATTTGCTCGGAAGTTTGATGTTTGGATTGCAAATTTTTGATGCATTTATCTTTTCATACTTGAAAAAATGATCATACTTTGTTTTTGTATTTCCAAAGTCTTTTTGCTAAAAGTCAATTTCCAAGGGAGCTTTTCGATATTATTGAAAACCATTTGTTTACCCATTCTTTACGGTTGAGTAAGTTTCTCAAGTTATTAAGGTTGCTATAATTTCTATCTCTATTTATGTATTTCTAGAATTTTCAATCTTAGAAGATAAATATTCAGTTATTTTCAATTTGAAAGATACACAGAGTGAATTTGTGACAAAAATAAGTCATTTCCTTCTCAAATTTAACATGTATTATTATCCGCAGAGCCAGTGGATGCGATTTTTCAACGACACCCATTTTCCGTTGAGCTAGGAAGGATACACATTAATTTTCTTTCTTTTCTCTAAAAAATGCTCTCGTTCTCTGTACAGCTACAGCCGACTACAAGAGAGAAATAGAATGTTTTTTTGTGAATTTTTCTCATTTTGTTTGTTCACTTCAGGAAAACAGAAACTTCCGTTTTTCTCAAACCTCCCAGTGGTTACAGTAAAAAAAATCCAACAAATTTTTCTCCAACTCAAGTGTCAGGACTGTCAACAAAAACCAGATACAAATGCAGCTTAAAAGCTCAAAGACCGAGTCGAACTTTACCTACGATTTTAAGAACAATTGGAATTTTGTTATTTTATTTACTTAGTTTCACTTCTGATAATGAACTTACTCTGTGTGAACGCAAAATTTGAAACTTTTGCAACGCAATTATCTCCCTCGAAAGAGTTAAAATGAACGCAAATGAATTTTCAACCAACGTGAGTTAAAATTAGTTTCCAAGACTGCATTATTAAGAGGTTTAAATATTTAATACCTATAAATGAACAAAGACCGGGCAAATATTAGTATTATAGAATAGAATCTCAATCAATATTTAATATTCGGAAAGGTGGTGCAAAGGTCATACGGATATGAACAAGATTCATAAATTAATACTAGTACACAAAAACTCGTTGTAATAATGAAATGCAAACTAATTGTATGTACACAATATGCAGTGTGTATACAACTCCACCTTTTCTAGCTGTTCACACATAAACTTGTGTCACACTACCTATTCTCGCTACACACGTTCGGTGAGAAATACGCAACAATTATTATTATTACCCGTGCCTTTAGAGCAATGATTTACAGGCTTGTAAAGTCGTGTACTACTATTTCTCGCTTCATACTATTCATTTATTTTTGATCTTCATTTCCCGCGTAAACCATTAACAGGATTAATTGCCATCGTTAAAATTTTATGTCACACCGTTTTTACACCCATAATACACCTCGGAAAAAATCCCTTTAAAAAGTTGAAATTAATTCATAGACATTCTTCCTTACTTTTTTTATTTCTTTCATGTTGACAAACTGTGAATTATTGGATAGTAAAAAAGTTTGGATGACTTTAAAAAAGAAAAATTTTTTTTATTGACTTCAATTATTTTAACTGATTTAGTTTTTTTACCTCAAGAGTATTAAGCTATTTCTTTGATAGCTGTATTATACTCTGATGAAGATATTATTGATTCTAGATATTAGGAACCTCTTGATATCTCGAAACAACTCAAAATTACTTAGACTTCGAATTGATCCATTAAGAGTCAGAAAAAGCATGCTGATGAAAGGGAAAAGGATTTTATTGTACAATTTTAATTGTTTGGAGATGAAGATAACTAACAACTCATAATTAAAAAAATCCTTGTTTACTTCACCACCACGTTTTTCAACACACACCGATGCAAAATCATACTTTTCCGAGGTAGAAATGCTTTATCACTTCAAAAATAATGAACAGCAAATCTGCGTTGTCAAGATCAATAAACTTTTTTTTCCGTAGTTTGAAAATTAGTAAATCATTGATAGATTGGATTTTCAATTGGAATTTTCTTTTTTATATTAAAAACAAAAATTCGAAAAAATTTTTTTCATCATGAAACAACTATTCCTATCTAGAGATTCTTCCATAGTACAACGTTAATAGAACTGTAGTTAAATTATTGAAAAAGTACTCATTTGAAAATTCCAATCATATGTAAAATCGAAAACTAAACTCTCATATAACTCCTACATCTCGATAAGAAAAAATTACACTTCGTATTTTGTTGGAAGTTGAACCAATAATTTTATAACCAAGCCAATACCTGGAAACCATTTTGCTCTGTATAATAAACATGTATCTTCAAACATAAAGTATTTATTCGGATACTCAAAAAGTGTAATAATTTTACAAAAATATTTCTCTTTTCCAATAAACATATTTTTACAAGTTCGATATTACAATTGATTTACTTGATCTGAATGAAGAAAAAAATATATAATATCTTCAATATTTTCATACAATTTATCGTGTTCAGTGTTGTATTGTCACACGCCTATGTGCGCAACGGTCTGGAACCTCATAGCACCAAGATTGGGTTCTCAATTTTCTCGCAAGCTTTTCCCCTCACTGGCGAGAAAATTCACAGTAAATTTATCCTGTCCAGAAAGGTTTATTATACTTTTTCCAACGTTTTTCATCGTGCAATAGTGGTGTTCTTTGTGAGAAATTTTGAGATTGTGGAATATTATAGTCAAGTTAGATTTTTTCTTTATACATAGAACAATCAAGTAAATTCGTGCCATGTATCGTGTTATCCTACTTAGCAATATAATCTGGTCCTGTTCAATCTGCTTCCATTTCCATCGTTATATACACGACCTTCCCCCCTTCTCTATCTCATCCTTCTATCATTCTATCCCACGCACGCTAGGAATTTAACCGCAGCCTTTTGCTCGTGTCACGTTTATATGAGAGGGCACACCATTGGAAAACGACGATGTGCTTTAATTGAAATCGTTAGTGCACATTGAGTAGATTGCCGATAAGAAACAGAGAAGTTCCGGAATATAAATCAAGACAAAAGTCGTTTATCAAGAATTTATTCCTAAAATATTAGGGAAGATTTCTATCATCACAAGAGTTATGTTAATTATTTTAAATGTGGATTTATCAGATAGAAGAATTTTATCAAATTCACTCTGGTATAGGTAAAACCAACGTTTGTGTTATCAATAATATATAGAAAAATGCATTTTATATTTTTCGATACATTTTTATGAATTGTTGGACTATTCTACCATAGACCAGTAGAGTTTGACAAAAAAAATTCGATGAATACATTTATAAAAATGTCAGTCTGAAATTTTTGGTAAATATATTTACCATATATGACCTCTAGAAATTTGAAATATTGTTGAATTCGAAAAATATGTTGTAGTTGGCTCAAATACTCCAATTCATCATTATAATAGTGGATAATGATGAAACATAAACATTGAAGTCAAACATAGTTGGTTTAATTGTAATTATAAATATAATGAAACTAGTTATATTTGATTGCTATATTTATATTTCTAAATTTTCATGAACAACAGAATTATAATTATTGAATCTAAAAATTAATAAAATAGTAAATATAAAGTACTGCCATTTTATTGCACCCTATTCCCGAATTATATTTCTACTGTTTGGTGTAAATTACGTAATCGAATTTCCTGGCAAAATTTACTGTCCAAAACACCGATTTAACTGGTCATTGTTAAAAACATAGCAAATCCCGTTATTTCAATTGAATATTTATCCAAACATTTCGTTGCAAAAGGGTGTTTTCATTAAATCAACAATTAAATATCATAAAATTGTCAGAGAATTCATACAAATTTACAAACACTTTATGTATTCACTGTGTGAGTCAATGTTGTAATTCATTCATTAAATTAATGTGAATTATTTACTTCTTTTACTAAAAGCCGTTCATTGCTATGTGCATTCAAAGTGAGAGGATCTCTTGTTGAAAAATAGCAATTACAAAGAAGTTTTGTTCGAAAAGGCAATGGTGTGTCGACAAGTATTATAATCGTATGCATTTCTCGGCTTCTTCCAATTTAGTCGACGGTTTTCAGTTTTGCTCCTTTCTCGTTGGTGTTACCGGCACGTCCTCAGGCATTTACCTTATTTTCTTGCATTCCACGGATGTACCCGCCGCGGCTGTCTCCGACGACATGGGTATTCGTGCAAATGACAAGTGGCAGCTCAGTAATAAGTTTGTCGGATACAAAATGGCTGCCCACGCTTCCAACGTACGTCCGAGTAAAGTCGTGCTAGGGGGTGAGGAAAATGTTGAAAGCGTGGAATTTACATTGCAGACGTGGCGCGCAGAGCTCGCGTACTATTCAATCGTCCGAGCAAATTTGTTTCGTTTCTGCACGTTGTTGGTCGTTTTGTCTTTTTTATAGCTCTTCTGCCATGCCCTATTACAGGCCCAACACATTCGTATTTCTTTTTTTTTTATTTCCACCATGTCTCGAGTTTTTTTTTTGTTTTTTTTCCTCCTTTTTTCCACACCATCCTGGCGTGAAATATTTAACGGAGTGGTAAGAGAGTCTCGAGTTGAGTTCAAAGCACTACCTTCAGATTTCATACAGGACATGAGTAATAGAAAGAAAGAGCTTTCGAGCTTTGAATCATTCAAACCAAGAATCAAGATGTAAGAAAAAGCAAAAAGAGAAGAAACTTACAGACTCAACGAATTATACCGACATAGAGCTTGAATAAATTGCAAAAATCAGTTTCTGTCAAAATAACAAAATATGGCTTCTGATATTTTCAACAGTAGAATGCTCATTTTTCTTAACGTGTTGAATAAGATATATTATTTAAATTTATTTCTTCTTTGTATTTTAATGAAATTATTAATTCATACTCTTTTTAGGATGAAAATAAACATCATTCCCTCTACTTTTGAATTATTTTACATGACTGGTAGACAAAAACCAAATACATATATATTTCATAATGGGAGTTCGTGCTCGTCATGCAAGTGAAGTTTCCAATACTTTCGTACTGACACATCATTGTTTTTTATGTGAAGCAAAGCTTCGAATAACTGTGTCTGCTGACACGGCGAATTTTATTGACATGAGAGAGGATATTTTATCAGTTGCATGAGAATCAATAGAGATTGTGAGGTAGGGATTATTAAAAACTATCGACGTATTATTTCCAAAAAGTTATTTGGCATTTATCTGTCAACAGGCCATTGTGGTTTTACAATACCAAAATTTCGAGCAAGAATGAAATTGTGATTGAGAACAAGTGAATTGGAGAATAGGTAAAGGAGTAATTGCATAAAGAAAGATTTTCAAAATTAAATTATTTACAAACAACAAATCAAAGTCAATGAAAAAGCAAATTATTGTAACAACACTCCAATCATTTGATTCCACTGAATAAATGGGTAATAATCCAATCATAAATGAATTACGTCTATTGACATTTGACGTTGAAAAATGGAAAAAAAGTGAGATAATTATTAATGAAAAATTTTTTCCCCAATTGAAGTATTTATCATAGATAAATCTCCTAGTATAATATCCGGAAAGTGTATAAGATCAGAATGGTAAGCTCTGCTTACCCCGATATTTACATAAGTTATAGTTTGAGATGATAAATAATGTAGATGAGAAGATTTTATCCTGGAAAAACATTTGACGGAAGATTAAGTTATAACTTGAGACCCAAAGATCGTAGAGTTAATTTGTACATAATAAGAATACATGAAAATCTTTTAATGTCAACGATTTTAATATTTTAATTTTCAAAAATTGAAACACTCCAAATCTTAATAAAACAGTGATTATTTACTAATTTATTCATGAAAATAAATATTAAATGTAAATGATAAAACATAAATTCATTGATAAAATAAAAAATTTAAGAAAATATTATCTTGATAAAAATACAGTTCTATCTTTCTTACATGTAAAATACTACAGCATCAAACATAAATCCATTTTTAAATTGCTAAGCAAATATAATCTCTAAAAATTATATTTTCCTAGAAATATATAATACCCAAACTCATCAACAAAATTTATAAAAAAAAAAACAATACCTTGGCAAAGAGTATTCCTACCAACTAGAAAATCATGCACGGAATTTAAACCTCAATTTTCCTGAAATATTTTTGAAAAATTTCACAAAATGTTGAAGCTGGCAAAGAGATTAAAGCAAATACGTCATATTTAAGACTATTTTTTCCTTCAAATACTTGTATACATAATATTAAAGATCATTTTGCGAGGTATATGCCGCGAAGGGCACTCGAGAATACTCTAGACGGTTCTAAGCTCTCGTGAATTGTATAGCTTGTCTGTGCTTCTGTTTCCTCTTGTCGCTTTCTATGCTTCGTACGTGCCTGCAGCTCTATCAACCTCGATAGCTGTGAACAGGTGCATAGTTGACATGAATGAGACTATAGTGCTCATTTTCTGTTGCTCTATGATTTTTACTTCAGCTTCATACAATACACCTTAGCCATTGACACTAGCTATTATATAATTTATTTCAACATGGTTATCCTCTTGCTTTTCACTTTAATTGATTTACGCCATTTTTTTTTGTTCCTCATGACATTATGTACGACAAAGTGCCCTATTTTTCTTCTCATATTACGCAATAGATAATCGTATTAAATGAATGAAATCAGATGGATTTAATGCGATTATTCAATTATCCAAAGCGTAACAGACTTTTTAATCCATCTACTCAGTCAGAGAGATGCATCTCTGAAATTCATTCATCAACAATATCCAGTTACTTTAAAAGATAAATAAATGATGAATAATTTACTGTCATTTCCAGTGGACAATGTAATAATTAATTGAATTAATGATAACCTTTAGTGTGGATAGTGAAAAATACTCTCAAGTGTGAGGATAAAAATGATTTAATGAAAATACAGAAGAGTCATTGAAAATATTTTATTAGTTAGCTGTTAGTTGGTGGAGTTGGTGGATGTGGCAACACCTGCAGTTACGATACTCGAATCGAACTAATATATATCGCAGACTGTCCCTATCGAGTTGTCACACAACGCGAGATTGCTAGTTTCGTTATCTCACTTTGCGACGGTTTCATACGCAAAATTTTTATTCACTTATTTAGCATTGAATGTATACATATAGGTACGTTATATCGAAGTATTCATACATCTGTGTAGCCACATGATTCGTGCGGCCAACCAGCAACCAATGAGTTACGGCTACCCCTATCAAAAGCACTCGGTCGTGATTGGCCGACTCCATCATCAAATCTAATAGCTTGCCGATTCAATGCTCAGTACGATTTACTAGAGTATTCCACGGATGCAAATTTTTTTTATTGGTCACTGGTTGTACATTATATTCACTAAACACAAGCCCATCCAGTCTAGTATTTCACCTCTACTCATAAATATTCAACTTGGAAATAAATTATCTCGACATCTTAAATGTTCTTCTATTAACATTGTTAGAAGTTAATGAAGAGTTTCAAGTCCTTATTTAAATAGTTATTAATTTTTTTCAACTTAATATTAATAATGGAAAGCTGAAATAGCAAACTGCTCGATTGATGCTCTTCATTTAATGCAATAAAATAGTTTCTCGATGAAGAATAAAAAAGTTCAAGTTTCAAGCAACTTTCAGCTTTTAATTGTTGTTCTAAAAGTTTCTACAAATGATTCCTTCTCTAGTTATAAGCGTTTAAAGTAGAATGATTTTTGTTTGGTAACTAATAGCACTCGAGAAGCATCAGAATATTCTTGAGAGGAAATAAAAGATAGGAATCAAGTTAGAACGGTCATTCTGATTTTTAAGATATAAACTAAGTTTCTTTTAATTACTTAAGATTTATTTTTTATCTGAAAATGATTCACGAAATTTATATAGAAAGCATCTATTGTAAAAATTTTTTATATCGACCTGAATTTATTTCAATGCAAAAGTTAATTTCATTTAAATAACTTATTTTATTTGACTATAAAATGGTATCTTTAATTTAAAAAAGTCGCGTCTAGAACAAAAAAATCAAAAGTCATTTTAATTTTTTTTTAACAAAAGTTTAATGTGATTTGTAAATGAAGAGCAACAAGAGACATTTTACTTTGTAGTTAGAATTAAAAAATAAATAAACTATGCTAACAATTACATTATTTTGTATTTTCCATGGCACTGTACAAAAAGTGCAGCAAAAATTATACTTAATGGATAATCATTATTAAAACTATTTGTTTTTTGTTGCGTTCTTGCTTGCCTCTTGTATCTTATACATAAAATTATGAACTATTTGAAAGCAGCGTATCCTATAAAAAAGGCCATTCAGAGAATAATTAATTAATTGAAGAAATTTCATCTTAAATGTTGGAAGTTAAAAAAAAATATTTCGTTCCTTATTGCATTAATTTATTTTCGTTAAAATTTATTTTACATTATTTTTAATGCTTAAAATGATGAATAAACATAGCCCATTTTTATAGGATCTATTCTGAATCATTAGTAATAAAAATTTATTTCTTTCCACAGGTTCCTTCACTGCATTCTAGAGTATTAAAATAATCTTTCTCGAGTATTGCAGCTCATAGCCTGTTTTTCATACCGCCATAATAAAAAAAACTTGGCGTAAAATGTGCACTTGGAGGTAATATTAATAATCCATCTTGAAAAAGCATCTTTACCATACTATAATCTTAAAGTCAAATAAAAACGTATAGTTTCCCGAGAAGATTATGCCCAGAATATGGTAATATACATGGAATAATAGAAAGGTTTTGTTTGGATACATTAAAGTTTCGAACTTTAGTAAAATAGTCTACCGTCAGTTTATAGTTTCCATAGGTTTATTTTGGCTGCAAATATTTGATAAGTCGAATGAAACTTGTCTATAAAAGTATATCGTGTTGATATAGAATAGATACAATACAATCATAACATAATAATATTTGCTTGATCTACATTTGAACTAGATAAATCTATTGATGATCTGGTGCATGGCATTATCTTCTAAACGATTGCATCGAGGGGGATGTTTAACGAGGTGTGGATGATGAGCTCATCGAGAACATATCTAAAACAGTATATGATTGTTGCAATTTGGAATATTCTGAATGTTGAATAGGATTTCACAAGGGAGAGAGAGAGAGAGAGAGAGAGAGAGCAAAAGGAAACAAAATGAGTAAAAAAAGGAGAAGAAAAAAAATAAATGTAAGAAAAACTGAACAAAGATGAGAAGTTTAAGATTTGAGGAAAATAATCAAACAGATACTGAAAAATTTCAACCAGTTATATACCATTTGATTCAAAGCCAAGAAATATCAAAAATCTGGCAAACTGCCATGAGGGAAAAGGCCAAATGCAAACCGCCAACCACATATACGACGAATGACCGGTCGACTTGGCGAATAATGGAACTTTATTGTTCAACTACTAGCCTGTCTGGAGGTACCAAAGTCTCAAGCGTACCTGAGCCTTCAGTTGTGTATGTTTCCAGTGGGATATTGTTAACCCTACAGCTTTCAACAAACTAAGAAACTGCTAGGATTTACCAACACTGTCGAACCATATGAATTCTCATTAACTTCGAAACTACCCCTAGAGCTTGTTGCCTTTAAAATTCTCTTCATTTTGGTATTTTCTCATGTTTTACTCATTTTAAATATTCACTTGATCACATATTTACTGTAAAATATGAAATCACTGTTTGTTTTAGAGAAGAAATAATCAACTTTTTTGATTGATTTTTATATTTTTTATTACTTTTTTTATTCATTAGGATTTTTATTAGTTGAAAAATACTTTGAAGCAACTTTTATAATCTGTTTAAAATCATGATGTTACATTGTTACATTAACACCATTCTTTTATTTTTAATAAAATGATGAAGCTAAGACTACAATTTTTTAACTAATATATTTAGTATAAGGTTTTCGTTAAGAGTCTGTTTCAAGTACTCTCATGTTTACTTAAGTATTGGTTTCCATTCATCTGTTGATACTTTTATTACTTTCATGATGATTGTACCAGCACATGAGTCTCTGATCGACGCATAATCAGGACAAAGAAAGAGATGTTTGGTTTTCAATCAAAGATATCTTAAAGAAAATGAGTCAGTCTTTAAAAAAGTTCCAACGAGTGCACTGTGTCGTTTTGCTGTAATTAAATACATCTCTAGTGTGGTCAATCCAAATTGGAATTAAGCCTCTGATTTTCTCTTTCATTGTTGTTTGATCAATTACAATAAGTCATATTGCTGGATTCAATCTTCAACTAAGTTGTGAGTCAAGTTCATTATTGTTTGGATCAAGCCCAGCCTTGATTCTTCTTATGTTACTAGATCAATTGCGTATAAGTCACATTCTTGAGGAAGTTAAGATGGTCTTCCACGAAATTATACACGATTTCTGCTGACTTATACCTTGATCTATATCTACAATTGATAAAAAATGAAACATATCAACTACGTAAACAGCCACATTCTCAAGTGCTGAGATTTTCTCAAATCTCAATGATTTCCAGATAGGAACATCTGCTGGCTAAACTGGTTGATATGAAACATTCTAGAAGATCAAGTTTTGTTGTTGAGTTTCAATTGGCAATCAAGTGAGTCTCTGATCACATGTTATTGGAAGATTCAGCATGAATCTTCACGAAGTTTATTTTACACTTCTGCTGACAGAACCACTTGATTCAATTCTAAGAAAGTTTGATTAAAAATGTTGATTCAATGTTGTGTCTAATTACGGGCATACGTTTCACTCTCTGAGAAAATACCAATTCATATTTTCTTTCAGGATTCAACAGCTTCAACCTCTTAATTATTGTTCAAACACTGGTCTGCGATCACCTCGACGTGTAACCAGCTCTCTACATTCTACGTTATTTTAGATCAGCTATTTTAATCTCAGTTATTAATGCCTAATTCAACTTTTGCTAATAAATAAGTTTAAATAATTAATTAAAATTTCTCTTATTCTTTTTTTTGTTTCCATTTGATTAATTAACTTTAAAACATATTAAGCAATTTAAACCATATTATTTCTCTTTTAATCATAATCAGTTAAATGATTTTAATTATGTTCAGAAAATCATCCATAGTTGATATGTTACTAGATGAAATAAAATTTATCAAATATTTGCTTTGTGGTAAAATTTAGTTCAAAAATTTCCTGCTTTACGTGAAGATTGCTTTTTTTATTTGATTTAAAACTTTCGAGTGGAATTATATTTAATAAACTGATAACAGTATTTGAATTTTTGTCACATAATTATTATAATGTGATTTCCTCTTACACAGATAAATAATTTTTGTTGATAAATTATTCTTCATTAAACGACCTTTGAGAGAAGCATTTAATTAATGTTGTCAAGTTTTTTTAATCATATGATTTATATTCCATATTATTTTATAATAAAAGAATAAATGAAAATATTTTGTGTAACATAACAATTTTCGTTTCAAATTAATCTCAGACAATTCGATTTAGGGAATAGCGTTGTTCAATTAGAGTGAACGACAGTGCCTACAGTGGATTTTGTGAAATGAAAGGAAAGCGTAGAAATTTCCGAAAGTACTGTATACATCCCATTATCTTCAAGCACGTCGTTTGTTTCGATAGTTTCAAACCAACTCTAATGACATTGCGCTGATTGCTGTGTTGGTAGAAACTTGGTTAAAAGAAGATGCTGTAAAGTATGAAGTTAACTTATTACAATTACTCAGTAAAGTCAGATATGAAATTAATTGAAATAACCCACTAACAGTCATTTGATATTCATTTCGTGGTACATCATGACGACGAAGCTGAGTTTAGCATCATGGCGAAAACGTGACCACGACAGGAATCAAAAAATCTCTCAAGTCGAACTCAAAAGAACCTTTTACGTGACTGCGTGATTTTTAGACGAATAAGTATCCAGTGATATCAACCAAAAACTGGCTTAGTTGGTGATCGAGTATTACGCGCACGTAGAAGTATAATGAAGGTGCAGTGGAGAAGGAAAAGAACATGGAATGAAAGAAGAGAGTTAAGGATCTGAGAAGGATGGATAGAAACGAGTAAGGTCGAACACTGAGTCATGTGTTTTATGTTCACATTGGTAAGCAAGAATATATCTCCTAAATCCACATGAACAACCAAAACCGGACGGTTTATTCCACGAATTTTTTCAGTCTTTACAGCAATGACCTCGTCTTTCTCTCGCTCTGACTCACACTCGCCAAAGCTCCACCATATTTGCATATGGATCCCTTGCAATCTCGCTCTGCAAAAAGCCCCAGCAACCGAAACGAGCAAAAGCGTCCCACATTTCCGGATATCTGGCGATTCCAAAATCGCATAGAAAATTCAAATCACGGCTGTGCAACACTCTAAACTATTTTTTACTTTTTTTTTTTTTCAAATGATCCATTATCGTACTTCCCCAAATTATTTAACCTTCGTACTTTTAGAGGCGTTCCGTGCTGCCATACTTACCACTTGATACTGAGAAAAGTTATTTCCCCTTGAAACTTTCTCTTTCCCCTTTTTATTCGTGTGGTTTTCTCAAGTTTTACTCCAATTTCCAAAGTTCCTTTTCCTCTCATCATAATCGCTGCTCATTGTGTTAAACGACGGAAATAAATCTTACAGCTTGCAAAAACTTTGAAAAATATTTAACTTTTGAATTCATATTATTGTCTGCTCTGAAAATGATGCATTCTATTGCATCCTATTAGTCTTCTAATTTTTTAATAAATTATTTTATTCAAATTGATAACGAAAGTTGGAATTGTTAAATTTGTTTTTTTTTTTTTATTAAAGTAAGAATACTATTTTTAGAAAGTAATAGAGGAAGAAAATAACATTGAAAAAAAAACTTTTTCAATTTTAGTGTCATGCTAAAACGTGAAAAAATATTACAATATTTTCTTCATTATTTTTGATTGATTTTTTTTTTTTCAATTATAAAGAGTAAATGTGAGAATTCAATTTTTTTGAAACTTCGACTTTAAAAAAAAACATTCAAGAAAAAAAAATGAAATGTCAGTTTCGTGACTTTCAAAGCACATTGTGCCATTTTGGAACGGGAAGTTAAATCGACCGTTACAATACTTTTATTTATTATAAGAATTTTTTTCCCAAAAAAACTTCTGATTTATCTCAATTGACATTTTATAAAGAGAGTTTTTAAATATTTTTAATAATTGATGCTAACATTTCAATGTTAAAGATAAAAAATAAAATAAGACATCATCGATTAATAATAATATTAATATTGAATAAAATTCTACAATATCCATTTTCATCTGTATTTTTTTTTTATCTTCACAAGAGATAAAGAAGAATTTTAATTTTAAAAATTTATCAATCGGAAAAATATACTCATAAATACTTTTCTTAAGAGTACATATTTTTTTTTCTTTTCTTTCCAACTCCTTTTAGCTGAAATTAATCTAGATGAATCTCTATTTATATTAAGTAGCCTTAAAAAAAAAAGAATTAAATGATAAAAAATTTAATTTCCATTACTCAGTTTTTCTTTTGAATAAAAGAATCTTTGCAGCATATTCCCGGATTTCATTCCTAAATAATTACTAAGAAAAGGAATTATCAAAATTATTATAAAATTACTTGCAATGAATGTTGCACATTAAAATTTTTTTTTTATTCTGTTGAGTAATGTGGTTGCTCATTCTACTCTAGAACGTGCTCTTTTTCTTGCTTTTTCATGGTTTCGCGGTGGCTTAGGTGAAACGAGGCGCATTATCTTGGAAGACAGTAGAAGTAGATGGCGGCGAGTGTTAGAATGTGTTTAAAAGGAGTGTGTGTGGGAAGCATATAAGTGTCGTGTGGTAGATTCCAAACTGAACAGAGTATGAAGAATCTTCACTCATCTCTGTCATCTAAGCTTCACCCTTGTTTTTTTTCCTTTCTTTCTCTAATGTGTTCTAAGGAACGTTTTTCTCCCCTTCGTAAATTTGACACAAGTAAGATTCGTTTGCCAAGAAGATTTAAGGCTTTACGAAAAAGATTGGGTGAGCTTTGGAGTTATAGTGAACGCCATTATCGCTGGAAAATTCACGGACAATCGAGGCAAAATATACGAGAAAAACTAACTTAAGACGGCTAAAAGTCAAGGAAGAGGATCAGAATTGTTGAAAGAAGTGTAGATTAAATATTAGTTGTTTGCTTCGAGTAAGTAAAAATCAATTTTGAACAAAAATTAAAGTTTTAATCTTAAATACCGTGTATTTGGCATGTAAATAGCGCAAAAAATCGAAGAACCGGCAGCTTGAAATTCTAATTAAATAATAAATTGGGAAAAAAATAAAAAAGCTCTAACGATGTAGAAACGATGGTAGAAAAGGAAGAATATGACAGTCAGTGTCACCATAATAATTGATGAAACAGAGTGGCGCAGATTGCTAATTCGTATTCCACGTCGAGACTGGCCAAATTGATGGCACTGAAACCCTAATGACGCTAGCGAAACCGCATGAGGCGTCATGGCGTCACGCGCCTTTAACTGCTTTTAATTGATAAGTTTCAACCCTCGTGTTAACTTGGAAGAGTTTGTAATTTATATTAGATTATTTTCAAAGATTAACCTTCTTAATCTATGAAATTTAATCATGTCCAATTCACTTTTAGCTTATTATTTTAATATTAATTATTTCATCATTTTCTTTTGAATGGATAATTTTCATTTGCTTCGTAAGTTATGTGTAAATAAGTGGAAAAAATGGTATTGCCTGTGGAAAAAGATTCGAGAAATTTTTTTTTTTTTTAGTTCTACTTATTCAAGACAGCTTACTTTAACGAGGATTTGTCACACTAACTAGCTTATCATACTTAACTTTTTTTAAGTTCATGCAAACCTATGTTTTTTATATGCTTTACAAGATTATGATATAAAAGTTTATAGAGATCTTAATTTTATAAATGTTTTTATAAAAGAATTTTTATTTATAAAAATGTAATTTTTTTACTGTAATATAAATTTCAAAAATTCTCAATTATAAAAAAGAGCTTTTCTTTGTTTCCGTAAAAATATTAACACTTTTTTCGGTTGACAAGTGTCACTCAAATAAAATTTATCTCTAAAAAAAATTTTTCCATGTAAAAAAAAATCATACAATGGTTAAATAATTCAATCCTTTGTAAAACCACACTCTTTTTTAATTATCATTCATGTTTATTCCATTTATTTTGATAGGCAGCATGTGCCTTTTTCAGGACACCCATATCCAATCCCAGCCACTAGAAGCTGTCAGTATTAAAATAAATATGGAAAAGAAAATTTTATTTAAATTGTCTGCATTGCTTATTTAAAATCAAGTACAATTTTCAAGAGAAATATTACATTTTTTGTAACTCGAAATTACAGTTTTGTTTTTAGCAATATTCAATTATTTATGAAAAAAACAATAAAATCAATATTGAATGTAAAAGAATGTTTCTGTAACAAATGATTCGAGAGAATATATAAACAGTAAACACATTGGAGCTTTTGTGTAGCTGTTGACGTCATCGATCTGTTGACACTACAGTGCTTCTATTATTCTATCTTTTTTTTCTTTGCTTCCACTTTGCCGTTCGTCCAACCTCACCGTCGAAATATTAAGCTTGCCCTTCGTACAGCCGTACGAGCTTTTAATCTGGATTTACGAGCGCGTTCAGGGGCTTTCGAAAACGAGTTGGTTGGGCGGTGGATATGGAGAGTGTGCAGTATATAACAGTAAAGTAAAGGAAGCTTTAGGTTTATAAAACTGGTATACTTTGGGCCACTGAATATTCGCACATTTACGAGCTGCTACAAGTGCGTTGTACGATTATACTTGAGCTCAACTTTGACAGGGCTTGAGATGAATTCTACTTTCAAGATATGTTGAGAGAATTCCCCAGTTATATTCCCGTGTGAACTGCACCTTCTGTATGAATAGCAAGGAAGATGAAGCTTCACCCTGGAATTATCTCAACTGTCCGTTGAATATTCTCTCTGAAAGCACTTGAATTTGTTTTTAGTAAATAATGAAATATTTTCACACATAGCATAAATTTTACGGAAAACTACCAAATGCGTGTTGCCCATGAAAAAGGAATATGCAATATTTCTTCGAGTATGAAATTATAAATCATAATAAAAGCTTTTGAAATATACATAACCTTTTCATCTTAAAATGACGTAAAGCTGACACAGAATATTCATATTTTTATGCATTGATCAGCAGTTTGAAAGAAAAAATTATTTCGAGTATCGACACACAGTTTTTGCAACAAGTTTTTCTTCATTTGCTGAGCTTGAAAAAAAAGTTCTTGATGAAGTTAAATATTTATACGTAGAGAAAAAAAGTTATTGGTTTAATGAGAATTAATGGAGTGGAATAATTTTAAGTCGTTGACTTATTAGAGATGTATTCACCATTAGCATTATCAAATATTTAATTACAACATCCAGCTAATGTGATATATTGAGAGAAAAAAATATACTTATCAATGAACTCGTTCTTTCAAAAATTTTTTATTTAGAACATGAATTTCATAATTCAAAGAAAATTTTTCTTTTTCTGTTGTTATTAAACCATTTTGAGTTTAAAGATCAGTCATGAAAACTCATTGAAAAGTTTTATTTCTCATTACTCCTACTACCACTTTTATTTTTACTCATCCATATTTTGACGACCATTAAAAATCTTTTAGATCTGTATTTTTAATTAAACACTAAATCACTAGAAGATTCTCTTGAGAAAAAATTTTTATTTCAAATACAAATTCACGATAAAAAAAAAAATTAAACTTCTCTTTACCCAGTTCTTCTTTTAAACAGATACTTTGGAGGTTAAATTAAAAAGTTATCTGATCTAATAGTTGAATTTTTCAAAATGAAGAATGGATTTCAATTGTCTCCCATATCAATTCTTTTTACTGAAGAAATTTGAATACACAAATTTTGGTAACGTGTTAAAAGAAGCATGAAAACTTCTAAGAAGTTGAAGTAGAAATTATTGGAAGTCTGAGTGGGTCCCATATCTATAAAGTTTCTTCAGTAAAAGTTTGCGAGTCGTTTAGTATCAATATTCTCTCGAGAAGTGCGTGTCCAGGTTCTCGGTTCCAACTAAGTTCGTGAGCTGAATCTACAAGCAGCAATAATCGATTTAGCATGGTTGTAGAAGATGGGTATGTTCACTTAAAGTTAGTGTTAAAGTATGCCGTAGATTCTCTGTTCACTCAAGGTGATGATATCCAAGATAGCCACGAAACCGCGACTTCTCGCGCTTAGTAAATTATTAAACAATAGTTTAGCTGGCATCGAAAGTTTTACAGCTTATAGACTAAGTAGTGCATTAGCACAACATTCTAAAGTTCTTCACTTTGAGCATATCCGCATTCTCATTTTCCAGAATGAGTAAACAGCCTCTTCTATATGCACACATGGCTGTGTGCATTAGGTGACACTTGCTTTTGCAATGAATTTAACAACTTCAACGACTGCTATTGAAAAGAGAATTGATGTGTACCATCAACAATTCGGTTGGTGATCCTGAATATTCGATGTTGTTTATCGAATAAGCGTGAGAGCAAGAATAAAATCTGATGAAAAATAAGCGAATACTCAACATGATACCACCAACAGCAGTATCGTTTTCAAGAGCTACCATTCTATGACCCTTTCTCTTCAAAAATATTGCTCGTTAAAAAAAATAAAAATGTCATAAATCATTTCAAATTAGCGACAATAGTTCTTTTATTGCTTACGTAAACCGCAAACAAAGAAATTTAATACCTACGAATGGAGTCATAAATTTCTCCATTTCTTGTTAATAATTGTCAGGAACGTTGATTTTATTTCAGTAAATAAAAATAAAATCATGACAAGGCAGTTTATAGAGAGTTGAAATTAAATCCACTGAAGAAGTCATTCAAAAGCTCAGCAGTAATAATGTCAAAGGAATCGAACATTTCAATGAACGAAAAGTCTTTAAGACCAGTTGAGAATAACAGATAAAACTGAAAAGGTCTAATATCTTTTGAAAAATTTCACTACAAAAGTTTAAGCGAAAATTCCAGTATTTTTGTGATTTATTTGATACAATATTCATGAACAATTGATAAAACAGTCATTATTTATTGCCTTTCTCATTTGACAACTCATCAATGAAACATTTTACTGAGCATTATTTCAATATACATCAACATGATATATATGTATGTAGAATGTTACGATAGCGTTTAGCAAATAAACTTAGCAAACATCATGAAAATCTCTCTTAACATAAACTGTTATTGGAATATAAATAATTATGAAGGAATATTATAAAAGAATATGGTATTATCGAAAAGAAAAAATTATTAAACAATACGAAAAGTAGATAGAAAAAAATGTAATAATAGGATAAAGTATTATATAATATCCTTTTTGTAAATCCAGTACAGATTCTTCTTTTCATGGGAAACTTTTTTCTTTCAATTTTTTAGTTCTCAAATGTTACTAAGAATATTACTTTATTTTATATAAGAAATATAATTTTCAATAGACGTCAGCAGTTATAGTTTTATGAGTTACTTTCCAAGTGTACTGATGTCATCAATAAGTTTTCTTCTTGAACAAAACTGTATGCGGCAAGTAGCCAAAGGCTCAAGGGAATATCAAGTACTAGGATTACCGGTGTAAAATGAAAGTATTGAGAATTTGTTCACAATGTTGCAGATAGAATTTTACATTCAATCAAGAACAAGATATTGAAAGAAAAACTTACTATGCATTTAACGTAAGAAAATGATTATTCTTTATATAACTAATGTAATATAATTATGTAAGACAAATACACCCTGAAATTATGTTTGCAGAATACAGTATAATATTGAATAATTTCAAGTAATAAATCATTCACATGTCAGTTATAAAGTATGATACTAATGTTAACAGAAGTTAGTGAATGTAAATTTCTATAATATCCTTACTTTTAGCCTGATAATTCAGCAAACTCGTCGAAATTAGAAAATTCAAGCATGATGCGAGAAATTACTTGTACAAGCGTCCGTACTATGCAACAAAACTTTCGTTGCAAATTTTACTTTCCTCTCACTTGCATCCGATTTTTTTATTTTTTTTCATTTACTAACAAACGGATTTAGTTGATGAGTGGTTTCATTTTAATTAACTACGTAACCACCAAATTGCAAGCGAGTAATTAAATATGTAAAAATTATAAGTTTGCTGATTCTAGACTATCAAAAACGAGTATTATTCTGTGGGCTAATTGTTACGATCCAATAAGAATTTTAAAAATGATTAAATTTCATGAAGGCTTTAATTTCATTTACACCAGAAAAAACTTTTGTGATATTTCAACGTTTAACAACAGATGAAATGCAATGGAAAATTGAAAAAAAAAATGATGAAAAACTTTGGAGACAACTGAAAAAGAATATTCCTACTAATAAAAAGTTCAGAATGAGGGAATCTAATCTCACTAAAACCATTCAATAGACTACCGCCAAGCAAAGCTTGAAAAATTACCGAGAATTGATTCTTACACTCAAAAGTTCTTACAAAGTTTTTTTTTATCGCAAACAAAATGATCCAAATTTACAACTTGATATCATTGAAAGGTGAATAATAGGTATGTAAAAGAGAGGAGTGTCAAGAGACAGGAGAATGAGCCAAAAAGAAATTCAGTAGAGTACTTTAAAAGGATAACGGTCGACCGAAAGTGGTACGTGTAAACAGTGGCTTTGAAAAGTTACTTCGTACAAGTTTTGGAGGAGATATAACGTGAAATGGTTCGAGCGATACTTGAAAAGAGACACGATCATGAACACAGGAGGTTGAGTGAAAGAGGATGTGTAAGTGTGAACAAAAAAAAAAAAATAAACTACAAAGTGTAAGCTCGGTCATCCTCCGAGACTGTTGTAAAAATAGTCACGTCAAACCTCAAAGTGTGAAGTACACCTTACACATTTTTTTTGCTTGATAATTGTTTCTTATATCAAAACAATATAAAACAATTTCTAGATTTTTTTTTAAACGTTATAATAGTGAAAGCAAGTCTTTATAGTGGTACAACAAAACTTTTTATCATTAAATTTTTTTTTTCTATATAAATCATTTCTTATATAAAACATAATCTGGGAAATAAAATGCCAGTCAGAATTTCTAACAGCATTCAATAACTTCCAACATCATTTCCGTTCTACGGTTCTACGTTAAATCTCGATAATCGTTTTCAACCCGTATCATTTTAGCCAGTTGATGTTGATAAAACTAAAGTAAAAATTGTTCCTAAAATATTCAATATTTGAAAAGAGGGCTTAAACAAATAAAATAACTGTAAAATAAATCATAATAAATAAAAGATAAAATTAAAATAACTTCGAATAATAAAATTGTATAAATCAATAAAGAAAGACTTTTTAAACATTTCATAAATTAATCCCAATCAATTTTTCAAGAATCAAAACAAGAAAAGTATTTTAATATTTTAAACTTTGAATAAAACTTTCACCAACACTATTGATTGGCCAGCTTTGTATATATTTTAACTTTATTAAATATACAACATCTGCAATATTGATGAACATGTTCAAAATTGTTTAATTTTTATTCGAAAAATAAATTTATAAAATATTCATTTACATTCGATATTTTTATTCAAGAAAATACTCTTTTATTTTCCCTAACGTATCCTTAAACACATTATCTCTGCTATATGAATAATTTCGAAAAACGAAGAAATATTAACAAAGATTTTATCATCATCATCATATTCCTCATTATTAATAATTCCCATTCACCCTACTTGTCCAAAAGGAATGAAAGAGAATATATGTAACTACTGAACCATTGAACACAAATGATCCTGTATTATCTACTAAACTCTTCAACAGGCCTCTTGAGACTCCTATTCATCTGATTCAGAAGCGAGATCTTTACTCTTTTGGAGTACCATTCGATGGTACCAAGAGGACGTTAAGAAAAAAATCGACAGCTTTAGTATCTTATGTCTTGGCACTCAGTTTCAACATCATTAATCTTGTAGATTGGGTATCAAAGCTTTGTCGCGATACCAGTGATTCGTCACGTCTCGCAAATCCGGATTTAGGGAGTCGTCGACGTCGCAAAAATATGAGCATGACTTAGTTGCAAATGACTGCGGTTTTGTTACCATTTTATCATTCCAATGCATACATAACATAATTATTAACTAATTACCAAGTTTTTTCTATAATTTATACAATATAAACATAACACACAAATAATTGTTCCAATTGATTGAATATGAATGATAGATACACTGATTGAGTAATGATGTTTAATAAATTTGTTAATTCATCATCATAATTTATCGAATAGTTATGTGTATTATTTAAATACACATGAATATAATTAAAATAATTGAATTTGATGATGTTATTTCATTTTATTATACAACAGAGTGAAGCATAACAATTCCCTAGAGCAAAGTGAATTTGTTACTCTTTATAACACAGTTCAGAGTGATATTATTTTTGAAAAAATTATCAAGAAAAGAACATGATACATAAAATATTGATGATGATATATTTATTCAAGATGTCAACAAGTTCGAGGGAATACCCTCGACCACTGTTTTTAATATTACTTTGATTTAAAATGTATCACGTTGAAAGGGTTTTCTACGTTTATTTTATTTAATGTTGTTTAATAATATCAAAATAATTGCTGGTTTTGAAAGATTAAATCCATTTATGTATTTTACATTCACAAAGTTGAAGGCATCCCTTTATGTTTAATAGTCACGAATTCAATGAAAAATACTTTGCTTTATTTTAAGTTTTATTACAAACTGTATGCAAAGAGGAGTTAAAAATAAATTTTACTTTTTCTGTATTTTTAAAATTTATCTCAAATAAAAAAAAAACTTTTTTTTTAAAATGAAAAAAATTTTTGGTAATTTTTTAATTTTGCTGAATCATTTGATTCGAAAGAAGAGTTTGAGAGGCTTTCATTTTTTAAAGAAGAGTATTTCTTAAGAATAATATAAGACCGTATTGTATGAAACTATACATTCTACCCCAATGATTCTTCATACTCAACTCCAATCTCTAAAATAAGTCCAAAATGTAGAGATTATGTTTGTTTTTTTTTAGAATGAAAGATAAAAATTAGCTTCAAAATAATGACTTATCAAAAAAATTGTTTTGTGTTAAATATATTTTTACTCTAAAAATGTTAAAATGGAATGAAATTAATGAAGCAACTCATTAGTTCTCTATACTGAGAGTCTATGTTAGTATTTTGTAAAAGTTAAACACGAATGTAAATTAAAAAGGTTCAAGTAGTTAGAACATGAAACATAGCTAACTATTTTTACTCTTGAATTAAAAATTAAAAATTTTTTATCGCTTCTCATCCTGCGTTGCAATAAAACCGTAATTCAAAAAGTTTGTGAGATTAAAAATATGACTGTACTATAGTGAAGGCCAGACTGTCGTCGTTTAGTTCGTTCTCAGTTCTCAGAACTCACCCCCTCATCCAGTTGCCTCGAGAGTACCCTCAAATGACCCGAGAGTACTTTTGTACTCGTAGAGTTTTTGTGGTTTTCGTCCCATGGTTTTCTCGATGAGATCACGTGAAAGAGAACAAGTACAAAAAAATCTACCATCTCATATGTGAGCTATTCACATCTGTTTCTACGAGAAGTAGTTAGAGAAATGAAATTTTCGAATATCACAGTAATAGAATAAATATATTTAACATCTAGCTTTGTACTAGATATTCTAGATGAACAACTCGGAATCAAAGAACCAACTAAAGACGAGAAATAACATCAAAGTTACCGGTGGTTTTTGGTCAAGACAATTTGTCTAATAGAAGTCAACGGATGTGAAAGAGACTCGTCGGTGAGGTCATCATTGTCCATACAGTCTGCTCTTATATAAAGGTAATATAAAACCAAGTAATGGCAGGTAGGAAATTTCAAAAACATATTCGAACCTATTCAGTCCTTTATGACATCGTTCAAATAATGTCCTGGCAGAGAAGAGCATTCATGACATCAGCCACACACCGCAGGCAGTATCCACTAACTACGTACGTCTGTACAGAATTGGCCGTAGTTACTAATTATTGAGAAAGACATCTCATAGAAATTCGCCTTGCGCTTTTTACCCCACAACCATTACAATACCACCAACCTCTAGTGACTGTGTAAAAAGCGTCGAATGAGAATGAGAATGAGCTAAATAAAAATAAAGAATCTCACTCGAAATGCAAAAGAAATTCTTTAATGTGATGGTAACTACTATTGTAAAGTAGCTGAGATAATAGTCTCTTCATTTTTCCCGTGGCTTTCTTCGAGTGATGCTTCTTCGTCTTTTATTTCAGAATTGAGTTACCAGTGACGCGAAATAGCCGAGCAAAGTACGCCGGGTGCTTCTTGCCTCGTTGGCTTCAATTAACAAGACAAGGGACGAGCCAAAGTGAGAGACTTGATCGAGGGAGTAGCTTAGTCTTTACCGTCTTTGTCGCTGGCCAGTCAGTAACTTGAACGCTTTCATAGACTAGGGTTGTTAAAACAGAGAGAGAGAGAGAAGGATAGTAAGAACCTTTGATTTGTGACTAAAGGAGTGAATAGACCGGGTGTGACTAAATACCACGTTATAAGCTCGATAATAGAGAATACACTTTAATTACTGCTTGGAGTATTTACACAGACGTTTGGATTTTAAGCAAGCGTTATAATAAAGCTCCCAAAAGTTGTGAAAAAAATATTTTAGATAATAAATACTTTTAAACATTGATTTAAATTGAAAAGTTTCCAATTGTAGAAAAAATATTTTTTACCAGTTATCAATAGTTAATTGTATTAACAAACATTGTCAATATCGTAATTGTGTATTTCTTGTCTTTAGTAATTACTCATAAACTTGCTGTCAAATTCATTGACTTGATAATCAGTCAATACAAACAATAATCTAATTACTAGTTACGTGTCTGAGAACACTAGTAGTTTGACTCAATAGCCAAGCAGACGTACAGCAAGTTATCAATGTGAAGAATATTGAAGTGTCAAATGATGAGGTCAATAACTTGTGGAGGGATATAATTCATGTTCACTGACCGAAAGACCTAAAATTTAAGTTTCTATGATGTAAGATCAACTAAAACGATTTTTAAAAAACCAATTAGGTCACTTACCTCAGTGTACTTTTTAATATCTATTGTAAACATTTTGTTTGTATTTTTTTAACTTTCAACAAATTTCAAAGATTTTGGCTTCAATGATAGCACAACGGCAGAAAAAAAAATGGCAAATAAAATGAAAAGAAAGTTGTCTTTAACTATCACCAGCCAATGTAAAGGTAAAGTTAAAAAAAAGAAGAAAATGAGAAGAAAAATGACAAGTAAAGGAGATTGCAAGGGACATAGATCCTCAATAAAAGGTGACATAGATATGTGTGCATGGAAGAAGAAAACCCCTAGAGAAAAGAGAAGACTCTGGGCAGTCTAGTCAGAGTTAGATTGAGTTTGCGAGACAGCTAGTGGCTCTTATTATTGATCAATAATTATATTAAGAGGACATGATATGAAACAACGTTTGTGATCAATAACTTTGTGTATTTTTGCATATTAAATTGCATAAACTTACTTGAAGTTAAATTACTTAGTAGAAAATAGATGTAGATGATAATAATTTACTTATACTCATTATTGTATAATTCCTGTTGATAGATATGTGCTTGTAGCTGACATAATAATTATATTTTTTGCGACTTAAAATCAGATTAAAACAATATCATCATCAGTCAATTTTTTGCCATTATTGTAATTTCGCGTGACTTTAACTATCAAGATACGCTTCATCATATCATAAATCAACATATTAATGTATATTTTTTATTCATAAATATGGAATAATTTCGCATCATTACTACCTGTGTAAGTGGAATATAATAGGCAACGTAATGAAACACCATGTGAAAGATATAATTTTCAGAGCATGATAAAATTGCGCTGTACAGGATGAATGATCTAAAGTGGCTGGAGTCTTTATTATATCATTTGAAATAATTCAAATTAACCTTTCAAATAATTTATTCTTTATTTAAAATTTAGCATAATTAAACCCTTGAAATTATTGACTTATAAAAGATCATTTCAACTTGTGCTTTTTTATTATGAATTTAGAGATTAATATTCTTTCTGCAGCATGCATTCATCAGTAGATTGAATCGAGTTATCAAGCTTAAGAGATTTGCATATCTGTGGTATGAACAAACATTGTATGGTACACTAGTACTAGACAGAGCATCTGTCACATCGTAGAATCACTGATACCTTTAATCCACCGTGAGTCTCTACTTCAATCCAACCTTCTCCTCCTGGATCAATATGCTGTCTTTAACATAGCCAAACACCTCGATTTCTTTATTGAATTCTCCATTGTCATACGATGCTTTTGTCTTCTAATTTTTCTGCTTTTCAAACTACTTTGTAGAAACAAATATTCGTTGTTATTGTTATATAGACTATTTCCTCTCCACTTTATTTCATAATGTATTTTATACTTCAAAGTACAAGTTTTTTTATCATGTTTAATAATAAATTTTTGTTTTAAAAATTTGTTCTACATTGAAAATAGAAATATTACAGCTTTATAGCAAATGTAGAATGTTTCAGTTTCAATTAATGTTTAAAAATAAATATAATTCTAGAGATAAGAATTATAAAATGACTTTATATTTACATTGCATTAGAAAATAATGACTTTCTGTGAATATATTTGATAAAATCAGAAAAGTATAATTTAAATATATGAATTTTCGTCAAAGTACGTATATAAATTTTTTTAAATAGTTAGAGAATTATAAATGAACTCGAAAAAGTTTTTTTGTTTTAATAAATGGTACAAGAATAAATATGAGAATAATAGCCAGCTTTCCTGCTAAAATAAAAATGTCCGTAAATCCTAATATAATTCGCTTGTATCGTGTGTATCTCAAGTATCAACCTACTGGCTTAATAAAATATGAAAAATTTCCTTTTATTCCATCATAAATTTTTAGTCTAGAACTTAGTATTTATTCATGAATTATTTATTTTTTAATACATTTTTAAAATATTAATACCTTTTGATGTTTTATGAATTTTTGATCTCTGTTATTAAATGATAAAATTTGTGACTAAAAAATAAAGGTGGTATATTGTTGTCAGAAGGATATCAACAATAGCAGGCAGATAAACGAGTTATCCGGGTCGATTTTAGCTAGGAAATTTTTTACAGACCTAATAAACGAAGATTCTGGCGATACGACCTACAACTTACAAAGTCTAGCGGAAGAGAATGGTCGACAGTATAGTGGTTACGACGAGGTGCCAAGCGATTTCAGGCTCTCATAAGAAAATAAGAACCTTAATCCTTGAAAACCTATCTGAACGAACGTTTTATCGTGCTACTACGGGATTGGATGAAAGGATTTGTCGGATAGAAGCAAGACTCTCGGTCTTATAAGACCGACATGTATCTGTTATCCTGAAGAAAGAAAGCTAAAGCTTTTTCAGGCAACTGTGCCGCCACTAATCACATTACTGAATTGACATGGAAAACTCTTATTGCTCCAAAGGCTTAATGTAATTAAAAAGAGTATTTTACATTTTTATATCGGAACTTGGAATAGTGAAAAGAACATGTTTTTTGGTGATTCTACAAAGAAGACAAAATCGATAAGAAAAAAATTCATTCCAACTATCTCTGACCAACTTGGCTACGATTGCCAATAATAACAATAAAAATGTTTGATATAACTGTTTAGATAAATGGCTTTCCTTTTTTTTCCGCGTTATAAAAATTTTATACTTTTACGAAATAACACATAACCATGTGAATGAAGATTTTTTATGGAAAGGAAAAACTATTTACGTAAAAAAATAAATAAATTTCTTACACCACAATAATAATAAAAATAATTATATAAACTTTTTACACGCTGGTAAATTTAATAATATTCAATTCAGGTTCATATGTAGTTATAAAAATATCAGAAAATATTCATGTTAAAGTTATAATTATAAAAATAAATACAAAATAAATGTATCTTTTTCAGTTCTTTTCAACGACAATACATTTCTGAAAATAATTCCATTCTGTCTATTTTGACAAATTATCAAATTATCAAATGATGAAATAGTAAAAATAACTGTATGCATAAATATGTATGTTTAAATTGAAGTAAACGGATGCTTCAAATACAAGAGAAAATTTGGCAGTCACTGCTCATCGTGTAATAATGAGCATTTTAGCATGGTGAGGTATTTTAATTACGTCTGCGATTTGCACATGGTGTAAATCGTTTTCGCGTCTCATTTAACTATAGTTTCTCTGAATGTCCGTTAACCGACCCGTTAGATTCCCACATGCACCACTGAACTGATCGTTACTCGAAGGGATGAAATATCGAACGTTTGGTGTATGTGTTTTACCTTTATTGTAAAAGTGATGTAACCCAATGGGGTTTTAATGTTTATACTAACATTAAATAGGGGAAAACAAAAAATAAATAAGTCTAACTTTGATTGTCTATTTAGTAAAGTTAATTGTTATATTTAGAGTTATTTGAGCTTCGTACTCTTATTTGACTTGTGAGTTAGTTTGGATAAGTTAACAACACATTTGTCGACTTCTCATGACTATGGTATTATTACTTTCTGTCAACTCTAGTATACTCAGAGATGCATAGAATTCTTCAATATGCATACAACAGTTTTTCTTACTCGACCCTTTGTTCGTTGTTTTCTGGTTCATCTTAAAAAAATACTCAACGAGGAATAAGAAGATAAAGTGAATAGAAACATCATACAGGTATACTGGAATATATTATTATAAGAATTCAAATATTTTTAAGAAACAAGAATATTTTTTTTTAAACAACGACTCGTCACAATTTTTCAAAGCTGAATAAAGAAAAGTATTCAAATTGTTGCGCAAAAATGTGAATATATCTGACTTGGTTTCTTTTAGAAAAGTTGGAGAACTTTTTTTCCTTTCTAGAGATACCTCAGTAGCCACTCTAGCTTTCGGCTAAAATTGAAAAGTCATGTCCGGTACTTTAAGTACGTCGTGTATTTTCGATTCTAGGGTATACTGATCGATGCAAAAAGCACAAGGAAAGAAAATATACGAAAAGAAACTGAAGAAATCACGCACACCAAGTTGTTTTGTTTGTGTTGAATCGACAAGGCCATAGAAACCCTCAAGGATGCTCGTTTTTCTTCGTGAGGACAAAGAACAAGACATTGAGAGATCGAATGTAGTTTTTGCACTGCTCTTGAAATTAGATGGGATCAATCTTTACTATGGAATGTTTTTGTGAAACGATTTTTTTATCAACTACCGATTATCCGATTATCTGATAAATTACATTTAAAAATTGAGATCTTCCTTTAAACAGTAAATTAAGGAGTTATCAAGTCATCTTAAATAATTGTGCCATTGTTTTCTATTAAATCTTCAATTGACTATAATAACAAGAGCAAAGAATAAACGACATTAATAATTTAAATACAAATTGATTGATTATGCACAATGTTTTGATTCTATATGTACCTCAACAACTCTACTATTCATTAACGAGACTTACAATTAATTGAATCGGTGAAATTATTCATGTGAACTCGGTATGGAAATGTATGTAGCAAAGAACATAGTGTTGAAATTTGTCAACAATTAATATTGAAAATGGTCCATTTATGTATTCAGTGATATATAAATATATATTATGTACTACATTCAATCATCACAATCAAATAATAGAAAATGTTTTTATTCATTATTTGAATCTTCACTCAAAATAACTGATTTTTCTAAAAATGTCTACAATTCAATTGAATTATGCTCCATTGAATATCTCCATAGGTATTCCGATTGGATTTAATGATTGGTATTAATTAATTATTCAATTATTCAAGAGATTAATTTCTAAAAATTATTGTATCAAAGCTTGGTTGAATAATTAAACAATGGGGAAACAAATATGTTGAGTTTGCGTGAAAGGATTAAATATTGAAATTGATCCTCGAGCTCGTCTTTCATTCATTGAAAATTTAACTTTAGAATTATTTAGATGCGATAATTTGGGGGTTAACCGATAGTATAATCGTGCTCTCATGATCTTCGTATCTGATCTCCCGCGAATTACATTAAAGCAAATTGTCGACTGTATGGTAGTTGAACGAACACCCTATAGTCGTTATACGTTTTCACTGTATGCCTAACACAGACACCGACGATGGTGCTTTAATTAAATTTAATAATTAACTCTGGTATACACGTGTACCTGCAGAGACCATATATGAACGACCATGTCTATACATGTGCGACATTCACTTATATTTTTCCGTTATCTTATAATCCCCACAGAGAATACAATCTAACGTGACTGGAGAAAAAGAATACATATTGATGTGCTCAGCAAGTTTCACATCGCTTCATGAAAATCTCATTTTCTTGGAAGCAACAACAGGCACTTGTTTTCATGCCAACTGGAATTTACTACTCGTGCTACAAGCAATAAAAATGTTTTTATGTTTACATAATAAGATCTTCGATGATGGCGTTGAAAAATTAGCTTCAACCATTTGAATGTATATTTTTTTTCTGATTTCCCGAGTACACAACGATACTACCTACCAAGTTGTTCTTCTATTTCGTGGTAAAATTCCCTAGTTTGTTTGCCGTATCATTCTGAGACAAAACCTGCAGATAACCGAGTTTGTTTTGTCGTATACGACCGTCGAAGAAACAAGGAAATGGAAAAGGAAGAAAGAAAAAAGGCAAATTGAATTACCTACATCAAACTTTACGCGATGCAGAGGAAAATAATTCTCATGGAAGCATTTGGAGCTCATCGAAAAACTTTTTTCTTTTGTTATGTAACATTTGCATGAACTTTTAAAACTTTTAGAGCTTTGTTACAAATATATACGTGGCAATTAGATAATTTGAATTACTTCAGAAAAAAAATAATAATTCCACTTGATAGAGTAGTAATGGGGCACTTGGGATAAAAAAGATAATTTATTCGGATAATAAATGATAATTTAAATTCCAACTTAATATTATTATTACTAAGATGAAATTTTTTAGGTTGAAGTTATAAGACTGATAGCAACTACTCGTGTGGTTCCTAACGTCAATAGACAAAGCTTCATATCTAAAATTTGCAAAGTTTGATGGTATTAAAGTTCATCCGGAAACTAAGGTAGATATCTTGGTGCAATAGCTATGATAGAGTGCTATGCTTGCACTTGGGATTGCAAGTCACTGACCACACCAAGCTGTTGGTCAAGCCAAGTCATGATGGAATGCAACCGCTTCAGAGAGTATTCATTTATTTAATTAAGAAACCCATTACATCTCTCGAATTTACTTATTCAAAGTTTTTATTATTCTAGTGAAGCCATAAATATTGTTTGAAAGAAAAAAAGAAATAAATAAAAACAATAAAGCAATAGCATGCAATGATTATATCGTCTATCGAGGATGATTTATAAAATGGATTTAAAATACCTATCTCTTTTCTATATTTATATCTATCCAAAGTGAATCAATTGAATGACTGCCGAAAATTCTGCGCTACGTATCGAAAGAGAAAAATAACAAATTTAGCTCAACATCAGAGGAGAAGGAAATTTGGCGTGAAATTTCCAGCTGGGTTTCTCGTTGCGTTCCCTCGAAGGGAGTGTGTTGCACGTGGATGTGGCACAGTCAGAGGCCGTCTCTGTGCAGCACAGAAAGGGGTATATGCATTCCAGGGGAGCAGAATGTGTGACACGATTTATCGGAACGAACGCTTAGCTATAAAATAACACTTCCTATTCAAATCGGCAAATTAATGGCCGTTTTCATGGATTCTTTGTTTGCTTCACCCAACAATGGGCTCGTTGAGTTATTATACTGAAATGGAACGGTCGAGAGTAGGTCGGAGAATGAAGATAGGTGAAAAGCGGAAAAGAAGAAAAGTAAGAGAAAAAGAGTGGAGAGGAAATGTTTCAGGGAGTGCAAGCGTCTGGGATTCGCCGATTTGGACTGGCGATAAGTTCTCCACGAAAACCTTTCCGCGCCCTCGCCTTCAGGACATGGGGTGGTTTCCGTGATAACGATCGATGGATGCTAAACGTTTCTCTGCAGACTCTTAGCTACTGCCGTTGGCAGATTTCACAGAGCTTCGCTTTTCTGCGTACTCTGCTCTCATCTCTTTCACATTTTTTTTTCAACTTAAAAGCATCTTAAAGTACGGAAAGATGTAGTTTTGACGATAACCTAACGATATATTGAATTTATTAAATAACAATTTACAGAAAGCTTAACTTTGCCTCCAAAAAGCTTTGTAATGAAAATTTTTCACGGCTGAATAATTTCGTTTTGAAGTTCAATCTACTTTTTTTATTTTTATTTTTTATCAATCATACCAGTAGATAGAAAATACGATGGAATAATTTTCACAAGGTTTGAGTTAATAATCAATTAAAACAAAATATGTATCACAAGTCTCTGAGAGCAAAAAATGGAATATATAGAATTACTAGAGTGTTCGAGGTAGAAATGATAGTCAAAATAAATTGATAAAAATAACAGCTTTTAAAGAAAATTATTGAATATGGAGATGAATTAGGTTTTAATTAAATTTTATCTATATAAAGGGAAAAAAAATTGTATTGCTATTTTATGTAAATAAATGTTGAATGTTATTGTCAAAATGGTAGAAATTAAGTATTTTTATTTTGTCATAAATCAACTGTGTCAAAATAAAAATACCATTTCAATGATAATAGAATATTCTGTATGAAAGATATTGAACCATCAGCGATAACATTTCATAGTCAATAATTCAACTGGGCATTGTATTATACCTTGCGCTGGAGCGTAGATATTCAGATACAAGCAATCCTCACTCTGATTACGCAAGTAGGGTAACAGTCTCTTCAAGTATTCAACTCTGCCTCGCGGTAAATCATTAGTTAGTTCCGGTAATTTCTGTGGACAGACTGGTCCAAACTTATCAGCCACTTTAACTCCTTGCCATAAAGCACCATTGACAGGAGGCATGAATCTAAGTGAGCCAACTGGTGGTGAAGCATATGGTACACCACGAAATACTTCTACGCCCTCGAGATTACGCTCAAGAGTCACGATTACACCGGATATATCACCGTACTTGGTCCTCACTACCCGCGAGCTTAACTCAGCACAACTTATTATTGGCTGTAAAGCCAACAAAGTCATTAACATCCACCAAACCATGATTATCGACTTAATCAATGACCTATCACTTCATTGTCTTAATCACTATCACTGCAATCCATTGGTTATTGTGTTTGTTGATGAGCTATTTTTGTTATTTGATTACTGGTAGGTAAATGAAATTTCGTAGATGGAGGGATTTGAAGCTTAGGGTTTGGAGTTTCTCTCAGGATGAGATATGCCAGCCAGATTGTGGCTGGAAGTTAGCGCGCACGGGCCATTATCAAGTCAGCGTTTTGAAAGGCAAATAGCCGAACTTTGGTTAGGCCGTCGCAAGCACAAGCTTTCGACGCCGTTAGTATTCTCCCCTCAATCCGTCTTTGCCAACGAAAATGCTGAGGGGTGGACGAACTACCTTGAATGAAGCTATTCCTGCAGAGTTTGTCAGTAACTATTGGACCCGACACTGTCTCTATCTTATATACTTTCCTAGAACAGTAACTTTCAGTCTCTCTTCTGTATGATTGAGTTCAATGCAAATGTTAAAAAGCTAAAGTCATTTGAATTTTATATGGATCCAAGTCTTCGATCTTCCTGACTTATTCAATTACATTGTATCGATTTCTGCACACGTAAGCTAATTCAAATGAATTATTATCAATTGTTCAAGATGCGCTTTTCACTTGCTGAACATAAGTTCTTTGATAGGATCAGAACAATTTAATATCTTATTTCCACTAGCATTGTTCAGTGAATTACTTGACGATGAGAGTATTTTGGACCATAAGTTGTCTGAAGAGAATGCAAAATTGAATCTCAATCTGGCGGCATCTTGATTGCTTCTTTTACATGCACCTCATCTTTTTCTTTTCTCTCGATTTTTCTTCATCACACTATTTTCTTTTCTTTTTTCATATCCGTCGATGCATTAGGGATCAATATTTTCCAGACTTACTCGTCTTTCTATCTCCTAAGAACCGTCATCATCCCAGCTCCGACTCACTCTTCATCCGCCAAGCTGGTGCTATCCTCATCTCACCTTCAGCTGGCTCATCTTTTAAAGTCTTCGGCACTTCTTTCTCGTTTCTCTTGAAAATCCTTCTTGAGCCGGACGCTCATCCGGGTCCCTTACACGAGGACGATTTCGTTTCGAATGGCATGCTTGATGTGACGATAGACGCAAAAGCTACTGCTGCGGAGAAATGTGAGAATAAGCCCTCCCCTTTGCTGTTTGCTTGGTCTCTTCATCTTCGCTGGCCTTTGCCTGTCGTTGACAGTAATCGAAGATATTCCGTCTCTTTCTAACTTTTCATTTGCGTTTTTTTTTTAAATTTTTTCCCTCTAAATTATGTGCTTCCGTTCCTCTTTAATTCGTATATTCCGCCAAGGACGGGTGGATGTACCAGAAAATATAGAAACAAAGTCCATTACCAACTTCCTGGAGGAAAGGTTATTGCCCAGCATCCCATTCATTAAAAAAAAAATTGAAGGTCACTGGTCGATTAAACAACAGACTACCACTCACAGTATATATTTCGAAATGTTTCCGTCAATTTATTGAAACATCTATATCACTTATAAGTTCAATGAACTCTTACAATAACTGTGGGAAAAATGATGCAAAGAAGAATGAATTTGCTTCGTTAAATTCATGTTAAGCACGTACTGGAAATATTCTAGTGTCCCTTGAGAACGTGCTTGAGCAGGCCAACAGAAAAAATAAAATAATAATTCGCATAAGAGTAAAATAAAAAGCTGGCTTGGATTTTTATGTATCAATTAAACTAGATTCTTTTTTATTTTAATTGAACAATTCCAAAATTGAATCCTCAGTACATTGCAAAAATGATAAATTTATTTTAACGTACTGTTGACATCTGAAGACATTTATCATTTCCTTAATAATGACGAGATATCACTCACAATAGTGTACTCACTTCATCAATTATATTTCCTAACAATCAACTCTACCAGTAGAATAATTCCCACTTATTGTCATTTTTATTTTTGTGAACTCTTCTGTAAAATAAATCAAATTTCAATTAACAAGTTTCACTCACAGGTAGTTCACTCAATTCCTAATATTTACATGATTTAATAATAATATTATTGAATAAATATCGAACATAAAATTGAAAGAAAACATGTGTCATGTCACCAGCCATACATCGAATCGAACCGGACACTTGTAAAAATGACAGAGGATAAAAGGGAGACGTGTGCCCTCGTAGCCGGGCGTACTCGATTCGAGATGTTACCGTTGCTTCGACCCCCGACAAACTGGCGTCGGACGTGCGCTAGTACTTGGTGTTACGCATGCTCAGGATAATACCTCAACAGTGGTGAATCTTGGAGGAAGGGTGGTGCAGTACACGAACGGTCGATACGGCAGGAGGGTTTTGAGTTGGACGTGTGAGACAGCACTACTGAAAAGGTGGTTCGTGTCTGGGATTCATCCATTTATCCAGCCTCTGCGAATTACATTGTTGGGTCAACAATTTGTTGAGATTAATGAGGTCATAGAGACATAGAGGTTCTTGTGTGAAGTAGGGCGTAACGATAATAATTTGGAAGTGTTGATGGGAACTTTATTAACGACATGAAGAGTTTAAAAAAACTTGAAGTAATTTATCCGAATTAGTATACTATGATTTTTTCCTCAACAAACACAAATTTGATAAATACAAAATGTCATATGAAGTGATAGTTTTTGTAGAAGCTTGTTGTGTGGTGACACTTTGTGATATTTCATGATTATAAAGAGACTATTTAAATTATCCATTCATTTATATTACTTTCGATTAATTAATTTCGCTAAATCAATATGTCCTCTTTAAATGGAATTCGTGATAATTTGATTTATGATTAATGAAAATGCTTTTTAATCAGTTTGTTATTTTTAGATGCAAATAGACACTCATACTATTCATCTAAAATAATAATAAAAGCTAAATATAACTCATTAATTACTATAATTAGCCACTTTGTCATTTATACAATTTATCTATCATATCAGTCAAAGATAAAACAAATACACGCAGAATTATTTTTTATTTCATTTATAAATCGTTATGCATGATAAAATTAATTGAATTGATACCGTGATTAATTGGCTTTTATTACAGACCAAAGAAGTCAGTCATAAATTTTAATTATTAATTAAAAATTTTATCTTATTTTTATTTAATTATCGAAATATTTTTATCATCCTAAAACTTTTTTCAATCAATATAAATAAAATCTGAAGTAATGATACCGATACAAAAGAGAAGTTAACATCGATAAATATTTTTTCAAACTTCTCAAGTCTTATGGACGTATTGGAGGTTATTTCAAAGGTCGCTCTTAGAAGCTTACGATGTCGATATTACTCTTGTCACATTGAACGTTTCTATGAACGAAAGAGATGATAAATACCAGGATGCAGGTAGGTGCTCGTAAAGTCCATATAAACGCACACGTTAAGACCCATATCGAGATAATAAATCAGCTAGATGTATAGCTATCGTTGCTGACCTGACTTCGTTCATCTTCCTCCGTAACAGGAACTATCAAAGTTGACCGTTAAACACGTAGGTACATACATTCATAAATTGACAAAAAATGCATAAAGCAGCAAAAGTAAACTTTTTTACATCAGAGTAAAAATATATGTTCGTAGTGGAGAACATGTGTCAGATGATAACACAAAATCTACAAATTTTATTCTCAACGTGACGATCACATCGTTTTCAGTTGCCTAGCAAATCCACAACTGTTTCCACTAGTAGTTTTCTACATCATAGATAAAAATTATTCTGTTCACATTTTTCTAGTGAGGATGTGTTCTAAGGCAATATGGACAGTCTATGCATAGAGAAAGCAAGAGTCCAAACGATATGTGAAGAAAGTAAAAAGAAGTATAAAACATACTATTGCGTACTAAGCTTGGTAGCTTGAGTACGTGAGTTTACTGCAAGAATGCTAGAAGTGCTTTGCTAGCATAACTCATATCTCCTATGGGATTAAGAAGATTCAACACAATCACTGAGTAAAACAAAACGAATTGTAAATAGTCATTCCTTGAATTATTGAGTTAGAAACTTAAAAAAAGGTGGAATTTACATTGAGTATTCACAATCATTTTAATTAAGGCAGTGTACTTTTAACAAGAAAGCAAAATGCTGGATATTAATCAATTTTTTGCTTTATTAAAAGAGCAAAAAAATGATCATAAAATGTTGACGAGTTTCCCAACCAAGTTCTGATTTACAGCACAAATAAGCAAGAGAGAAAGAGAGAGAAAGAGCTGATGAGCGTGAAAAATTATTTCGTTTACACCTTGTGACGGTTACATTGTCCGTGTAGTAACGTATGTGAAAGAATAAAAGAAAAAATAGAGAGAAAGCACGGAAATGTATACATATGAGATATATGTAGATGCGAAAGTGTAGTTAAAGGGTGTATGTAGGGAGCTTACGCACAAAAGAAAGGAACGAAAGGGTTAGAGAACATGAGATAGGACACGCACATTCCATTTTCTATTGTACAAATACTGAGAATGTTGTTTAAAGCTTTACTAAATGTCTCGCGTCTGAAAGAGTACGTGACCTGACCAAAAGAATATTATTTACTTCGCTACCCGGCAAGTTATAATAAGTATATGAGAAATTTAACGCTAGATGCTGGAAAACAATGTGGTAAACCCGGACGGGGCTGAAAGACGCGAGAGGACGGCAGGAAAGGGAATTTCCGTTAGCTGTTACTATAACGTACAACTGCCACACGTTGCCTCATTAAATTTTCTGTTACTTGGGAAAATGTATATAAGTTTTCACAGTAAGTGAACAAGTGTTTGATTGTCACTTGTTCAATATTAAATTTCATATATTTCTTTATCAACAAGTAACTCTCATGAGATTGTTGTTTTAATTTTCTACAATGGTTACTGAAGCATTCATTCAAATAACGTGCTAAAGACATTTCACAATTATCGGTTTGTTTCTAATTTTAGTTTTAGTTATTGAGTTAATTAATTATTATTATCAACATTCAATGAAAATTATGCTGTATAATTAGTAAATATTTGCACACTGATTGAGAAAATTTAGCAATAAGTTCATTATTAAATATGCTCCAATTAACTGGGGAAGAAAGTTTATTAACAATGCTTAAAATTATGTTCAAATGTCAATTATTCTATAATAAAAACTCTTGAGAAACTTTACATTAAATAATATGGAAGTAAATCATTGCCTTTAATGTTTGATTTTTGGACGAGTAAATGATTTGTATCTGTATTATTAATCATTAACACAGCCCAAAGAATTAAGAATTTATTTTAAGTTAACTAATTTTAATTCATTTATTATCCTGGCCATTAAAGTTTAATTGAATGCTTTTTAGAAGTACAAAAGCAATTCATAAAACTTTCATTCAGTGATTTAAAGCGGATAGATTTTTTTTTATCTTTGTTATTTTTTTTTGTTTGACAGTGTTTATTTTATTCAGTGATTTTTGTTCAACTATGTAGACATAAATTACAACTTTTTCATTCGTTTCTGATATTTGAATATACGAATTTCCTTCATAAAAAATCCCTGGTCTAATTGCTAAGATTCCAAGATATATAGAGATCCTTTTTTGTAATAAAAGACGAGAAAAAGGGAAAAACACACTTTTTTATCAACGAATATTTGCAATCTACCTATGATCGTCAGTAATAATTGTGATTTATATATTATTTGTATGTCAAGGGGAAAAGATCCCTCTGAAAGTCTTGAAGTCACCATAACGTATTCATCTTTGTTATATCTCACAGAATTTATCCACATGTTCACCCTAAACCGAATGTCTTCCACTTATTTTTTCAGAAATAGCATAATCCAGGTCTTTTCGCGAAGATAGCCGAGTTTTCTTGATGTCATATAATATTTTTATGTAATCTTTTTGAATCACAAATTTTTTTTTCATATTTTTAAATTTAATAGAAATTGGATCATATTTTCTTTCAAATTTTCTCTGTGTACAAAAAAGATCCTGTTGGTTAGAACACTTTTTTAATTTCTTTTATATTCATATTCATCACACAGTTATAAGCTTTTTTAATTTTTAATTAATAGAAGATGAAAGGAGAAATGTTCTCAAGAGACTTGATAATTTTTCAGTTCTTTTTCTATCTACTAATCTAGCTGAGCATGAATCAGCAGATTATCGTGATTCCAGAAAATCAATCAATCCTATCATACGAACAATAGAAATAAAAGAAATGATTATTTTTATGATTAAATGCATTGAAAACAAGTTTATCCGAAACAACTCAAAATAGAAACTATTTTATATTTCTAATTATTTAATTAACAAAACTAACATAAATGTCATTTTTTGCTAATGAAAGTGCTATTTGTAATTATGGAAATGTGTGATAAAAAATTATTTAATCAGTTTTAAAAGATTTAAATTACACTCCAATTCTACTTGGTTCACTATTTGTTCCAACATACAAGAAATTCATCAACTCTCTCAAAATATATTCTCAATTTAGAAGCTTTGAAGTCATGTCGATATATTATTATGTTATAATTAACGAAATAACTAACTTTTTGGTTAATTCGAATACTGTGATGATGTAAATAAAAAGTCTAATGACTAGATTCTCCAATTAGCAACGGATTTGTCAGATTACATAAAAAGAGTAAGTAAAAGTACTAGGTAATCACCTATTGCTGAGAGTATTTAGAAGAGGAAAAGTAGTAAATTACATGTGATAGGACAAGCCTTATCCTTTCTCTTTCTCTCGTATTTTCCCACCTCACTGAAGGCACGGCTTATCTCGTCTGCGCAAACTGCACCGGAGGGTGTAATCAGTGCACCGGAATTCTGTCTTCCAATCTCACACGATGGTGCTTGAGAATTCCGCCTGAATGTCATTATGCCGTACGATTCTAAATAAGAATTGCGTGGGAGATGGTACTAGTGAGTATTTGAGCTACAAAACTAAGTCGACGTTCCTCCAGAAACATTTGTGGTATTCTTCATCGTTATGATCTTCAATGATTTGCTGGTTTCTGTCGTCAAATTTTCTTTGATCTGTTAAAACATAACTCCAAGAATTTCATCATCCAACACTTTCCTATATAATTATTTGGTGTTATATATTTCTAAAATTTCCCTGAAAACATTCTAAAAAATACATGAAATTTGAAGATCAACAAATGAAATAAAAAATATTTTGAAAAATAAACTTTGATTGGAACTATTATTGGCTTCATTTCATAAATAAAAAAAGTTTATAATACTTGTATTGATTAATTAAATTGAATAATATCTAATTACGTTTTCTCTACTCATAAAAGAACAAGTGGAATCACAACAAAAAAATTGTAATCAAAGTTGAAGACTTAGAAGCTAATAAAAGTTTTGCGGGAGCAGCTTGTAAGGAGTTTGGTAAGCCATCTCAGGTAATATCTATCTTTTTTTTTGCTTTTTTTCATTTGATGATAGTTAAAAACTCCAACTAGTCGGAGACACAACAAAAAAAAATTATTATTACTTTGATACAATTTCTTAGTGATTGATGAATGATGACATTGAAATAAATTTGTACTTAAGTAAAATAGTTTGTACTTTTTGCTTCCATAGAAATGTTCGTACGAGTGTTGAAGAAGTGGTTAAGGGTGATATATGAGAGAAAAGTATATAACAACTTTCCAACGTAAACGAGGCTGGACGTAATTTTAGTCTTAGAGTGATGTAAACGTGACTACCAGTTCATGGCAATTTTACTGAGACGAATAGAAACTTTTCTTGAATCAGTCTGGATTCTGTTAATTCCCAAGAGTTGTATAAAAGACCCTTACAACCTTAAACTTCTTGATACAAATTTTCCTCTCTAAATATCAAATCAAGAACTGACTTACTGATGCGAACAGAAGAAAATTACATGAAATAAATAAAAACAATTGTTTCGTCTCACTTTTACGATAAAATTTATCCTTCAATGGTCAATACATAAAACAACAACAAAGCAGATAAATCCTTCAAAGTTAGCCTTCTATTGAGTAAAATTTTAACGATTGTGTTAAATCGAATAAAGTTAGGATATATTTATTTTTATCAACTAAGATACGAGATCAGTGATAGTTTAAATTTCACACAAAGCTCAAAGCTTAACCACAGTGTTTGAACCGCCACGGGATATCGACTCACTCTCCATGTGTTAGATTTTGTCTGTACATTTGTAAAAAGTACATATGTACGTACATGTGCATAGAGTAAGTGCATTGGTAGGGTAGAAATTGTACGCCACTTGTTGCTAGAAAATTTACCGCAGACGAGACGTGAAAAGAATTCACGATAATCACTTGGTCTATTCCTATATATGTCTCAATAATTTGAACTATTTAAACTGGATTTATTTAGCAAGATTTAGAAACAAAATAAAATAGCTTCCTCTAAAGCTCTACATTTCGAAATAATCCGAAATGGCTGGAAGCACAGTCTTGGAGAATTGCAAAGATGCTGCAAGTAGAAGAAGATATGTCTTAAGTTCGGGATAATATACAGTAATATGTATGTAGTATATAAAAAAGAGCAAGGCTTCAATTGAGATAGGGTATTTGAAACGACCCCACGTTTTCGAGAGTCTTACTTGCAAAGTTAAGATTGGAAGTTCACTTACTTGAGAAAAGCCGGGATCTAAATGGAAAGATGCTTCCCCAAAACTCCACCCTCATCGTCGTTCTAATTTAAGCTCTCTCCTCCCTTTTACATCAGCATGCAGACTATCTACTCACACTCATGGTCTTCAAGGTAAGGTGGATGATATTTTAGCTGTATATAGGTGATAGGCTTCAGTGAAAACATAAGTATGATGATGCTTAGCTAGCAGACAGACGAGCCTAATTGAACCTTTCATGGTTTCGCTTTGTTTTTCATAAGCCTCTCATTTTACAGTTTATTCGGGGCTGTTATTAAATATGAAAAAAATTAATAAAGTGAATATTTAAATAACTTTGATTAAATAATTATACATGCTTATTAATAAAAAATTAATTAGCATATAGTAAACAGCGCAACAAAACCTTTATGAATTTTTGTTGGCTTTTACTTTTAAGAAAGTGTATAAAAACATACCAAGTATAATATTCAGAGATATCCGATTTAGGAGAATTGCCTTCATAATAACTTTTTAATGTTATTAGTTTAAATTCGTCAACATAACTAAAAAAGAAGGTATTACTGCACAACTTTAAATTATTGACATTGACTGAGAAGAAAAATATTCAGTTTTGTCATATAAAATATGTCATTTCAGCTTTTGTAATAAAGACCATGGACTTATTTGACGTACACACAGACTTTGATCATAAACTAAACGTGAACTTTTAATAAACAGAAGGTACCCAGTGAAAAAAATTAAATTAAAACTCTTTACGAATAAACCTTGCTTATTTTACATATACATTTCAGCTAGGCAAGTGAGCATCTAAAAAATAAATAGTCGTTGTTTTTATAAACTAAATTAAAATTTTATTTTTCATAAAAAATACTGAGGACGCGATGAGCTTTCATAAACAACAACCGTCTTTTTTCGCCATATTGGCTTCTTGAACGTTCGAGAATTCCGTTGTGTAAAAAATAGCGCTACCGCCCCCTATCAACAATTCCTTGATAACGAGTGCTCCTTCAATTTTTTTAAAATTAGAATTTCAAAATTTTACAAAACTTTACAGTATATAATAAGCGAAATTCATGGACATATTTTCTTCGAAGTATATTATTACTATGTTCTCATTAAAATTACATTATTCTCTTCATTCAATTAATTGTTTATTTATTAAATATAATATTGGAAAATGTCTGACATTCAGTAATACATTATTTTGAATGAAGACTCATTTATTTAAAAAGAAATTAACTTTAATTGAAATTATCAAAGTAACTTTGGTAAATAGATTTTAAAGTCAATTGATACTGATAAAGAAAAAAACGAATATAAGAGATGCACGAATGGCTCGAAAATCGACGTCGTCGGTTCAGTTGTTTCAGAAGTCAAGCGTGACAGGAAGAGACAGGTAAGGCATATATAGTAACACTTATTGCTTTCCTATTCCCCGGTCTCATGCTGGTTCGTTTGCAGCACCAATTGTGATCGATACGTCAAGTATTGTCGATCTTCTAACGCTATATCTGCAGTAAACGATTGAAAAAAAAAAAATTTATCAGAGTTTCGTAAATGATATCTCATCAAAAACTGTCATCAACTCACTATGTATTGTGATCAGATCATTGTAGAGGTTTAGCGATAAAGCAATTTACGTCTCGACAAAGTCTAGAGGTTCCTGCAATTTCACTTTGAAATATTCGCCAATGTATTCCATATATATAGTATGTCAAACAGACTTTGTGCAACGTTTCTCGAATAACAAAGAGGAGGAAAATGTTATCGTTATACCTTGTAACTATAACATTTCATGTTCAATTCATAGTTGTGAAGTTCTTTGTTAATGTGATCTATTTAAGATAACTTCTTTGTAATAGAAGTGTATTTGTGTATAGATCATTGCATAGATTAATAGTTAAGAAAAAATATTGAAAGAGAAATAGATCTAGAACTCTTATCAACTTTATTATGCAATTTAATTAAATCCCAAGATTTAACAGAAAGTTTTCTATTCATAGAGAAATTCATTAATAATTTCATAAAGTTTTCTTTTTCAAAACCATGCTATAGTAATCAAGAATTCAAAATGAATGATGATAATCTTCAACTTTAGATTATTGATGTTATAAGTTCATGGATTTTTTCTTTGAACAAAATTAATGAAAGTATCGCCCAGAAATTTTTTTTATTCCACTAAGAAGTAAAGAATAATTAAAAAAAGAATTTGTGTTGAGGAAAATAGCCTGAGTGCAATTGACAACAGAGACGATGACGATCACCTATAGTTGTGAGGTCTCGACGTTTAACAACCTTATAGTTTCGACGCGATTAAAAGTTGGTGCGACAAGGCTCAAGCGAAAGGCGGACTTAACGAGATCGTGAAGTAGAAGATTGGATGAACGCGAAGAGCGACAAGTATAGCAGTAAACGAGGAAGTGAGCTACTATTTTTTTTTCTTAGACTGTTGTATACAGAACTTGGAATTTTGTTATGTAATTAACGAATTCTAGACTTCGAAGAAACATAAGTAGTTCTATAATAAAAATTCTTATTTATCCATCAATGGAGTCAGAATTAATAGATTACATTAATATAATTGATATTCTGTTTGAAGAGTAATAAATAGATATGAATATGATTTTTTTGTGATACTTAAATAGAAATAACAATCACATATTGCATTGTTCTAACTCTTTTTAACAAGCAATAATGTTATAGAGCATTTATATTGTTTGATGATGACCCTATACTCATACGGAGTTTATAGATGCTGTAAAAACGAATTTCATTATAGCAATAAAAAATAATATTCAAAGTGTCGTGATATGAAAGTATTGTTTTTTTTACTTGTTTCTATTAAAAAATGACCACTAAACATTCTCATACAATGTCCTCTATTATCCGTAAGTATTTGCCGTAAATCTCAGTAGGATAGAAACGTATAAATCTCTGAAATTGAATGTGATAACATGAGTAGATGCGAAAGTAAAAAAGACAAACGAATCGTATGTTTCAGTAGCGTAGTTATGAATTATTTTTCAAACATTATGGATATTGTTTCTCATTGTCATCGATCAAGAATTGAAAAAAGTTGTCTAGCTTTTTTGTTATTGGGTTCATGAAAATTCTCTTTCCAGATTCCTTATGAATAAAAACTTCAGACCAAAATTCGAATAAAATTATAAAAAACGTTTGAAAGAAAGTTGGTTGTCTGAGTACGTTCCTGCTTCGTGATTTTGTGCGAAGATTTCAGCAAGCTGCTTGGCACTGTCGCTTCTGAACTCGACGTATAGATAGTCGTTAACTGAATCTATATATCCGTTGCTATTCTCCCAACTATCTCACACTCTTGTCCAATGTCTGCTCTTCTGTCTTCCTGTCGGAAAAACCCGTGCTTTTACTTCGTTGGCGAGCAAACCTTCTCCTTTTTCCTCATAGTAACTCTATCGATATGAACAGGATTTTTCTTCAAGCCACTCATTCCGTAGTATCTTACGACATTTCTCTCAAAAAGTATTTCAAAGTGTATCTCGAGCGCGAGATTTGATGCTACTGGCTCGAAAAATGAGAATCGACAAGACGAAAAGATTCGCCTATGAGTTAATGTAAGAGAATGAAAATAAAAGAAATGGAAATATGTTTTCAAGAGGATTGAAAGATGCAATGACGTTAGATCAAGTTCTACAAAGTCAAAATTCTTCTTTAGAAATGATTCGCTAGTAAATTTTATCAATCATTCTCAACAAAATTGATATTTATATTAACTCTAAATCAAAAAATGAATATGAAATTGCTAAATTAACACAGACCATCTATCATCTTTTCACAGAATGTAAATGTAGAATATAAATACAATAGGGATAGGTTTTCACAATCTTCAACTTTGCACCTTTTTAAGGTCAATTTTAAGATGACTGCTGTCGATTAGATAGCATTGGCTTATCAGTCTAGACTTATTTTAATATTTATCAGATGGAAATGCCTTCGAGGTTTTGAGATCCATTGTTATCGTCACTAGTAAGATGCTAAAGTTTATCCCCACAATTTCTTGTAGTAAGTACCTTTCTTCTTATGCTAAAATAACGAGCAAATAAACCACGAGAAAATTTATAAATTATCATTCTTCTTTCCCTCTTTGTCATTTCTCTATCTATTACCAAAAATATAAATGTTCACTTCACGAGGGTACCACGTTGAGGCGCTGCTCCCATCTTCACGTCAACTTAAATTTAGATTTTGTATTTCCGTACTCTCAGTTCTTATAACGTTCTCACGAGAGAACTGTCTCAAAGATTTGCCCTGTGAATATAAATATATTTTAATTAATTTAAATAAATTAATAATGTGAAATAAATAATAATAAGTGAGTTGAGTTTTTAAAAAAACCATCAGTGAAGTGATAACTTACAGTGAAATTGAATTCTTCTAAAGTGGTTCGTTAATTAATCAATGAATATTTAATCAGTTCAAAGAAATTATAAAACAGCTATACAAGGCTGTATGTCAATTTCATCGTTTGTGGATTCTTAAGGGGTTCTTTAATGTCCTGGTTAATCGATAAAGCTCTTGAAACCCACAGTCTTTAATACGACTAAGTTCGTAGTAATAAAGACAGATACAGAAGATATCAAAGTGTAAAAGAAAAAGCTACGTTAAACTCCTTCAACGATTTTCTCAGCTCTTCTAAGCACGTTTTAATACCCTTTTCCCATTTCTTTTACACAAACAATGCTTTTTTTAACGCTTTCGTAGCACTTGAAGAAAATAAACGATTTGGAGAGTATTAATTAGACGCTGTACCGTCATTCAATCAATCCAAGCTGATTTCCCACGGTTATTCCTTTAATTGTAGTACTTTAAAGACCTTTCATCATCGGTATCAAAGGAAAAGCGAAAATTCGTCAGCCAGTGGAATCACTTTTAGAGCAACATCTTTTACTTTCTAATTAAATACAACTTGATTACTCAATTGAATGCTCTACTCGCCATCAACAAGCTGAAAGACAGCTAACAATAAACAAAGGAAATAATTTTTCTTGATAGTATTGTGGAGATTACTCCTGATATTAAATCCATGTCAGAGTTATTGTTATATCGCAAGCTCAACTGCAATATTCCCGTGAGTTTGCGGTTGACGTGAAATTTACGTTTTCATCCGTTTTCCCTCGACGCTGTAGAACATCAGCAGTGCTCGAACCTCACATAAACCAAACAAACTTTGTGGATTCGATGGCTTTAAAATTTGCCATCTACTTTGGGCCTCAGAAAACGTTTGTCATGACTTGACGAAAGGTGTACTGCCTTCAAGTTTACCAACACAAGTCTTCTATTTGCGTCAAATTCAAGCTCCGATCTCTCTTGCCTGCTCTTTAACCGACGTACGTTCACCCTTGTTTGCTACGCGTGCTAAGAATATCACCCAGAGTTGAAGAGCTAATCGTTGAGCAAAGTCGCCGCATTAACTTCGAAATATCAACTGACCTGAAAACATAAACATGCGACGCTTGTTTAAAAATTCATAAAACAATGTAGAATGGTTGGGCAAGACATGAAAAATGTAAAGTTACTGATTATTGAAAACTGATAAGAGAAAATAAGAAAAATGATCAGACTGGAAATTATCGTTTTTCTTTTAATGTCATGCAGTCAAATTTTAACAGAACATCGTGACTATTATGGATCTTACAATCAATACGGGCACCAGAGGTATCATAATCAAGGCTGGGATGATGATAGAATGGTGAAAGAAGTGCGTGTCGAACAGGGAAGATTGAAGGGATTAGTTGTGCAGCCAAAAACAAACCCTCGTCTGCAGCTGGTCGACGTATTTCTTGGTGAGTCAATGGCGTAGAGTAAAAAGTCACGTCATGTAGATTTTGTGATGTATTTATATATTTATTGACATTGACAAAAATTATTTTTTTAACATAGAAAAGTAATTTTATAGAATGTTGAGATTTTTCTTGGCAGAATGCCTATAGTTAAAGCATCTCTGCATAAGTTTAAAGCCCTCATGTACAGATATCCTCATTTTAATGTTTATATTACATTTTTGCTTTGACACGTTCTAGGCGTATAGAACATGAATTAGAGTGCAGTGATTTTTAGTGCGCAAAATGCACGTGTTAGTATTCTCGTGTATAGATAACGAAAAAAGGAGGGATAGAATCACTGGTGTACACGTTCAAGAGTCAAAAACGACAGCGACGAATTGGATGTACCTATTTTCGTCAGTCCCTCAGATACAAGCATGTTCCATGTCTTTATTTCCTTTTCTCTGTCGCGCTCAAACCTCCATAGTCACTTGCCATCTGCTCTGAAACATTCGCACGTTCCTTCGTGGTTGTTTGAATACCTTCACACTCTAAAAAAAAGTACTAGAATATATTTTTTACCAAATAGGGTATATCTATGAGAAATGGAATGATTTTATTTGATATTTAAAAACAAAGTACTCGTATTTAGTATACTGTATTCGAGAGTTTATTTTATTGAAATTTAAAAAATATATATTCAAACAAATATTCTTTTTAGAATATTTTATATGTGATTTAATACATTGGAAACAGTTATTGATACATTTATTTTCATTTGTTGAGACAAAAAATCACCCTAAATGAGTTTTTTTTTTAACAGAGAAAAATTTATTGAATTTCAAAACGCTTATTCAGGATACACAAATAAACACAATAATTTTTTACTGTTTAGATAGTAAACAAATATTGTAATAATTTTGTTTGGATAGCTTCGATATGATAAATAGACTTCATTAGCGTTACTTAATAACCATGAATATTAATATAAATATTCATATTTAAATATATTTATTAATATTTTACTTTTTAGTTAAACGGTAAATAAACTAGAACGTAATGGAAAAAAATATTTACATTAGTAAATCTATTAAATATTTTTTACCTTATCATTTTTCCTGTTTTCTATGTTTAGTACTTTCGTCCCAAAAATTTAAACTTCTTGACAAAAGAATTTGTAAGAGCAAGGGAATGTTCTCCTTTACTCAGCTGTCAACTTTGTAGAAAGACGAAAGCTTTGTGTACCTTCGGTGGTTCAATTCCCTCTGGCGAAGCGTTTACTGCACTTGACCCAGAATGTTCGAACTGCAGTAAGAGAGATGTTACAGATAAAACCCATCATATCTACTCTTTTTCATTCTTTTAGGTGTTCCTTATGCAGAGCCTCCAGTAGGTCCATTTCGATTTTCTCCACCAAGATCACCACAACCATGGCGAGATATTAGATTTGCTCAAGAATTTGCTCCAGTTTGTCCCCAAGTGCTGCCAAATTTACGTGACGAGGTAAAACCCGGTCGACATGAGTATCTCGAACGACTTCTGCCATACTTGAAGAATCAAAGTGAAGATTGTCTCTACTTAAATATCTACGCACCACACCAACCTGAAGGTAAGCCTCTTGAAGAGAATGAAAAGCTAAAATAAGGAAAAAAAATGATATTAAAGTCTTCTAAGTTGAAATTTATTCACGAGAATTGATAATTTATAACAAGTAAGATAAGTTTTGTTCTTAATAGACTTGGAAAAGCAGGGTAGGACTTTAAAATCGGCGGTGGAAGTTGCGATTATCGTCGTTTCCTGGCGAATGAGCTTCGAAGTGTTTTAGAAACTTGTCTAAGAGTCGCCCATTGTCGTGCTATAGCTATGAGAGTAGCATACATATTATAGTAGAAAGGTACGAGACTGTTAAGTTTAATGAAACAGTGGTTTAACTTGTCATCGGTAAACCCATTAGTATCGGCAACTCATCAGCTTGGCCAATGAATTTTCTACTCAATAATTTTCTCGTGTTCATTAGTAATCTAAAAGTATAACTGAACAAGAATTTTTTCCTCTTCCTCAGATAATATAAAAAATTATCATTATCGGTTTTCTTTTCTTTTATAATTTAGTAATTCTTTTTAGTACTATTTATTTTGCTGCCTTCTAATTAAAAATATCCCTTCATGACTTAATATAGATAAAAGTTCCAACCATCGAACTAATTTAATTTTCAAAGAATTCCAGAAATAAAAAATTTCTAACTAATGAAATATGTTTTTCTCCGATAGAAGAACAATTGAGACAGGTTTAGAGGAAAATATCTTTAGTTTTTTTTCGTCTGATACACAGGCTATTTGGTGTCACTTGTCTCCCCCTCGCGCAATCTCCGATGATATCGTTATCAACTCGGCCCTCGTTTCCCTCGTCGTCGTTACACGCGCGATAGCGAAATGAAATATCGGCTTTTCTCTTAGCGATTAGTATATATCGATTGGACGCGACGAGGAAGCTAAATGGAAATCGAATCTTCAATGTTTTGGATATAATAGAGATGTCTGTCGATATTTAAAAGTTTAAATTACCTATCAGCCAATTGAAGATATATTAAGTGCATCTCGTTGATTCATATACAGGTTGCTTAAAGTAAAAAAGTTGCAGCGTTTATTGATTTTTGCATTTATGGAAAAGACTAGGTAGTTTATGGAAAGCGCGTGCGCTGTGGCCTCATGTTTGTCACTGACTTTAGGTCTTAATTAAAAAGAAGATTGCGGGTGGCCAATACTGAAATATCACCATTACGTGAACAATTCATATTTCAACCGATATCCGATAAGTTCGTATAATGAAAATTGTAATTCACAGATTGTAATCTGAACAGTAGGAAATCGTTATGGGAAATTACATTCTGAGAATGAAAGTATCTAAAACCTTGAAGTAGTAAGCGGATCTTCGAACTTTTGAAATAAATTTGAAATATTTTAACATCAAGAGATTAAAAGTTATTGCGTTGTTATAATGTGACTTGAATAATATTTAAAATATATATTTATCTAATTAGAAGTGTGGCTTGATTAGATTAAAGAGATTAATCTTTAAAATGGAATTTCATTTAAATTGCATAGAGTACAGAGTGAAAAGCATCAATAATGAAGAGAAATATTCTCTAAGGATTTAAATCATGCATGTGTACTAAAGTTAAAGAAGAAACTTTAATTTATCATCAACCGTAGACTCTACTCGTATTTCTTCATCATCAACATTAACCAAAATTATACTATCAATAAAAGCATACTTGTTATATAATGAACTCTCTAAAAATGATTTTCGATAAAATATTCATATACCGTTAAGTTGAATATTATTATTAAACTTTCAAGAGAATTGTGGATAATGCTATTATTCAGAAATTTTTTTATGATACCATCATTTGTTATTATTATTTTTCAATTAAAAAATGATAAAGTAACGATTAAAAGATATCTTATAAATGGTATGCACCGATTTCAAAGTTGTTGGCGGTTATAAAAAATTGTCCGCATGGTGCAGTAGGTTCTAAAGTGCAAGAACTTGGTTGTTGAGTTTTGTCACGAAGCCTAAACCTGGGCTGGATGCCATAAAATCCAACGAAACTAGCCTAACAATTCTCTATCTTCCCTTTTTAACTTTTTCCTTCATTCTTGCTTCCATTTTTCATCTCTCTTGTATGCAAATAACACTCGTTGCACTTCAAAGTATTGTCAATGACGCGATATATATACAATGAATTTATCAAAGCCAGTGTTCATTTCATGTAAAGGAATATTCACTATTACATGATCACAGGTGATGGATTTTCATCAAAATCATCCAATCGGAGGGGATATCCGACAATGACGATTTGTGACAATCAAGTAGTCGATAAACGATTCGTTTGCGTCAGCTAGTAGCCCTAGGCCACTGGTACGGTTGAGAGATGAATCTATCGATGCAACCATTCGAAACGTGAGATAGATATTGACGTTATAACTATGCTTATAATTCAAGCATTAGGCTTTGAATTTTCCTCTGGGAAAAATGTCAGCACATTTTCAATGAAATGAAAGTATATCTGTAACAAAACAACAATGTGTGAATGACATAATTAATTGTAACTTTATTAAATAAAAGTATGATTAAAGTAAATATATGTTTTGCAATTAAATAAAACTGTACTGTAGACAGTAAATTGAAGAATAAAATAAAGAGAATAATATATAAATGGAGCAGAAAATGCGAGAAAATTTCACATCACAAGAAGTCTCTCTGGATATACCTGCAGGGGACGCGGTAAAATGTCCAATGAAATTGGCTTTGTTACAGCCCAGGGAAAACTTCATTCGCTTCTTACTGAGTATATCCTTGTTCTCGATTTTTCTCAAATAGCCAGTCTCGTGTTCTCACAAAGTTACGTTTTTCACGTGCTAAGGTGTCGATCGCATTGTTCCACTATTCCTTTTTCCTACAATTTTCTCCAAGAACACTTGCGTTCATTTTGCCATTGTATCCCTTTTAGATTGAAATTAAATTTATAGCCCACTAGTAATATCTGAAAAAATAACCATATACTTTTATTAGACTGTTAAATTAAGATTATATCGATTATTTCTTATACTAAAGATAGAGATTAATAACGTACTAAAGTATACATTTTTCGTATTAATTCAGTTTTTTATTACTGAGTCATGAATTTTTTTATCGTGCTATATGTTTGGGTAGAGGCTAAGCTCAATAAATCTATGATATAAACACTAAAAAAATACTGTATTTAGAGCTCATATAATATCTGTTTTACTAGCATTTTACTCTGACATTTCATGGATTTCAAAGTTCAATACATCAGTGAGTTGTAGACTTTGAATTTTGTATTCAGTTTATTAACTTTATCTCAATATGTCAATGAAATGTCAAGATAAAATACACATGCCGTTGTAGATTCTTTTTACGCTCTTGTAAATAGATACAATTTCTGAACCATGTTAAAACGGTTAATTAACGTTAGCAGGTTGAAATTTTTGCTGTTGATTGTGTACATTAATTACAATAAATTTTCTTCAAAAAACGATGTACGGTTGTATGAAAAAGAACGAACAGCATGAACAACATCAACAGAATAAAGTTTACTTGCTTGCTAGTTAAAATAAGCGTACACTTTGGAGTAGTTAGCTGGCATAGCAGTATTTTGTAGTACTTTCACAACGAAAACAACTGCATTGAAAAACATACCTTGTAAATGTTTCAAGAAATTTAGTGTAAATTGATCTTCTGGTATTTCATTGAGTTTGCTTTTTCTTGATATTTGTTCAAACAATTAGGATAGCTTACTAGTATGTTATAGAAATCAATTGGATTAAAAAAGAAGCATGAGAAAATGAAGTTAAAAAAAGTTAAAGAAAAGGAAGAGCTAGAATTGGACGACTTGTAGAGTGATATAAGTCCACCTTCCGCATTGCTTCCTCTTTCTCACTTTTCCCTACCAAGCCCACATCGTTGGAGAAGTCCAAACTCACTGACTAAGTTTCATGGATTCTCCCCTGTTGGTTCTACGAGCGATAAACTTTCACATAGAAAGAGGCAAGGCCAAAAGATAGCGATGAAAAGAAAAAAATAAACGACGAAAGAAAAAGATAGAGAAGGAGGAAAAAATGCGAATTCTGAGTAGTCGAGACTCGCTACCTGTATGTCGACTGGGAGTCAAAAGAGAAAGATGCGAGCAAGGAAAAAAAAGGAAACGGAACCAAGAGTTCTAACTTATACGACTGCTATAGATAAAATTTGTCTAATGGTTTGGAGCTCAAGGCGCAAGTTGCCTAGGTACTTCTTTTCCTTCTCTAGCCGTTTCTACCCCAACCTCTTCACCTCTCGATTCTTTTCGTTTTTCTTCAGGTGCCGGTATGAGTGCAAAAGCTCTCTCTGTCTTCCTTCCCTTTAGCTTTTCCCGTTAGTGCAGTAGAGTTTTTAAAGAAGTTCTTAAAATAAACGGCCTCGTGGTCACGAGTACTGAAAGCCATGTGTATACCTCACATTCATATCTCTGTGTATATATATGCTGCTTGCTTGTCGTATCTACACTCTTCAGATCTGCTCTCACTTGCACTTCACCTACACGTAGACACATGTATACTACAGAAATTCATGAATGTATTCTACAAAAATTTTCGTATTATTTAACTCGACCATCTGACTAATAGCAATTGCAAAGGAATGTACAGCACTTTGGTCTCCAGAGAAATGCTTTATATATATTTATTTACATATTTACATATTTATATATATAGAGCTTTTCAATAAGAAAAATGTTGGAAGCCAGGAAACGAAAAAAGGTCTACTGGAGAGGAAAGAGAAACTGTACTGCATGATTTTGGTATTGGGAAACCAGATGACAGTAAGTTAGAAGTATTATATACCATCGTAGTTGGTGGTCTGATGATCCAGAACGCCTATCGTTCTAGTTACCTACTGGCATCGATTATCGATACAAGTTTTCAGTCAAAATAGTTGACTATACCTATAACGCATCATATCGGGTGGAAAAAATTCTCTAGAAAAAATACAGCTGTTTTCTTTTTATTTTCAAGGCAATCATTAGGTATTTTGCTTCGATTGTCGACAAAATAAAAAAACTTTCAGTGCAGAAGATATCTCATTGATAATGTTCAACAACGAATGTAAGATAGAAAATCTACTTTTGTATTCAAACAGCAAAGAAAGTAATCCAAAGTAGTATAATGAAGAGAAAATATTGTGGTATTTGAAAACAATATCCCTTGAAAATAATTGTGTTGTCTTTCAAAATAACTACACAATATAATTCAATTCAGAATCTATTTTCAATTAAACTCGTCTCCTATCGCTTATTTTTACGAACTTTTTTATTCCTTCATTGGAAATTTCCATCTTCTTGCAAATTGTGTCTATTTACAGAACCAATGGACAAGAAAATACTTATAGTTAGTTATTCATGTAACATGGTATAGCATAAAACATATTTATTCAATTTGAAATCAATAGTGCTTAAGCTAGAGAGAGAGAGAGAAATAGATTACGTTAAGGAAACGTTTATCGAAAATTACAGTAATATGAGGTAAAATCTGTCCATTGAAAGTTTTTATTTTATTGCCAAGATATCTCCAATCTAACAAAAAGGTCTCCAATTATAGAACATCATTTGTGGAGCTATTTAACGGGTTCTCTCTATTCATAGGTGTCATCTATTCTGAAAATAAACTGTTTAAAACTAAAATCAATCGCCTGATCAGAGAAAACGGCGCCTATTTAATATGGGAAGAACATCTTCGACCATAGACCAAAAGCTCAGTGCACTATCTAATCCCGGGTGCACGCGCTATCCGAGTACCGGGTAACACATTGGTTGGGCATGCTGTGGATTAAGCTTCATCATTATGTTAGTCTCGGATCTCTAAGGTAGTCTAGAGAGTAAGCATGGCATTGGATCTTGGCAGGCCAGCGTTTATCCTCAAATGACAGGTAGCTTCAAACATCAGACATTGAAGTCGTGATAGTTGTGTAAATAATTTCGAAGCTATCATATTGATGTCTTCTATAGCACAGATTAATATGAGTAATATAAATTTCCTTTGACGAGTTTGATTTGCCTTATTGATGATTGATGAATGATATATACCTTTTGGAACCATTGATATATTCTGGCATGCTGCCTTGTACCATGTCAGAGATAGTAGAAACGAAAAATAAGTTTCCTTAGGAGTATCAGGACTCATGAATTTACTGCGACAATGCAATCGATTTGATCGCTGTGGTGTAAGCAAGCGTCGTACGATTTGTGTCGAATGGTTACAATTTGTGGACGATAGCAAATTTATCTCAATTTCGTTCGTTGTTATAATGTTTCTGGAAATTTAGAAGGTTTATTTTGAGAAAAAAGAAATAGAGTAAATAAAAGTAGATTCGATTTTTTTCATGAATAACATTGTATTCTCTTTTGCATGACCAATGGATGGATATTTTGTAAAAGAAGTATTGAAATATTTAGTTTGGAATTTTAAATAAGAATTAAAAGAAATGAATTTTTGAATAGAAAAAATTCAGTGATACAAAAATAAATTTTGTATAAATGATTTAAACTCAATCACAACACCAGTTGTGAGTTTACTGTATTATTTTAAAGATATTTTACAGAATTTGTGAAATCCCCAATGTTTAATGTTATTTGAATAAGTTGAAAAAAAATTTGTGTATTCACTATTTGAAGTAAAGTTTTTCTTTTTTTTATTAAAACCACCAAGGTAAAATTTTCTTTTCCCAACACATATAAATACCATTGAAAACTTTAGAGTGAAATTCACACGTGTGCAAGATTTTGAGTTTCAAATCAGTCGGAAATTCTGACAAGAGAATCTAGCAGCTCCTGAGTTCATGGATATGCAGTCTATGTACAAGCAGTGCGGGTGCTATTGCGCACACAAATGATGAAGAAAACCGAGTACTTGGACGTGCCTGGCTAAAACTTTGCAAGAAAACTATTTCCCCTTTTCTAGATCTAGAGCTTGTGTACGAGATCGAACTTTAACTAAGGTCCGGGACGAGGTCAGAGCAAATGAAAAAAAAGTAAATAAAAATAATACAAGCGTAGAAAGCACGAGAGTGCAAGCTAGTTGAAAAGTAAAATAGGAAACGCGAGAGAAGAATAAGAAAAAGGTTACGAGTAATAGTGAAAAGGTGGTACAGAGATTGAAGCAACAAAATACAAAGCTGAATTTATGTCTTTTAGTTCTTTTAAAATAAAAATGTTAGGCTTCGAAGTATTCTCCTTTATTTCCTTAAATGGATTCTCACAGTCTACAGTCGTAAAGCTTTTACAACTGAGAAATAGCGGAACCTTCAGTAATATCGATTGACATCGGGAAATTGATTTAGAAACTATTCTATTAATCAACTATGATTTTCAACTCCAACTCATCAATTTATACATGACTATAATCTTTAATACATTCATTAAAATACATTAAATAATCATTATAACAAATTTTACGTTTTTTCTTCTTTGAATATTAAATATAATACCAATAATCAATTCAAAGTATTTCGATTCAGTTAAATATTCATTTTTTTAAAGAGAGAAATAAAGCGTTAATTAATTTACACTAGCGAAAATGGCAAATGAGGAGTTAAATCGACTACAATACTAGATTTGTAATACAAGAAAGATTACAGTGCTCATGACGAAAACTAGAATAAGCGAGAATTAGAACAAAGACAAACGTTGTAGGAATTTCTAATGTTCAAGTGTCAACGAGTTGTCTGAAGTTTTCGAAACCATTGTCAACGAACAATTGGTTGACTTTAGACCCTCATCACGTAGTATTATATCATGAACGCTGTCTTGTTAAACTTGAAAATCTGTTGATTCATGATATCTATACTTCACGTTTGACAAGCGTGTTTGACAATTGGCGTAGTTAGCAGTTATTGTTAGAGGTTTGAGCTTTCAATCAAGGTTGAGATGAAACAAGTTATAGCCGTATGTATTTGACGAATCAGCTTATCGAGTGCACAAAAGCAACGGTTTTCATCAATTTGACTGAATTTTATGTTCAAAGTAACGAGACTTTGGTAAATTATGATGACTGTTACTGTATTGAAGCAAAACTAACATCAAATCCTGTTTGATAAGTTTCAAAGCCACAGGAATAGAAAGTTTAGAGGTACCTGCGAACTTACTTGATTTGTTGCTTTTCCAATCTCTTCTATTTTAACTCTTGGATTTTCTTACTTCCTAATTAATATAAATATCCCTGTCGTCTTATTTTCCGATACTGTATAGGTATAATTGTTTCTCTAAGAACTTATTTTATCACAGTCTTCTTTTTCATCTTCCTTTGATGACAGCTCTTCATCATATCTTGATTATACAAACGATCTTTTGAATTTATTGCTCTTTCTTACGATCTCATTACTCTTCTGATTTTATTAAATAAACTTTATTCATGGAAGCAACGGAAGAAATAGAGTTCAAGTTCATTTAGAAAGTTTAAGACAGAAGCTTGGATCTTCAAGAGCTATATGTAACTTTTCCCAATTATATTTAATAATAACTCCATGCTAAATGAGATTGATCATGAATCCTTTGATCTATCATTCAGAAATAACGAAATTGAATTGGTGTAGTCAATGGACCCTGCAAAAAAATAAAACAATTAATAATAAGAAAAAATTTTCAAGTATTATTCTATGTAAATAAAAGTTTTTTTTTGAAAGTATGTCAAACAATAGAATATGCATCAATAAATTTAAAATTTTTTGCGATAGAAAATTGAAGGTTTATGATTAATTATTCTAGGTTAAACTTTTTTTTTCAATACTTCAGGCATTTTTAGTAGAGTTAAATTACCGAGTTTGAAGTTAATTTAATGTATGGATGAATACCAAATGATTTTTTTTCTACTGCAGGAGTCAGAAAATTTTGCAATAAAATAATTAATTAATCAAATTGAATTATTTCCAGCAATACTATTAATTCAATTATGCTAAATTGAACTTTCATCAATAATTGAATCGGATGACGTTTTGAATCATCAGTTAATCTTATTAAAAGTTATTTTTTGTATTATTCCCCATTACATGAAATTATTTTAAGTATGAATACTGTAATGTGGACTATACATATTGTGTACAATAATGTAGGAAAACCCAGTCATTTTTAAAGAGATGAGCTTATTCTAAAAACTAAGTCTACTTTAATATTAATTCACGCCCCTGATACTAAAATACTGATAAAAAAATCCACTATAGTGTAAACGAGTCTATGGAATTCTATGGAAACAAATCCTATAGGAGAAACGAGAAAAAAATTGATATTAACACAACTTTGAAGCATATCTTACATTTATGTAATTCAGAATTGATGTACAACGAGCAAAATACGAAGCTGCTAACGTATTTTCCCGTCGAATCACTGTCGTGGCTGGAGTAATCAAATTACGTGGTCCTGGACAGTCTGAACAGAGTAGGGTATATCTAGCTCTCCATCCGTATCCTCCTTCCAACATGGTTAACCAGGATTTCATTCGCGTTTAATTCCGAAAAGCGGATCTGCAAAGTGATTAAATGATTACACATTCATTCCACCGAATCACATGTGAAAATGTTTTCTAAATATTATTTTATTTCTTCAAGTGATTAACATAAATCAGCATGTCAAGGGATTGCCGCAGAGTTCATGTCATTCATGAAATTCGCATTAGCTAATTGGTGGAAGAGAAGCACAAGGGAAGAAATGAAATAGCGAGGGAAATGGCGGGAATTGAGTATCTTGTAAAGTTAGGATGGAATAAGTTTGCTTCAACTGCTGAGCTGCTAGACTATCTGATTCTTTTTGTTTGTCTCATGGGTGCTAATCATCTTAATTAGTTGATGGCATCATTGGCAATTAACATAATTATTGAAAACCTTTTAGTGACATGATGAGAAGTGAGCATATGAGTTTTCTGTAAAATTTACACGATTGCCAGAACTTGAAATGCGCAGTAGTGACAGTCAGTATTGTATCAGACTATCGATTATTGGAGAATTTACAACAGATAAAATAATAGAAATATTCAAAATACCAGTTGTCGAATTTATTAAGTACATACAAAGAAAATGTTACATTGAATAAATTAGATTCGATGTGAACATTTCATTCGGTCTACTTGTTCAGCTTTTACTTCAGGCAGCTCCAACTGTGTAAAGCACGAGGCTCAAGTAATCGCGTTTTCATATTTTATGGCGGACGAAAGTTTTGCCGCTGTCCCCTAGGGCAATGCAGTCGCTCTCTGCATCCATCTCGCAAGGATTCAAGCACTTTTTTTTCATTTTTTTATCTTACATTTTTTTTACGTTTTGAAATTTCCCTTAGGCTCTCAGAATGTAACAGCTTCTCTGAAAGAATAAAATCACCTAGCGAAATTCAATCAACTATATATCACTTAAAATAATTTATTGCAATATCAAAAAATAAATTATCGATACAAAATATATTTATTCAAGTTACACAATATGTATATATATAATTAAATTTCATAACGTCACAAATAATATTTAAAGAAAAATGGGGATTAAATTATTACAAAAAATATAAATACAAATTTTACACAAGGAAATCAAATCACTCTCTTTCAAGCACTCAGGCCTTCTATTATTGTGTCAAGAAGAACGAGAATGTAATATTGAAGGAAATTATTATGTTTACTATTAAGAAACTTGGATTGACATTTCATAAAGTAACCTGTCTTTCATTTTTCTTTTGTAATTTTTCGACGACAATGAAATTGAAGAAATATAAAGCCATATATTATTATTCTTATCCGAAGAGAAATTTAAGAAAATTTATTTTGCAATCAACGCCATGAATTTTTCCTTTGACTCATAAATAATCACAGCAGCATCGTTTGGAAGAAATGGTAAGAAACAAATAAAAATAAATACGGTTCCTATTGGTGGATATATTTTCACCTGGATTTACTTGGGAACTGCAGTGTATGGAGACATATAGAGTAAGCAACAAGAGAGAGCTATATTAGGTATAGAAGAAACCGTACGTTAGCCAGCCCGTTTGTTTCAACTGTGGGTACACATAAGGATTTCTTGCCTTGCACGTTTTCGTGTACACGCTAGAATATACAGTAGTTCACGAGGTCGTGTAAATTCACATGAATAATGTATTCAAAAGCACGCATACGACGCTCAGGGTATTGCAGTGTATGTGAATTCCTTCTCTGTGTTCACCAATAGTCCAATGGTCGTTGGATAGAAAACAAATAATACTGTTATCCCAATCTAAAGACAAGGAAAGTATAATCAAAAGTCCAACATGGTCTGTATCGAACGATAACTGTAAAATTGACCTTTCTTCCAGCAGACCGTGGATAGTTAGTTGACTACGAGAGAAAATAAAAACGTGAAAAAAATAGGTAAATAATGTGGAGAGGAAAAAAGACAAATTCGTAGGCACGTGGAATTCAATTTGGCAGAACATTCATGAAGCCTCTGTAACTTGGTACTAACAAGCATCGAAGCGAGTCATTTGCCAGAGCCCGATGGCGAGAAAAACCGAGAGAAATTTCATCTGCAGCATGTTTCAACACGATCACCCTTGGCCAATGGCTATGCTGTGTACTCACACTTGTGCGTGTTCCGCTCTTTCGTATTCATCCGAGTCAAGTTGATGCTGTGCTATGCAAGCTGTTACCTACTCCATTGCCAATGCAGTCCACAATTACGTAGTTCCAGTACCAATAATAGAATATTAAGATTAAATTGATTTTCTCATTTGATCAAGAACATTAGCATATTTTCTGGTTGAGAACTATTTTCTACAAAAAAAACCGACGTGACATTTATGGTAATATCTTTCCATCAACTTTTATTTGTAAAATGACAAAATCAAGATAATTATTTGAAATGTATTATTATTGTTAAAATTTATCAGTTGATTTAATCAAAAGTTTTGCCACAAATAATTTGATTCCATTGGAATTTTTTATTCTAATTAACAAATCCATTAATTTAATATCAAATAATTGAAAAAAATCATTTTAAAAAATAAACTTGGAGTAATTTAATATTGAAATTTATACTTTGCCAATTATAAAAATATATTTTAAACACAAAATTTGCGTTTTTAGTTTGCCTAAATGCAATTAAAATTGATGGCAGTGATGAATATTTCTAATTTATAAATATCGAAATCGAAAAATCGTTGAATATTGATAAATATTTTATGCTATGTCAGTTTCTCGAACTGGTAAATAAGTGAAGTATCCCCTGTGTTCCATTACTAGAAATGGATGGTAATTGAACATGAGTTTATTGCTAATTGATCTAGACTATGCAAATCCTCGAGGCTTGAGTAGATTGGATGCATCACCAACCTCTCTGTGAATGTTTGAGAAGGAATATGCGAATATAGTCAGCAGTTTGACCAGAAACGATATTTGGCAGCTTTGCCGGCAGCTTACAAGATATCTCAGCTGTATTCCCTGCTTCAATATCTCGATTATGTTGAAACAATGATAGGTTATTCACTAGTAAGACTAGGTCAGGTTTCTCATCGTCATTGCAATTGCTGCGAAGAAAATGTGAGTGCAGGTTCCACTGACCTACGTAAGCTAAAGGATGAATGTTGCATGTGCCACTACTCAGCAGATTGCTGCACTAAAGTCCAGCTGTACTGAAACTCGGTAGAGTGAGCAGACTCTGCTATCTACGGAATTGAGCTAAGACGACTGTTCTTGATCGTAAAAAGGCCGAAGAGAGCTAAGATGTCTAAGCTTTTTTTCTTTTACCATTTTTATTTCCATTTTTAAGTTGCTTTATAGCACAGCCCATCGATATCTACTCAAATACCTATTTCAGAGTTTAATCAACTTGCACTCAGTTCAATGCACTCGTAGAAAATGAATTCCAGAACCCGGAAGATTACAAAAAACTCACGTATCGATAGGACTTCAGGCTAATATTTTTTTCTCGAGAGATCTTTAATTTAATATTTACATTGGGAAGCAAAAATTATCAGTTAAAATATTGTTTTAGACGCTGAGTAAAAGATATCATGCATGTGTGTTTTATATACTAAAATTATACTAAAGCTTTTTATCATAATTTTATGCTTAGGAGTTATATAGGCATCACATATAAAAAAATGCACAAGGTCCCATTTTACCCCATTTTAAGGGCGAAAAAATTAATTTTTTAAAAGTTTGACCGGATTCCGCATTTCAACGCATTGAGACGAAGAAAATGAGTGGTCGAACTTGAAAATCGGACAACTTTGATTTTTCGACCCCAAAAAATGGCAAGTGGTACCCCTTTCCATTTTTTTTGGCCAAAAAATAAAAGTACTCCGATTTTGATGATTGAGGGCTCATTCTCTTCGTCTTGCTGCGTAGAAATGCGGAATCTCGGCACCGGTCGAGAAAATTCACTTTAACACCCTTAAAAACGGGTTACACTAAATACAAATTACGAATTATCATCCCCTTGACTTTAAACCCCTATAACTCATGAACAGATGGTCTAATAACCGTTTTAACGGACGTTTTGGACACCTAAAAATCCAAGCTAAATAGATATATCCATAAAAAACGTTAAAAAAATTCTTTTACCCTTAAAATCGCTAAAATATGAAAAGAATCACATTTTTATGGGAGTTTGTCTAGTTATTTGGTCATTTTAAGAGTAAAAGAATTTTTTTAACGTTTTTTATGGATATGTTTGTTTAGCTTAGATTCTAAAGTTTCTTAAACGTCCCTAAAAATGATTATTAGATCATCCATTCATGAGTTATAAAAGTTTCAAGTTAAGGGGATGATAATTTTTAATTTGTAACCAATTTCACCCCATTTTAAGGGTGTTGAAGTGAATTTTCTTGACCGGTGCCCCGATTCCGCATTTCTACGCAGCAAGACGAAGAGAATGAGCCCTCAATCATCAAAATCGAAGAACTTTTATTTTTTGGCCAAAAAAATGGAAAGGGGTACCACTTGCCATTTTTTTGGGTCGAAAAATCAAAGTTGTCCGATTTTCAAGTTCGACCACTCATTCCCTTCGTCTTGATACGTAGAAATACGGAATCGGGGCACCGGTCAAGAAAATTTATTTTAAGGCCCTTAAAAAGGGGTAAAATGGGACCTTGCTTTAATTTTAGCATGAATTATGATTTTACTTGTATCGACTTTTTTCCTTTCGTTCACATCTTCCATATCAGCCCTCGATCAACCCGGTAGCATAATCAGTATAGAAGTTATGCACATTTTTATGTCTTACAGTTTTTCGCCTATATATCATTATTCCATTATGTACATTGCTCTCACAAGTAAAGAACATTTAATGGACGTTTGAAGTAGACAGGGTAAATTTAAAAAAAAAACATTGTTCCTCAAACGTTCTTTGTAGGCCTACGCGGGGAACGTCGGGGAACTTCCCCCGCTGAGGAACATTTAGGAAACCTTTGTGGATTAAAATTCTTTCATACGGAATTATCAATCAAAATTCTCTGATTATCTAACTTGTGCAATCATGTAATTTTTATTTATTACTTATATTATTCGTAATGAATTAAGATAAAAAATTGATAAATGAATTTATCTTGAGATGAAAAGTATTCTTTGTTTTCCTGATTGGATTTATTTTTGCTAGCAAACTAGAACATCACGTAGACTCTACACTGAGTCTGTCAATCATCAAGATGAAGTGTACAAAAGAAAAATTGAAAGATAATCTAATTACAAAGGAGTCTTAGAGAAAACGTTTTTTTTTTTCGTAATTTCTTTATGCTTTTAATGAAAATCGAATCAAATGTGAGTAGATATTTAATTCAATTTAATAACATTATTAAATTCATTAAGATTAATTAGTTAGGTAACCCATTGATGCTGAAATAATACTTTATCGATATCTAAAAAACTATGTGAAAAAAAATTATTATAATTCTCTTCGTGTGTCTGTATTAAAATCAATTGAAATTTATTTTCATTCAAAATTTGTTTTTATAAAATGCAAATACACTTTTTTTTCATTCTCATTATAAAAATTTAAATAACAAAAATATTTCCAAAATGGCTTCATTAAAAATCAACACATAAAATTGCAATATCATGCGAAGACAATTCTTAAAATTAGAATATCAAATTTATTTCAAAACAATCGTTTCAATTGTTATCTATTGAATATTATTATTTTTTATACATCATTTATTTATTTTAGAATTTTTAAATAATAAAAAATTTGTTTTAAAATCATCTCACGTAAATGAAGTTGGTATTTATAAAATAAAAAAAACATTTTAAAATAAAATATTTTTTTTTACATCAATTTATCATCTAGGACAGGTGAATATAATAGAGCTACTTATTTTCCTTTGACTCGTAAATACAATTTTGATTGAAATGACGTACATGAAGCAATTACTCTGAGAAAAATGCAAAAATAAAATATCTGTAACTTTTTATGACAATATATTGAATAACATTATTCAATATTTTTCATACAAGTATATTTTTTGGTTTCTTATTCATGAATATCATCGATGTTTTCGCAAAATATAATTTCAAGAGGTTGGGAGTCAACGGCTCGAGAGTAAGTCGTTTTACACTGATGGCGTCATTTTTCATGACGTCAGTCGTTTTCCACTCGGCCAAGCTGAATCGGGCACGCGAAATATGCGCACCTCTTTTGCACTGACTTGCTTTTTCATTCACTCACTCCCATTTCCCCATGCTACCAACTCATGCATCGCACCTTTAATGCTTCACGGTATAATGATATTCCGATATAAATATACATAAATGGATTCCATATTTAATTTTAAATATATGCAAAAAATTATATCGTCATTTAGACGACGAATTTATCATTAAAGAGAGAGAGAGAGAGAGAGAGGAAAGCAAAAAAAAGAATCCGGCGATTATTTATTTAATTTTATGTGTCAAAAAGCTATTGTACTTAATGGATATATTTTGTAGAGTTTCCTCTTACAGTTAACCATAAACTGGAGAACGGTTCAATCAAGAATTGTAAATGTAAATGTGTCTGATAGTCAATTAACCTTTGCAAACAAGTGTATGAATCATTCCGAATCAAAGTATTCAGGTCACGTTACATTGAAAACCGAAAATGATTTTGCTTACCAATTCTTTCCACTTTTATGTTTATTTTCATACTCCATCCATTGCAACAGTTATAATAGACAATTATTAATCAATATATATTTAATTATTCATCCTGTCATATTGATGTTGCTTGTCAATCGATATTTTGTATTCGGCTTTAAATGTGACGCGAATTACAACGAGCAATAAGGGATGCTCTTTATGCGACTGATTATCGATTAGTTAGATGAATCAACGCAGTGAAATAATTGATACGCTCAAACGCACAATTTAGGATGCAGAATTCGATAATTCACTTTTCCATCATCATCAATAATGGATACGTTAATTACATAAATAACAGTTGTGAATAAATATTTTTTTCCAGTTAGCACAGCTCGAAAAATGGAGAAAAGTAGCCAAGATAACAAAAAATTGTAGACGAGATAAAAAATTAAATAATAAAAAAATAAATAGTCTTGATGGTGCTACGTAGACGCTTATTGCGAAAACCACCCAACCTATTCCCACTCCCTGTCTACTACCCTTCTCTCACCTCTTGAGCTTTTAAGCCACGTTTTAAAAAGGGACAGTCCGGTTATCGCGGGTTGCATAAATATGTCGAGAATTCACAAGTGGCCAAGGAGACTAGGAAAATAGTGAAATGGAAAACTCATCTACTACGACACGACTCTTTACTGTGCTTGAATGTGTGTAATGCATTTAAACTGCCCTGCTAAAAATTCTTTATTTCACTTAATAACTTTATTATGCATTTTTTTTTAACTTTTATAAAAACACTAAGTATCAAATGAAAAATATAACGATTATTTACAGCTTTAACATTCTTTGAGAGTGTGAAAATAACCGTTTATTCTTATGATTCATATTTTTCTCTTATCTTACGATCGTTTTCAACTTTTTATTTTATTTATTAACCTGGTCTTTGCTTCGTATTTTGATTACAAAATTATGAACTCTTTAATTAAAATGTATGTCTAGTTTTTTAGATCTAATTCATTAAAAGAGTTAAAATTAGCTTACTTAATTGACTTATGATACTGGTACTTATTATTTATATAGAAACTATAATTATACCTCTTAAAATTTATGTTATGATTGAAATATTGTTTCTTCTAAACTATTTATTCTTTCCATAATTACAACATCACTTTTTATGGCATATAATACTTGGAATGATTGTGAAAAAATTTCTAGTTTCACTGAAGAACAATTTCCTCAATAAATAATGATTCTATTCTTAACTATAATTACTCTAACATCACAAGGTCCTTCATTTTAACGCTAATATGAATGCCTTGCTCTTGATTTAGGAATATTATTCTTTCATTATTCTACTATTATATATATTCAGTCTGAGTACAGTTTTATTCACTCGTTAACAAGTTGATAGGAATAGATTTATTTAAAATAGCACCTCACTAAAATCATTTCTCTTATCTCCAGGTATTATTGATTCACGATGAACGAATTACTACAAAAGATAGACATTACTTGGAAGATAAATAGATTTTTCGAAATGAGAGAATAGTTGGAATTGGTGTGGAATTAATTTTTTTCGGAGCTTTTTAATTGAAGACTTTTAATTAGGGAAAAGGTTGAATTTAAATAAATGTTAATTGTAAAAAGTTCAATATGATTTTGTCAAGTAGAGTTGATAAATCAATGGGTAGACAAAATGTTAATGACTTTGAATTTTATTTAAATTCTAACGTGAGATTGCAAATTTTTTCCTGTGGGTTCTTATAGTATCAATACGATTGGTATTTGATATATTAACAGACGTATAATCACTAGTTAATCAGTTTGTCAATCACAAATCAATTATCAAAATCAGCGTAAATTGAACTGATTTGTGTTTATCAGATATCTTTAGTAAGTACCTGTTCAAATTCAAACTGCAATTTCTCTATATATCGATTCAATTACAATGATGATTATTTGTCTCTGATATCATCAATACATATCTTCAGAATGATTTTTAAAAATTTTCTGACTAAAAGTGAAATCAAATACTTCTTTTCATTCTATTATTACTCATTTTTCAGTGATATGAAATAATTCTTTCAATTGTAATAAAATACACATATTTTATATGCAATATTAATAAACGATTCTCCTGTACTTGAGATAATGATAATTTTATAATATTCATTTTATTTACCATTTTTATGATCTTTTTTACTCCTCAATAAACAAGGAGATAAAATAAAAAGTTTAACGATTAAAAAGAGTCTTAAAAGATTGTTCTATAAAAATGGATATTAAATATCAATTTTTATAGATTCTGTGTTCCATCTTTTTTATCAGTCGTTTATTCGTTAAAAAAAAAAGTCTAAAGCATTACATTAAGTCTTTGGAAACTGTATTTCTGTTCCCAATATTTTTTTGAGTTATTCATCTAAAATTCGCTTAATGCTCAAAAATAATAGAAGCTGAAGAATAAATAGAATATTTTGATTCATTCAAAAAATATACATCTTTTAAAAATAATATCAAAGAAACAAAATTATCGGCAGATAGAGAATAAGCCGCCGGAAATACTGACAAACCAACACATGGATACTTGCTTTTACACAGATGAAATTCAATGTACGATTATGACGATAAACTTGAAATTGTGACTTACTTCAGAATTAGTTGGACTGAAAAACGTTCTAAAGCTTGATAACACATGACGGATTTTGCAATTTTCAGTTATATGTGGCCTTAAAAAGGAAATGAAGTCTTCGAAGCGTAGCTAATATAATAATTAAAATGAAATATAAATTCGAAAGCTAACAAATGAAAATATTAGTTTACTTTAGAGTCAAAATTCGCGAAGATGTTAATTAGATCTCACAGAGTAGAAAATAGTGAATTGTAAATAATAATTCGATAATTATGTATGTATATAGAAATAATGAGCAACTAGATTGCGAAGAAATTGAGAAAATTCCATTGGACTTTGGAGTGTTGAGTAAAAATAGTTTTTCCATTTCTACAAAAAGAAATTACATTCTCAATCGTGACTCATAGTAAATAAGAAGGTTGTAGTCACGATGTTTCTTTCGGACAGGCAATTCATTTATCAGTCTAGAATTCTGAGAAACACCAATACCTTTGTGGTTAATTATCAGAAGTTTGGCAAAGTTTCTGGAAAGCATGAGCTTAGAAAGCTAAGTAGTAATGACAAATGTAGTCTACCGGTATCTATCGATTCTCCTAAATTGATGAATTAATAAATTTAATTGGAATTCATTAAAATATATATATATTTTAAATTCCTCAAGTTATTGAAATATTTATCTCTCTTCTTAGGAACTTTTTTAACTGGCCTTGGTCTAAATTCAAAAATCATTGATTTATTTCCAGCATGTTTCAATTCTGCTAAGCAACCTCGACACGCCATCTTGGATGAGTTCTTGGAACTCGGGGAATCCCGAGCTTGCAGCTTGTGTTGCCAGGTGGCTTTAGTTTTCTCTTCAGCAAATTGTGGTACATTTAGCCGACCCTGAAAAGAAGAAAGTGACCTATCCAGCATGGGGATCTAAATGCCAACATTTCGAACATCCCCAAACCTAAACTTACCACAAAATTCTTGAATCCTGGCCAAAGAACACTGATTTACTTTCCACTTGTTCCTGATTTATTTTTACTTTAGATTTTTTTATCTCACTTTTTATAGAAACTAAAGTTCAAACTAAAGTTTAAATTTACTAGAATCCTCTCTAGAGGTTTACTGAGATCTCTTAATATCTGTGTACAGACAAGTTAGATGATTTACGAGAATATTACGAGGTTCAACGTACCAGAGTAGGAGTGGAGATACAAGCTGACAATATCCATGATACGTCAATATATTCTTGCCTACGGGCAACCTTTCAATTTTCATGCAAATCGCCTGGCGACCTTTGGCTCTTAAGTTTTTTAACTCATGTTAGAGAAACAGCCATTAGTTTTTTTTCTCTCTTTTTAACGTCAATCTACTATACCTTGCTCAGACTTTGTATGCTCTATCATGGCAACCGGAAATTTATTCTTTGTCATAACGTAACAAATTTTCATCTTACTAAGATATATTACGATTGAGATTTTGCATTTATCGTTTCTCGGGCGATATGGGTGAGATAATGTTGAAAAAATCAAGAAGATGACAAATGTGCTAAGAACGTCATCATTTTTATAACTAAAAAAGCTGGTATGTGTTATCGGTACTAGAATTTTACATTTTTATCCTTCAGCAGATTTTTTCTTAAATTCTTAACAACTGTAAGATGAATGTACATTCATTATAAATTCAGAACAGATTTAAGAGTAATTTTTAAGCAATAAACATGATTGATAATCACTTTGGAATAATTAATTTAAATCAAACTTATACTACACTCAATTAATGATATTCTTAGATCAAGAATAATTTCATTCTTGATCACAATATCTCAAACAAAACAATAGCACAGTGTATATTTAAAAACAAAAACTAATCATTCATTGATGAAAATGATAATGAATCATTCTGTTTGGTTTCGAGTAAGACAGAAAACGAAACTCCGGAAGAGACAATAAAACTAGAATTATTTCGTAATTATTTATGTACTAGATAGCTCTGTGGTTGTAATAAGGTAATGACATCACGGTATACTATAAAAAAATATTATCAGACCCATAGGTGGCCATATTTCATTGCTACTTGGATAGCTCTTTGCTATTCATGCTTTACAAAACATCATCTTTAAGTTATACTTGAAGCTGATATAAAATTTATTAAGATTGGCAGAGCCTGCCTTACATGAGGCTGTACCATCTACATAAGACTCTATCCTTGATCTGTTGCAGCAACAGATTATTTTCTTTTTTCTACCAACAAAATAATATTTTTTCCAAATAAATAATTGATTAAAACATTATCGATAATTGAAAAAATATGCCTATAAAAGAGCGACTACTCTCGTTAATTGTTTGGGTTAATTAAATCTCAAGATAAAGTTGTCAGAGAGTAACGAGTTAATTTGGAAAGTTTCGCAGGCCCGCATACTCGGTGTCGAAGAAATTAAATCAGTATTCCTTTCCCCCTTTCTCTCTGAGTAGTTACTTACTCTCACGTTATTTACGAGACCCTCTGGTGTGGTGTTATTGAAAATTTCCGAGTATCCAACTGTCAAAAAATTCAATGAACTTTTAGTGTATAGGTATTTTAATAAAATTTCATTTGCGTTACAGGTCAAACTAATTTACGCAGATATCCAGTGATGGTATTTATCCATGGTGAAAGCTTCGACTGGAATAGTGGCAATCCATATGATGGAACAGTAATAGCTGCTTACGGGAATGTGGTGTTTGTAACAATTAATTTTCGACTGGGTATTCTGGGTATGTAGAATAATAAATATTAAAAGCTTAAATGGTATATATTATGTCATAATATAAAGAGTGCAAACAAACATTTATATGTTTATTTATTATGAATTTTTTGTTGGACTTTATTCGTTTTTGTCTAGCACGTGGTATAGAATCAGAACATCAATTCAGATGGTCAGATTTTTCTGCAGTTTTCGATGAAAAATCTTTTTACAGCAGTGCTGCTGGTGGTGGCTGTTAGCTTGCTCTGCTCATAATTCAGAGTGAGAATAAATTTTAAAATTCGCGCATACGGCGAAAGCCAAAATAAAAAAAGGGTCAAAAGAAAGACAGAATAAAATAGGTAATTTTACGAGTTTGAACCTCTGTTAATTCAAACAATTCGTATAGAAAAAATAATACATTTGTTGTTACTTTATGCTTACGAGAAATCGAGTAAAAATTTATCTTCAAAGTTGTGTAAATTTCGACAAATACATTTGTCTTCATAATTTGGAGTCTGGAAAAAGTTAGCTTCGTGTTTGAGGGCATGAGAATGCAATAGATGCGGGATACCACGTGCTTGAGACGAAAGCTCTCTCACCCGCTGTATCCGGTAGCAGAGTGGTTAGAAAAAAAAACACGAAACCATAATCATAAATTAAGTTAAAGTGCTGGGGAAGCGCTTAGTGCTTTCCCAACCACGAGTGCGAGACGGACACAGTTAGCCCGCGCTGTCGAGGAGGGTAAGTTTACTGCAACCACCATCTTTCTCTCTTCCTCCCTTTAGTTTGCACTCCCAACCGTCGTTTTAGGGTGAAAATATATGCTTCGAAATATGCACACTGATACTGAACAAGTTAGAAAACAATTTTCTGGATTAAATTTTAATCAACTTCTAAAGTTGTTATAAATATAAAAGCCACTATCCAGCTGATAATTGTGTTATTTATTATTTTTTATTTTAAATATCTAAAGTGTATTTAACTGAATTATCCTACAATAAAACTATGTAATAATTATAAAATTCATTCTTAGGCTTCCTAAGGCCTGGAACGAGCGACGATGTGGCGAGTAATTTCGGTTTATTGGACCAAACCGCGGCGCTGTTGTGGTTAAAGGAGAATATTGCAAAATTTGGTGGAGATCCGGATACTGTGACGATAGTCGGCCACGGAACAGGAGCTATTTTCACTAATTTACTCCTCATAAGTCCAGTCGCTAATAATAAAGGTGAGTGAGAAACAATATATACCTCGCTAATATACCTATATACATGGGCAATCCCTTTCAAGTGAAATATGTGACATTCTACCCTTGTTCTCCAAATTGGAAACGTCAGAAGAGAATTAGCAGCAGCAATTCAATTTTGTGCACTCGACCTCTAAATAGCTGAGGATAATTGTGACATTGATAGGATGCTTTTACTATTACTTTACAAACTACTCATTGTTGTAGAACTAACATAATAGAATATTAAGCAGAATTATCTTTAAAGCAGTTTATGAGCTTTATGTCTCTATAAATAAGCAGAGGAAAAAAAACATTGCTCAGTGCTTTTTTCTGCATGTTATCATTTCCATAATTGGCTAAATTGTTAAATGAATTATAAAAAGATCAAATTACCTATAAATTCATTAGACTTTTATTTATTCCATTTTATGTTTTGCTTTTCGTTGAAGATGTTTTTATCATGATTAAACCCGATAAAATGATAATGGTAATAATTATAATAGATTGGAGAATGCTATTTTGATATTAACTATACCTGGAAATAATTTAAAAAAAATTAAATGAATTAAAAATAGATATTTAATTATTTTAATTTATTATCAGTAGATGCGATCAACAGTATCTGTTTACCATTTAGTTATTTGATGTCAACTAGTATAGAATATTATTGAGATATTGAATATTAATATTGGCTGGAAAAAGGAATATTGAAAGTGTATGAAAAAAGTTTTTCCACATTTCGTGAGCATTAATTATGGCTTATCTTCTTCTATTTATACAACAACCTGTTTTATGTCTAGTATTTTTTTGTTTTATAATACATGTTCAAACGAATTATTCTATTGTCAAAATCAGCAGAACATTATAATGAATTAATTAAATCAAGGCTTTTCATCAACAATAATAACAAAAAAAAGTCTACAAAAAATTAAAAAAAACTTCTAACTGTATAATTAATTAAACTTGCTAAATTATCTGTAGCGAAATAGAGCATGATCTCATTTATTATTTGTGAAATTTTAATAATAAATTTTTTGTTATCAGGTCTATTCAAACGAGCTATTCTGATGTCAGGATCAGCTTTGAGTTATGATGCAATTGGAAAAGCTCCACTACAAATAACAAAACAAGTAGCATATGCTCTTAACTGTCCTACTACGGATGACAACGAATTGGCAGTTTGTCTTCGCAATCGAGACGTGGATTCTTTATTGAATGTGAAAATCGATAAACCAAGATTCGTACCAGCATTTGCTCCACTCATCGATCGTGCAGTTATTCCGAAGAAGCCTCTGAGATTGATGGAAAATGCTCAAGTGTTTGGCAGGTTTGCAATATAAAAACTTTTTTATATATATTATTATTATCAACTATATGTATGTTTCAACCATACGGCTAAAGTATTTCTCATGCAATTTCCCAATCAATATCGACAGCTTTGACTTGATGTACGGTATTACTGAATCTGAAAAATTCCACGTCCTACCACCCGTTGCTGTGCTCCATGGAATGCTAGACGGCCAGAGAGATGAAGTACTTCACGAACATGCAAAAGTAAGATCTTTACTTTGATACTTGGCTTCTCATAACTTTCATATTTACCTTGAATAAAACAAATATTTTTTCAGGCAACTCATGAGCTAGAGCCCGAGCTGATTTTATCTAAAGTTCTAGAACACTACGGGGGAGAGTCTCTAGATGGTTTTTCAAATGACTACCCAACGAAAAATCGAGATATAGTACTTGATGCTTTTTCAGACAGTGCTGTCGTTGCACCACTAGTACTCATGGGTAGAATTCATGCCAAAGCCAATCCTAAAAACTATATGTATGTTTTTTCACATCCTAGAGCCATGCACGATTACTCAGGAGTAAGTAAACATTTTTCATCAGCTTATGAGACTTTAATTTAACAAATGTAAACGTTTACTTACAATTAACAAATCACTATATTTCCTTCTTCTAACAATAACAAAAAGTTTCTTCATTTAATATTTGAAGATTATTGTAGATTATAAAAATATATATTTCTAAAAATATTATATCAAATAATATATAAGAAAAATTTTATTCAAATTTTGTAGCTCTTTATATAACGTCAATTTTATTATTGAAGTTTTTATTCCAGTTTGTATCATATAATTTTTTATTACTGAATAAACAAACCTCATATATAATGTTTGTTAATACAATGAAGAATTATTCTCTGTTTGTTCAACTGAATGAATTAAAAATTACAAATGCCAGGAAAAATATACTCTTTTTTCAAAGAGCTTATGATGCTTGATTAAAAACAGTTTCAATAATGAGAAAAATTTGAAGAGATCAATTTATAAAGATGCACCAATATATGGAAGAATAATTTAATGAACACTTGACACTAAAAGAGATATCAGTTAATGTATATCTATTTTTTTGTTTTTTTTTTTTAGCAACATCGACAACATACCGTACATGGTGAAGAAATACCTTACATGCTTGGTGTTCCACTTGATGGTGGCAAGTATCATTTGCGCGGTCGATACAATATTGGAGAAACACTTTTTTCAGAAGCCATGATGACTTGGTGGTGCAACTTTGCATACACAGGGTACGAATAAAAGAGAGAGAAAAAAATTTAAGTTACTTTGTAAATATGAAAAATCCGAAATGGTTTGTTGGTTGCGGCAAAATGGAATTGGGCAACGTTCCAAGCATTATCCGTGAATGTGTGAGTAATTTCCATAGGATGAAGAGGGTTGATCGTCTTTTTTTCTGGCTATACAACCTACACTTTAACGGTGAAAATTTAGTGGCGAAGAGTGACAGAATCAATTACGTTTATATATGAAAAGGGTACGAGTGTTAAAAAACACATGGACGAAATATGTACCATCATGGGAAATATGTGAGAAAAAAAAACATCTAACTTTTAATTAATCCTTTATTGAAATGTCTTTATATTCAGGTTTCTATTATATTCGTCATCTTTTTTAAAACGTACAATGCAGATTTTCTTATAAGAATATTTCATTTTTATTTTATTTTTGCTCTATTCGATATTAATAAAAATGTTCGAGATATATGCACAAGAGACATTTCATCCATTTAAGAGTATTCTGCAAAAGAGAATAAAGAGATTAATGATGGATGTCTATTTCTTTGATACTCTCGCATAGTTTTCGTGATTGGTGATGGTAATTTTTCATTGCTATGTACGTGAACAAGAAGGTTAAAAGATCAAACGATAGTTCCAAAGAAAGTTATTCAATAGAGAAAATAAATTACATTGTTTATACATACTTGATGCTTCTAAAAGTTTTATTGTTTCATCCATTCTACCATTCAAAATTTTCCATCTCAATTCAACTCATGACCTTGTGTTTTCTTTGTAATTTTAATGATACTATAACTATAATTACTTTCAAGGAATTACTTTCAATCGAGTTCGTGAACCTCTTCGATATAGAAGGAATTAATTACAAGAGAAATTTTTTTCATTCATGATGTGATTAAAATAATTCAGTCGTGATTAAAAAGGTGATTTCAATTTTTATAAACGTCTAACTGTTTTAAAATAAATTATTCCAAAATTATTCATTTCGCAATCATTTTCAGAGCTAAATATTTTTTATGTTAAAATTAATTTCTTTATTTTATGTCGACTATAAATTCAGTTATTCCATTTTTTGTTTCATTTTATAGATCAATTAATTATTTCATTATTAAATTTCTCAGTCTTCAATTCGATAAATTTTGTCAAATATTTTTATAAATATATTGAATCAGAATTAATAAAGAACTCTAAGTAGTATTGTTTAATTATTTATGTATTCATTTTGACAATAGTTTATTATAGTTTTCTCAATGGATGGCATAATTTTTTTAGATGTGCTTCCAGAATGTAGTGAATGCGGAAGTCAGTGGCTTCCCTTTCTCGTTTGAATGGTTTTCAGAATAATTTAATTAATGATTATTGATTTGATGGTCGACATTGTTAAATTAACGGTCTAGTGAATCGTTCGTTTTAATTTGTCCAATGGCAACGATTACCCTATACCTACAAATTACACTATCCCATTCCGAAGGGTAGATTTGCTAGAGAGAGAATTGGTTACGCTTTATCATTTTTAGACAGTGTCAGAAATTAGCAACCCTTCCGATTGGATTGTTTTCGATGTTCAATGTAACGCATAAAGTAAATGCTTATATTTTCGTACTGAATTTTATTATTTATCGATTGCTCAAATTTTTTCATCTTTGGAAGAACAAAAAAACATTGATTGAACATTTCATTTCATTTCAATCGGACTATGAGTATTAATCAGTTTAAAAAATATTCGATACTGCATGAACAGATTAAACCAAGTTATCCATAAATTAGTCGAGAAAGCATGTAATAAAAAAAACATCATCGACTATTAATCTTGTCAGTTAGAATTTTCCTTTATAAACTTAGATTACAGAGGAGTATTTTTTTTATCATCAAGTTTTGACTTGAAAACAAACTCTTGAAAGTGTCGGGTTTTTTTTTGATGGTCGTATAACAAAAATTTCTTTCCCAAAGGACGTTCCTTTCGTGGGACTATGGAGAACGTTTGGGGAAAAAACGCAAAGCCTATATAGACAATGAATTAAAGCAAGTTCCGGTTTTACCCCATTTTAGGGGTGAAATAATTGATTTTATATTTTAGACCAGATTCCCGCATTTCTACGCATTAAGACGAAGAGAATGAGTGGTCAAACTTGAAAATCGGACAACTTTGATTTTTCGACCCCAAAAAATGGCAAGTGGTACCCCTTTCCATTTTTTTTGGCCAAAAAATAAAAGTTCTTCGATTTTGATGATTGAGGGCTCATTCTCTTCGTCTTGATGCGTAGAAATGCGGAATCGGGGCACCGATCAAGAAAATTCACTTTAACACCCTTAAAAAGGGGTAAAACTGGATACAAATTACAAATTATCATCCCCTTGACTTTAAACCCTTATAACTCATGAACGGATGGTCCAATAATCGTTTTTAGGGACATTTTAGAAACTTTAGGATCTAAGCTAAACAAACATATCCATAAAAAACGTTAAAAAAATTCTTTTACCCTTAAAATGACCGAATAACTAGACAAACTCCCATAAAAATGTGATTCTTTTCATATTTTAGCGATTTTAATCATGAAGGAAATTTTTTTAACGTTTTTTATGGATATGTTTGTTTAGCTTAGATTCTAAAGTTTCTTAAACGTCCCTAAAAATGATTATTAGATCATCCATTCATGAGTTATAAGGGTTTAAAATCAAGGGGATGATAATTTTTAATTTGTAACCAATTTTACCCCATTTTAAGGGTGTTAAAGTGAATTTTCTTGACCGGTGCCGAGATTCCGCATTTCTACGCAGCAAGACGAAGAGAATGAGCCCTCAATCATCAAAATCGGAGAACTTTATTTTTTGGCCAAAAAAAATGGAAAGGGGTACCACTTGCCATTTTTTAGGGTCGAAAAATCAAAGTTGTCCGATTTTCAAGTTTGACCACTCATTCTCTTCGTCTTAATGCGTAGAAATGCGGAATCCGGTCAAACTTTTAAAAAATCAATTTTTTCACCCTTAAAACGGGGTAAAACCGGAACTTGCTTTAATTCATTGTTATATAGGCTTCGCGTTTTTTCCCCAAACGTTCTCCATAGTCCCACGAAAGGAACGTCGGGGAATTTATCCACTGGGGAACATTTGGGAACGAAGTTTTTGTTATACTGGTAGAATAACAATTCAATCAAACTATCATTTGCTAAGTGAGAATATTTTTTGATTAAATAGCAGCTAATTTTTATTTTATGTTTTTCAAAGGAACCCAAATGCACCAAAGAGACTGACTTATCTAACAGATGGACCAAAAGAGTGGCGACAATATCAACTTGATTGGCCTGAATTCAATTTCATTGATGAGACGTACTTCAATTTAAGTGAGTGTTAAGTTTTTGTGTTTTTTAAGTCTGATAATTAAAGCAGTACTTAAAAAAGAAAATTAAATTTCACAGCGATTCCACCGAAGGTGGGACGGCACTATCGATCGGCAGAGATGCAATTTTGGAATGAAGACATACCAAATTTAATTAGACATAGACCTCGAGGTCCCCGTCCTGAGTTTCTGGATAGAGCAGACGGGATCGGCAAGTATAGAAACATGAACTCATCCAAACCAGTCAATGGTTTTGGAATGAAATACACAACAGCTATACCGAGCAGCTTGGGTAGTGGATATGGTTTGACAAACGAACAGGAAAGTCCGTCCAATAGATTTCCGTTTTCTCAATTGAACGGTGATTCTAAACAAGACGATAGCAAACCGGTTATTGAGGAAGGCATGTTCAAAGGATCATCAGCTATCACGATGATTATTGGTTTCGGAATTGTGTTTCTGCTCATAAATCTTTCCGCTTTCTTTTACCTCTATCATAGACGTCAAAGTTTGAAAAACAAAGAACAATCGGCAGCAAAAAAACTCAATAGACGTTTCAGTAATAAGAGCGGACATAATGGAGCTGGATCACGTAAATCAAAAGCTAATAAACAGGTGGAAAATCCGATAGAACTCAGCCGCAAGTGTGATAGTAAGCCTGATATTCATGAGGTGGTTAAAAGTGATAAAGCGTACGATAACAGCTCTAACTTTGGCCGACAGTCAAAGCTTTCACGACAAAATTCAAACTCTACGATCGACACTCACATTAAAGTTAAGGAATGGATCCAACAGGAAATAGTTCACAGGTGAGTCGGAGTTGGAGACTGTTCTCTCTCTTCTGTACTTCCAACGCTGTACCTCTTATACATCCAAGTGTGTCTAATTGAGCGAGTCGTATTCGTTGTTGGAGAGTCCTTGTGTTAACGATTTGCCCCTGACTGCAATAGAGTTCTTGACCAAGGTGGGCCGGGTAATCCAATTACGTTTGCTGCTTCCTCGAATAGTCGTTGCACCAAAATGCGGCCGACAACCCCGATGAAACCTACCCACTTCTCTTGAAGTTTTGCAATTACTTTTATCTAAAATTGAAAATTGAAAAATTTATTTTTTTACAATATTTTTTATGCATTTTTCACATCGTTAAAATGTATCCCACTTTTTTTGTTTTTTGGTTTCTTTCTTTGCATATTTATTTGAATTTGAACATTTCTTGTTTAATTCATTTGAGAAACTGAAAATTTAATTAAAAGAGAGAATTAACTACTTTAGTAGAAATGAAATCAAGGCTATGATAAGCCTTGGCTAGATAATTTAAATTATGTTAAGACCTTGACCAGGAAAATTTCAACGGGGATAAAAAAGAAACAATTTATTTAAGAAATTAATGCTCGAGTTTAATTTAGAAAACTGGGATTTTTTTAGTCTTTTTTTCTTTGATGAATAATTTACTTATTAATTATAATATCAAAGTTTAATTTCACTTTTCTACTTCTTATTCCATTACTTATAAGAATTTATAATTCTTCAATTGGATAAAATTGACACTTCTTTATTTTTTATTCAAAACAAATCGACTTTATTAAATTTTATTTTTCATTGAATAATAATAATATTGGTGTAATATTTATTTATGTTTATATTCCAGATGCTCACCGAGGTTTCTAAGGAAGACTCGTGAGACATTACAGAAAGAACACGAAGAAAAGCTAACAAAACAGCATCAGAAAGGTGATGATGAAAGAAAAAAAAACGAAGAAGAACAATTGAAAACAACAAAGCTTGAACCAATATACGATCAGAATCCAGCTCTTATTGTAAGACCTGGTGGGAAAAAACCTAAAGTGCCTAAAGTATCTGTGGCAGTTGACGCAACACCTGCGACAAGAACGGAATCCATCCTCAATCAAATACCCATTGAACTTGTTAAAGATTTAAATTCACTCGAGGGAACAAGTCCATACGATCAAGTGGAATTTATCGACGTCCGTGCTACACCTCAGGTTGTCGTTATCGAACACCATCACTCTCGAAGTGATCCTCTACCTATGGAGACAGTTTTTAAAACTATAAGACCCAATTTTCCAACAAATCGTGTATGCGAATCCGATTCAGGCAGTGCAAGTAGTCTTTACGCCAAGATAAATCCAAAAGTAAAGACTAAATTACCTAGCTTTGATCAATCGGATACTCTAGAGGAGGATGTTTCCAACGATACGTGTGATGGGAGTGAGATATCCAAAATTACTGAAGGAAATATTTACGGAAGAATTCCCCAGATGACAACATTTGCAGTTGACCAACCAAAAGATATAAATGTCACATGTCGAGAGCCCATTACTGAAAGAGAGAACGTAAGTCCAGAAGAAGCTTTAAAGACCATTAAACGACGTAATTATCCAAAGGTACTGCCAGACATAGAAAAGAGACGATCTCTTCCAGCAACAAGTAGTTTTTGTCCCCCGAGACAATTTGGAAATGCTTTGATGGATCATAGAAAAGGTTCTCATCCACCTTGTGTAGGTGGGTGTCCACCTCAACCACCTCCAAGAATGTTTGGAACTTCCAAAAGCCTTGATTTGCCGGAGGAAGATGAAAGAGAACCAATTACGACTAATCTCCATGTTGGCCCCTTATTGAAAAGGCAAGATTCCACTGGTAAGAACCGTTCAGATTCCAGCATCATTGACTCCATTGAACGTATTGCTATTGATGCGCAGGAAGTTTTGTTTAATCATCGCAACGAATCTGCTGGGCTGAATACTACTACTTCGATTACCGCTAATCCTAAATGTCCAGTTCACGGAACATCCTTTGGATTGCTCGATGAAAACTTGGAAAGTGCTTCAAGTAGATCCGTTGACGGACTCGATAGGAACTTAAGTAAGAGTAGCAATCGAGATTGTAATTATTCATCAAGTTCGACCAAGACATCTACTAATACATCATTGCCTAATGTGAGCACGAAGAATCCTAACTGGTATTTATCCATGCGGAAAAGAAACAATGAGAATCAATTCACTGATGGAAAAGACTTTACTTCTTCAATAGAAAATACTCCAATTCCACCAAAAATCAATCAAGATATTCCGGAAGGAATGAAAATTGTCATTACTCCTAAAGTACCAAACATTCCTAGCACTCAAGATTTAATTACACCACAACTTCTAAACCACGAACAAAAAAATGCATTTGCACCAACAGAAAAAGTTTCAGTGATAGATATGGAATTATTGAAACAGAATGACGGATCGATAATTCGTCAAGGAGCTGTTGAATCTTCTGCACCAGTAATAAATTCTTCAACGCTCGATAGGAAAAATCCCAAAGTCATTATTGCTCCAACGGGAACACTAGAGCAACCTAAAATCATCATTAAACCAACTTCGAATTTAGGACGTAGCAGAGAAAGAAATATCCCCAAAGTATCAGCCATTCCTTCACCAGAAACTCCGAATCTTCAGAGTACTGAGAAAGTTAACAAAGGGATGACTGATACGATTGATAAAAAATCTGAGAAGCCTCAACTCAAAGAGAAGCCCAAACTTACAAGGGTTCCTTCAATTACTCGGAGACAACCCGGTGAGCCTTCGTCTCCAATTTATTCAGAAAAAGTAGAAATTGTTCAACGAATACATGTTGGACTTAACAACCCAGTAAGTTCTGATGGTAAATCAAATATTCCAACACTGAAGACAGAATTGATGAGAACGGATTCATTTACGAGCTCTAGTGATTCGAGTTTTAACACAAATACGATTAAACGAAAGCCTATGGAAAAAAATTAGTGCCTTTTTTATACATGTATAGATTAATTAAATAAAAATAACCTAGTCTTTTATCATATTTTTGTAAGCAACATTTTTTTTATTTAGATAAATTTCATAATTTTATACATCATTGATGAATATTTTGTTTTTAAAATAAGAGAAAACTTTCAATAAATATGTAAATTATATTTAATGTTGATATACCGTAATGAGTATTAGCCATGTTTCAATTGATAAAATAAAATTAATTCAAGTGTATAATTGATAAATGTTAAATTGTCAATTTCTATGAAATGAACAAGTTATTTGTTCTGGAAGTTGCATCACAGTAGTTGGTATTCAATGGAATAATTTTATTTATAAATACATTGCACAGTAAATGTTAACATTGTGCTCATCTTATACCAGTTATGAAAATAATATGCTCCACAGAAAACAACATTGGCTGATTTCATTTAAACTACAATTAACATGTCACTTATTTATGTAAAATAACTTCAACCCAATATTCCTATAAAATATACATACACAATTAATTTCAGAATACCATGTGTAGAACATAATCATTTCAACATAACATCCCAGATTTCATAACAATATGCTAGAAGAATAGAAGAAGTACGATTCAGCATTACAATGTCTTCTGGTGGTTTAGAATTCAATCGGTTGGAGATATTGACTCAGTATATCGTATTTGACTATCCCGTTTCAGATTTCTCTAGGGCTTCAAGTTAATTGAATGTAATAATATAATTTTGAGCAACTTTAATAATTAATTATTCACTAAATATTAAAGAAAATTGACATTAGAATTGTAAGAAATAATTTATACTCTCAAACTCTCTGGCTGCTGATGATGTTAGACATTCAACAGTCAATCGATAAGTATGACTGTATTGTTGATACGAACAATGTCTTAGACTGGTTGATTAGCACTGTTACAATCAAATGCTCGTAACAAGTCATCGATGATGTTCAAGCAAATTAAACAGTGTATTCAATTACTTTCCATCACGTCGTTGACCTTTCAAGCACAAATTAAACGAAAGCTTGCTGAGCTGAGAATATTTTCATTTGAGTTGTTTCTGATGCTTTGAAAGTAATTAACTCAAGTGTTATTCTTTTCCTTTCAATTCTAGAGTGAACGTCTGTTTGTAATAGCTGTTTGAAAAAATTCGCTACAGAAATGATGAAAGTTTGAAACTGACAAGATATTCACGTTTGAAAATGTGAATATTAGAATACTACAACAGTATTGCTTCTCAGTAAATACGAAACTCCCAAAGGGCCGCGAGATTTTGCGGAATTGGCTCGGGACCCACTATCCAGCCTGTACTCGTTACGCCACTAACAACTCAATAGCCGGCGCCTCGATTCCGCATCCGGTGTGTGCTGTTGACCTGAAAATATAGTTTCAATCGTATAGAAGCAGGTATAGCAAGCGAAACAAATCTTTCAGGCCAACAACGATAGATAAAGCTGGATAATTGACTTTAATCAACGGGTTCAATATGAAAAAACAATAACAAAGTAATATTCTCGTTTGTTATTAGTGGATGTATTCCTCCAACAGTACTTGCAAATAACTTTTTTCGTTGCGGAAATAATTACAGAAGAGCGTGGAAGTGAGTTGTATATAAAATTTTTTCTATTAAAACTGATTTGTGTAATCAGAGCTGTTAGTAGAATAAAATGTTAGAGTCAGGTATGTTCAAAAGACTTGAAAAAGCTCTTTTATTTTAAACAAAAATAAAAAAAATAAACGTTGGAAGTTTATCTATAATGAAATCTTGAGTAATATTTTCATCGCCGGCAGAGATGCCCTATCATCCTCGTTTCCGTCCACGAAGTTCCGAAGAGGGACAACGCTTCAGATGGCCAAGTGTCTATTCGTACACTTTTCATCGTTTATGCCATAGTCGAGACTATGCTTACTGGTTCGTGTTTATTGATTTTTCTCTCGTCACGTTAGAGAACTCTTCACTTTGTGTTATGAGCTAAATTGAATTTCGCACCGTGTTCTCATTCATTTTGTTGCGTCAAGCCGAGTAAGAACATCAGATCCGACAATAAAACAACCCGTGAAGAAGAGCACAAAGTTATATGACAGTAAAGTCATGAAGAGTTGAACGTTAAACGAAAATGCACAAGCACGCGTCTTATCATCAAGAAAAACTACTCATGAGATTATTTATTGTAGTCTTGAGAATTGAAACAGTCAAAGAATCAAATCTTCTTCTCTTGTTGCTACTTTTCTTTTTAATTAAAGCGACACTTCATCTCCACTGAGCTTTGTAATGATGAAGCTGGAGGTTAATTATTATAGAGCTCATTCCGTCATGCAATAGTTATGTGTACATTACCAGTATTAATAATGTCATTCTGACAATTACATATTGATATGTATAACCATTTAAAATGTTGCATATGATACTAGTGTATATGGAGATTGTCGAAATAAAGAGCATAGTGACCCTAGTGATAGATAATCGCGGGTCCTCTAATTAGTTTGCTTCCTCATAGTTGTGGTTTCAACTGACGAGACCAACTTGCCGCACTTCTGTTGAAGGATAATCATGAGTCCTCTAATTATCCTCACTAGTGGTTTTCATTACCCACAACGTGCTATCAAGATTCAGTATCCACTGACCGACTGATCAATGATTTTTCAAACCATAAACCATTAAGATTTTATGATTTGCTGCATTTAATTGGACCGAGATATGTTACCAGATTATTATTACAGTTATTACTGTATTTAAGTGATCATCCTTTATGGTTCTAATCTGTGGCTAATGTTCGGAGTGACTTTTTTGTTTAAATTTGCGCGGTTAAATTGAACTCAGGTGGTATTTTTGTTTCAGTAGGCTGGAAGTTTGCTGGATCCCCATATCGTCTTATGACTTGCGCAGCATCTGGACCAGAGACTTTGCTTTCTAGATATTCCAGTTGTTGTGGAGGTTGGATTACGCTCTTTCCGACATCTCGAGATTCCAAAAAGCTCAGTAAATCCCTTAAAAATTTATTTTCTTTTATTCTGTAATATTTTTTTTTAAAAATAGTTTCTTTATAATAACGATTTTTTCTTAATTCTTTTATTTACATTAAAAAAGTTAAAGCTTAAGAACAACTTTTTTTTCAATTATTGTAAAATAGAAGAACATTGAAAACTGATGGAGAAGTTTTAAATTTTTTTTTTTTTGGCATTTAAAAAAAAAAAAAATTAGAAAGTGATATTTTTCAATTTTGGCTTTACTAGTTCAATGTGCAGAAAAAAATTTGGAAAGTGTAATCCACCGAATTGGCTACTGCGCGGTTGCGAGTGGAGTATCTCAACGTTTGATGCGCCATAGTTGAGCGAGCTTTTCATTCTCGTACCGTAGTCGACCTCGAGAGCTTCGAGTCGTCAGCTCTCCAGATTCAAACCGCGAGTGTTCGTATACCGGTAGAGTATTTTTGCTTGATAATGTGTATGCAATTAGTGAAACTCGTTATTGAAAATTATTTTCGAAAACAATTTATTCACATCAACAATTTCTCGTTATAAACATGCATTTTTTAAGTGTTTTTACTGTTATTAATAAACTGAAAAAAGTAAATACCAATTATCAACACGGTGTATTTTTTAAAGGACATTACAGTCACAAAAAAAAAGTATGAAATATCATTAAATTGAAAAATAAATGAGTAACAAATGAAATTTTTAATTATTAGTTACTTATTCTAAAATTCTATGAATATAAACCGTTTAATTGATTGCGAAAAAAATTATCTACGTTGGCGGGATTCATGCGAAACCTTTTAAAGCCAATGATCATCTCTCACATGTGTGACAGGCATTATTTAAATTGAATGTGAATAAAAAGCGAGAATTTATTGATAGTTTCACAAGTCATCAAACTGTTGCAATTAAACAACATTCGAATTGCGTTGTCAAAGATGTATCATTCTACTTTATATACTCATCGTCAGTGAAAAGTGTTCAATAGTGAATTCTCGAAATCTTTTACAAGTGTATTGAAATCAAATTTTTACTAAAAATACTCGAAAAAAGATTCCAACGATATAAAGTTTATTGATTATTCACAAATAATTGGAAGTATTGCAATAAAATGGTGCAAGTTTTAAATAGTGATGAAGAAATAAATCAAGTGTGAAATAAAATGAATAAAAAAAAATAATGGAAAATTAACAGACGATTACGTATTTGATCGGTGAGTGTTTTTTATTAGTACCTGTTACACATTTTTTTCTAATTTAACTGACTGTAAACTATCAAATATTAAAATAAAAATGTCTATATATATACATGATAGATGAGTTAAATATTCAATAAATGTTTGAACAATAAATTGTATGCAAACGGGAAGCGCATAATCACCAGCTGCTTCGAATATTCAATCTCTATCAAGCGTTTCTTTGACAGGGATTCAAAAGACGTACTAGGGGTGATAAGATCGCAAGACTTGCGGGTGTTTTGCTTGGCTCTATTCCACGAATAAAAAAGTTACGCTTGAACTAGATTCATTGTAACGTGGAAGCATTTAACTTGACGAACCTTTTCACGTGTGTATAAAAGTAAAAGTAATTAAGAGAAGCCAAGATTTTACTTGACATATTTTCATACTTTTTGCATTAGGTTTCTATGTTCTATATGAAAATTACTTTTCTCCTAGATGCATGTTGAATAGTTTGTCATCAAGTTTTCTAGCTCTTGGGGTTCATGCCAAAGTGCACCCAATTATCTTCGTTCCATTTGGCAACATTATTCGGAAACTTTTTCTTGCGTGAATAGTTTACATCTTTGGGGGAGTGACACAGTATTCATTATGGCCACGTAATTATAAGAATATCGAGAAAATTAAATTTCATCTGTGGTATTATTTCTTTTAATAAATTATCACCGGGAAATTTATTTTTGGATTTTACTTTTAATTCTTAGACTGTGGGTTTTAAGATAATTCAACGAGTCATGTCATGAAAAGGTTGTTTTTCTTAGAATTATTAATGAAAGTTGTTTTTTTCAACTTATTGAAAAGTAAATAATGTTTATTACGAAAAGTGAGAAAAAACTGGTCAATTATGTTCATTGAAGTCGTTTTAGAATTCTGTAAATATAGAAAATACGATTTTCTTGGGAATTCTAGAGGTAAGATATCAGTTTTCGTTTGATTTTATTCAATAATTCTTAGACTTCACAGAATATTCTCTATTGGAATTGAAATTTTGAATGGAAAATTTTATCTGATGATCTATTTACTTCTAGTTCTCTTCGAATATAAGGCACAAAAAATTTATTTGACAATAAAATGATAAATACCTCTTCAATTATAATGTTGATATTTGAAAGGAATAATATAGTTTGAAAAGAATAATATAGAATATAGTTTGAAGATTTATTTTCTTTTAAATGAATAATCATGAAATATCACAATTACGTAATTTGCTGTCTAAAAATTTGTTCAAGTCATTTTTAAAACTATAAAAAACTTGTTCTATGTTCACATTAACATAAAACTCGAAGTTTAATAAATCTATCAATGATTGGAACGTTCGTATTTATCGTCGCTATTCATTCCGTTGGAGTTTAATTTATTGCTTTCGGATTAAAATAGTCATAACCGATGCATTACCAGCAATAAATTCTATTTTACTCAACACATATCTCTATCACAAATTTAACAAATGATTTTTATTTAAAAAAAATAAAATTTCAATTTCTAATTAAACTTCGATCTTCTCAGAAAAATACAATTAAATTATCGACATTTGTTTGACTTTATTTCAGAACATACAACTTAAGCTTACAGAACTCCTGATCATTCAAGCTATTCTATTCCTCAAAATTATGGATTTTTTTTTAGCAGAGAACTCCATTGATTATCATGCCATCAAAAAATTTTTGGCAAACAATCATAAGCTTTACAAGGCATAAAAAAATTGAATTTCCATTTAAACCTATTCCAGCTCAAATGTTTTATTTATAATAATTAGTATAGAATTTGAGAAAAGCTCAGTAACATCAGAGAAACATTTTGTACGTCTATTTATTCATGAAAGTAATTTTCAATATTACATTTATAATTCGGAACTGTATGATGAATCGGCATAGTCAATATTTCGACGCTAGAGGCGGCTTAATTATAAAACCAAGCCTGCTTAAAAGCCCTCTTATAATATTTATTATGAATCCTAACTAAAATTCAATGTATCAGTGTATAAATCATCAATAGTCATCAAATATTCTATTTTGTTGAAAGTGAATGAAAATTGTAAATGAGATAAATGGTGATAATAAAAGGTAATTTTAGTATGAAAAAATTTTCAATTAGTATATTTGCTCATTTTGGTAAAAACTCTAACTTCAAATTGTGCTATGAGTCCAACAAAGCCGGGTTAAACCGAGATTACAGTATACAGAGTAAGCGAAAAAGATACGAGAACAAAGGATAAGTTGTATAAGTGAAGTTGAGATGGGAAAACAAGTGAGGACAAGGATATGAGCTAGTTGCACGTGGTCATGAAATGTAAATCTCAAGGATTAAATATCTTTATGTAATTACTATGTCTCTATTAAAGTATGCGTATAATAAATTTGACCTACAGTCGTGTCATTTTTGTTAGAATAAAACAATATTTTCTCTTAAATTAATGTTTTCGTCATTCGTCACCTTTCAGAAAATTTTTGTATTCATAGAAAATACACTGATCACAAAGTTTAATAAACTCATTTCTGCATCATTCATAAATGCAAATACTTTGGAAAAGATCACATCAAGAATTTACTAAGTTCATTTAACTTTTCTCAACTTTGCTAAATACAATTATTATTACGTTGCGGTGCATTGATAATAAAAGGAATAACTTTTATTAATACCAGAAAATTATTAAATAAATAATAGAAATCATAAATTCTATTACTAATTATTTACTAGAATTTTAACAACAAAAAATTACCAATAAAAAATTGAACATTTTTCTATTGCTCTTTTTTTATCAGAATATTTTTATCTACACATGTAAAAAAAATTGGTGGAATAAAAAATTGAACATATCAGAGTAATTAAAAAGAAATTATCAAACATATTAATTTCTTTTATCCTTTATTGCTGATAAAATGATTTATATTTTCAAAGAAACAATTCAAATAATTGGAATTCACTTAATTCTCATGAGTACCATATTTAATAAATAATATCTAATTGTTATTAATTACATTTTAATTATTATCAAAGTATATATTGGAACAATTTAATTTTTTTAAACAATATATTTCTACAATACGACTTCATAAAAAAAATAAAAAATATGGCACATTTATTAATTGTTTTATTTTGTGCCATTATTCTCGCCAATTAGACACCTGAAAATAAAAAAGTGATGAAGAGAGATAAAAAATATGAAGAAGAAGCATTTTATTTTACCCTTGCTTTTATACCCGTGGCTTTGTTATTTACTTTTTTTACTCCTGTTAAGCTTGCTCACGGACTAAAGAAAAATCTAGTGAATATCCTTGCGTGGGAATCGAGGATGAGGTGCGGTTTTCTGAGGCGAGAGTGCTTCGATGGAGCATTAATCGCCAAGGATATAAGGTTTTCTACGCGGCCGTATCAAGAGAGAAGATTGATGCTCAGCAGCATTGAGGATCGCGCGTGAGTGAAAACCACTATTGGGCTGAAGGTAAAGCGAAAACGTAAAACTTCTTATCAAGATGGTTTCAGTGATATATGCCTGAAAATGGTCGGACGTATTGCTAACTTTATACAAACTAAATTTGAATGGTTTAAGTATACACTTTCAATGCAATTGGTATTATTATAGATAACTCTCCAAGTACAGCTATATGCATTCATAATGTATGTATAACGTCCTACCTGCAAGCATGAACACCAGTAAAGCGCGACATTTCGATCCGTATTCAATTAGTACTAATCTCATTGGTGAATAAACGTCGAGCTACCAACCTACCAAGCGTATCCCCCTTTGTCTATTGTATCTGCTAGTATTAGTACGGCATTAGCGCAGCGAATTTACGCATTCCCAACTCGTTATTAGCACTAACAATGTGGAAAATCATACAGACAACACTGTTTCCAATAAAAGAACAGTTTATTTTGTTTGATGAATACATTTTTGATCGTGTTTAAATTTTTTTCTTGGTAATTATGAATAATTAAGATTTAAAAAAATATTTTAGTATTCATCTTCATTTATTGTTATTGAGTTTTTAGTAATTAACAACAACAAAAAATATTATGAACTTGAAAGTGAATATTGGTGGAATTAGAGAAAAAATTTTTTTAAATATTTTTCGATGGTTTTGTTATATCAATAACGTTGTTATGAACTTTGTGGTCAGGTAAAAGCTATTGAAATTGCAGTAAATATTTTTTTTTTATTTATTCTTTCTCTCTTTTTTTTTTTAAAAAAAATTCTATTCAAGAGATTTAATTATAAAAAAAGATTAATTTCATGGTCGCAGTTGTTATTGTGGAATGTTTTGTGTGTATGGAATATTGATTCAAGGGAGATAATGCTGACTGAAAACAGATTTGATTTTGTCTGTGTACTTGAATAAAATTAATCAATTTTTTATAAAGTAATGCATTAGATGATTTTTGCGTATTTGATACTAAATTAAATTGATGGAAATGGTAGCGTTGAGAGAACCGAACATTTTAATAATACATATGATATAGATGTTAATATGCATTGAAGATTAATGATAACAGTACAATAATGAATGTGAATATCATTGGTGGTTTCAATAAACCCTTATGATTTTAAATCTATTTTTCTCACTAGCTTCAAAGCTGTATTAAAGTAAATTCGATGTTCAAACGAATGGAAATTCACCCTTCAGTTGAAAATTAATTTAAGCATTATTATTATGCTCATTAACATGAAGAATATACAGTGTAATCATCTGAACTGATTATTAACATGGGAAAGATCAGGGCTAATTATTTCTAAAAAATTTTGAGAAATAAAAAATTGAATAAATAAAATTTTTTTTTTTTGTTCGAAAATTTATCCTTGAAAAACTGTAAGACATGAAAATGTGCATAACTTCTGTGCTAATGATGCTACGGGGTTGATCGAGGGCTTGAATGGAAGATCTGGACGAGAGGGAGGAAATCGATATAGTTAAGATCACAATTGGAGCCTAATTGATGCTAAAATTAAAGCAAGTTCCGGTTTTACCCCATTTTAAGGGTGAAATAATTGATTTTTAATATTTTGGACCGGATTCCGCATTTCTACGCATTAAGAGGAAGAGAATGAGTGGTCGAACTTGAAAATCGGACAACTTTGATTTCTCGACCCCAAAAAATGGCAAGTGGTACCCCTTTCCATTTTTTTAGGCCAAAAAATAAAAGTACTTCGATTTTCAAGTTTGACCACTCATTCTCTTTGTCTCAATGCTAGAAATGCGGAATCGAGGCACCGGTCAAGAAAATTCACTTTAACACCCTTAAAAACGGGTTACACTGAATACAAATTACAAATTATCATCCCCTTGACTTTAAACCTTTATAACTCATAAACGGATGGTCCAATAATCGTTTTTAGGGACATTTTAGAAACTTTAGGATCTAAGCTAAACAAACATATTCATAAAAAACGTTAAAAAAATTTATTGCACCCTTAAAATCGCTAGAATATAAAAAAAAATCACATTTTTTTGGGAGTTTGCCAATTATTTTGGCCATTTTGAGGGTGAAATAAATTTTTTAATCGTTTTTCATGGATATGTATCTCTAGCTTAGATTCTAAAGTTTCTAAATACTTCCTTACAATCGTCATTAGCTAAGTTGTATGAGAGTTATCGAGGTCCAAAGTCAAGTAAAGGTCAAAAAATGATTTACTCTTTGACTTTGGATCTTTATAACTCGTAAAAAAATTATCAAACGACGATTTTTAGAAAGTATTTAGAAACTTTAGAATCTAAGCTAGAGATACATATCCATGAAAAACGATTAAAAAATTTATTTCACCCTCAAAATGGCCAAAATAATTGGCAAACTCCCAAAAAAATGTGATTTTTTTTTATATTCTAGCGATTTTAAGGGTGCAATAAATTTTTTTAACGTTTTTTATGAATATGTTTGTTTAGCTTAGATCCTAAAGTTTCTAAAATGTCCCTAAAAACGATTATTGGACCATCCGTTTATGAGTTATAAAGGTTTAAAGTCAAGGGGATGATAATTTGTAATTTGTATTCAGTGTAACCCGTTTTTAAGGGTGTTAAAGTGAATTTTCTTGACCGGTGCCTCGATTCCGCATTTCTAGCATTGAGACAAAGAGAATGAGTGGTCAAACTTGAAAATCGAAGTACTTTTATTTTTTGGCCTAAAAAAATGGAAAGGGGTACCACTTGCCATTTTTTGGGGTCGAGAAATCAAAGTTGTCCGATTTTCAAGTTCGACCACTCATTCTCTTCCTCTTAATGCGTAGAAATGCGGAATCCGGTCCAAAATATTAAAAATCAATTATTTCACCCTTAAAATGGGGTAAAACCGGAACTTGCTTTAATTTTAGCATCAATTAGGCTCCAATTGTGATCTTAACTATATCGATTTCCTCCCTCTCGTCCAGATCTTCCATTCAAGCCCTCGATCAACCCCGTAGCATCATTAGCACAGAAGTTATGCACATTTTCATGTCTTACAGTTTTTCAAGGATAAATTTTCGAACAAAAAAAAAAAATTTTGCTCCCCAAACGTTTTTCCGAACTTCCCGGGAACGAAATTCTTCTATGTAGGATAGAACTGTTACAATAAATAACAATTTTTCATCAGATTTATCATGGCATTGGTCCGGGTAACAATAAAATATGACAATATATGGACCTGATCTGATCATGTTCTGTCATGGTATATTGCATTGGAGTATTTTCTGATTAGCGCCAAGTGCAACGTGGAGGTGAAATAAAACGCTCGAGAAAATTTATCAATTTATTAAGAAGCGCTTAAAAACACTTATTGCACTTTTTGTTTCTCAATTTAAAAATTGATGAATATTTGTTGATACATTAATTAATTTACCATTTTTCCTTCGTGTTCCACTTTACCTCTCCTTTCCCTATGTGTCTAACATAAAAGAAAAGATATAGTTTGAAATTTTATTTGCTAAACACCGAAGAAATTGTTTCGTTTCTAAAATATTTCGCCAAGAAAATTAGCAATGAACTTTATTCTCCACATTTTTTTCGAATTATAAAAAGAAGCATAAAACTGCAAAGTTCGTTACGTTTTTTAGTAATAAACAATTGAATTAAAAAAGAATGATAACATATCGAAAAAGCGTAGTAGTTGGGAATGTGTGAGAATGTGATGCATAAAAACATGTATATTTACAATTTAATTAACTTTCCAAACAAGACACTGATACTTCAAACGTTTTTTATGATTAATCCGACACAGATACCTTTGGAAACTTCAAAATCAAGTGAAAGTTTATTCGAGACACTTTAATTTCTACACCCTAACTACTCAATATCTTTTCATGTCTTCTTTAAATAAAATAAATCTTAAGGTCATCCGGTTTTATTTGACTTTTTCAATTAGCAGCTGGTCTTCAATAATATAAAAATCATAAAAGTAGAAATCGTTTTTAATTGAGGAAAAGACGAAAATGATTACAGTGAAAAACGCTTTGCCACTTGTAGAAACTATTTTATTAAAAATTTGCCCAAGCTTTCTTAGCGCGTATAATGATGATCATCAAAGGTACTCAAATGAATAAAAGAGTTTTATAAAAATTAAATCTATTGCATAATGAAGAGTGTCATGCACTTGAATTTAAATGGAGATGCAGCTATTTTAAAAGGAATCGTAGGATTTTGGGCTGGAAAGCAGAAATCTCTCGACTTCTAATCTAGATAAGTCGAAGTGGTAATGGTGCCTAGGAAAATGTACTGGAAAGCTAGCTCTTATACTTAAGAGAACGAAAGGAAGACGAAAGAGAGAAGAGTAAAGCAGCGAAATGCATCTGCGGTCGGCGCCAAAAGACCAAGACTGCTGCTTGCTTCGTCAGAGATACGACTGAGGCTGGGAGTCGCCAAGAGACCAACTTATTGCCCTTTGTTGTACGAATCCAGTTACTCTAGTGAGCTGTACTTTAAGTCTGCTGGCGAAAAGAAAGACAGCTGTGAGGAGAGTCAAGAGAGAAATACGAGACGAGAGAACTGTAAGAGGGTGTGTACACCAAGTTCACCCTATACACAGGGGAAAACCAACGCTACACTACACTAACTCAGTTTTTTCAAGTTTTTTTTTTATTATTCACCTGTTTCAGTTAGGTCGAGATTAATTAGTTTAGTCGACCAACCAATGAGACAAAAATAAACCACCAAGAAAAACCTTATCCTCGACTTCCATTATGAAAGAAAAAAAAAACAACAGTATATTAAATAATAAATATTGCAAAAAATAGCTTTATAGTAAATTAATATCTTTTTTTAATGTTAAATTTATTTGCTACATAAAAAATGTGATTATATACAGCTTTTTATTATCTTCTGTTTTGTGTTAATAATTTAATAAACACTCTTCTTTAATTCAAAATCCGATTAAGCGTACAATAAGCACAGCCATAAATTAAGTTCTACGGTAAAGACGGATTTTGTCCTCTTTACAAATTATAATTCTAGATAATATCACTGATGATGAATTATATGAAAATTTCTTTATTACAAATGAATTAGAATTATCTTTTAAGTTTGACACTTGGTGATAATTTCCAATAAAAATGGCTAAGAGTCAAAAACAATTGAATCTAGTTTAACAACGAAATTAATCATTTATCGATAGGTTCATTATAAATTTATCGCACCGTAAAATCCAACAGCCAATTAGAACCTCAGTAAAATGTCCGTGAACATGACATCGTTGCTGTAACAACGGATTTTTTTTTTTCTTTTGAAGAATATCAATCATTAATTCATTGACACTAATTCTCTATTGTATTGTCATAGTAACTAAAGTAATTTTCACAATCTACGTAGGCTTTTAATTAATGATGCAGCAATTAAATAGAATATTCTATTATTTAGGCGAGAAATGTTGATTACATTAATACATAATTGATTAAACATAATCGGATTTTTGGGGTATCACAAAATCAAAGCAAGTAGAATTTAATTTTTTTTTTTTTTAAGTTACTTTGACGTTTAATGATCGTTGAAAATTAATTAATTACGTTGAAATAGATTTTACACTTTACAAAACAGAATAACTGAATAAATAGAACGATAATTTTTGAATTATTTATGAATTAATTTACAAAAAATTTTATTATTTTTGTTCATTCAACGGTCAAGTAATTGTTTCCCATAATTGACTTTCGATAAATAAATATTCCAAGAAGATGAAATGTTTTCATTATTTTAATATCTGCACCAAATATTTTGAACTAATATTTACATATGTAGCAAAATTACTCTGACTAATATTTAGTTGAAAAGTCAACAAGTGATGGTAATATTTATTACAAATATTTTCTTTGATGATCAGTAATTAATATAATGTGAAATTGATTTGAATTATTACCCTTTTTGAATTATTACGATTTATTCAGAAAAAAAATAAATGTAAAATTCAATTTTGCATGAATTAGATACACTATTTTCATAAATCGCATTATTGTTTGCATATTGGCTCAACTAGATTTGAAATAATTGGATTTCAATGAACTAGAAAATATTTCTTAATTTCAACAACCATGAGTATGATATCAAATTTATACTTTCAAAATAATAACTTGAAATTATTAATTATTTACATTAATGACAATTTTTTTTCATAATGAAAGTATAATTGCTTTGGACAAAAATGTAAATTTTTCATTTCAAACTTTACAAAAAATAAAAAAAAAATCTCTAATGACTATAAGAGTATTATATTTTGAAGTAAACTTAATTGATATAAATAAGAATATATGCAATTGTTAACATCAGTACTGTAATGAGATTATATTTATAGAAATAATTCGATTATACTCAGAAGTAGGTTAGCTTTTCATCAAAAGATAAAGTTGTAAATGGATGAACTAATTAAAATATTACAAAACTAATTTTACACAATTATGATTCCAACATAGAACAAATGGTAAATTGTCTATCATTAAAAAGTCGAAATGATAATTAAGTGAAATATAAAAGCTGATAAACAGATTTAATTTGTACAATTAGCATCGTAGAATGGAACAAATATGAATGAACAAGAATCGTAATAACTAAGAATCCTACGAAGATGATACTTTTAATTACATGGTCTTACTGTTGGCATTAATCATCAAAGAAAAGCAGGAGGAAACAATTGAATACAACAGTGTGAAGTGAGAAAATTCAAGTTACATTTAAAATATTAAATATCTCTAAAATAACTAAGCTTACAAGATTAACATTGACATCAGAACTTATGTAAGTAAATCTGATTAAATTCAACAACAAAAGATATGTGTGCATCTATTTCTGTCTGGATTTATCTCTCCTCTATATTCTGTCTAGATAATTAATAAGCTTTTCTATCGATTATCTTAATTGATTAAATTGTATCTATTATCGCGCTTCAATAATCAATTCCTGTATGAAAATTCTGAAGGGAATATTATTACATAAACTTCAAATGCTGATCACGTAGTAATCAATCAAATGGTTGAAAGTCTTTGAAGGAATATCATCACATAATCAACGAATCTTCGTTAATTACTATCTAACTCTCTAGCAATTTTGGGAGTAGAGGAAATGAATTGACTGATTGGACACTAAATGAATAATAAGCCGCACCTTATTCTCTTATTAAAATAATTGCAACTATAATGAATACCGCAGACGCATCGAATTTGGGAAATGATTGAGAACGAGTGGATTAGACAGACTAGTTACACGGTGGGTCGTTGTGTTGGATGGGTCATGCTGGAGCTTCGATTGTCATGCCTAGTTTCTCTTCCGCTGGCTGATCGACCGCTTGGAATTTCCATTCGATCGTAACGTTAATAGTTGAATTAGAGTTTCTCGTGCTTTACTCGCGGCACGTATGCAAGAGAAGCGTGCGCAACTGGAGTATGTAACAACCGTACTACCTGTTTCTGCTGCTAACTATTCCTCTGCTCTTCATTGCCACGAATGCCAAAGCAGCGGAGCAGAGAGTCCAGTTCTAAATTGGCAATTTACCGCGCAGCTTCCACACCCGTATGTGTACTACCAAACGACGAGGTGTACGTTATCAAGACTCGTGGAAAATAGAGAAAACCGACAGCAAAGAATGAATAAAATTGCTCGACACCAGTTTGCGTCATGTACAGACTAACAGTAACAATGTTTTGGCCAGAGAAATCGAAAATCCTCATCCAAGAGAATCAATCATTCAAGTTATTGTTGTATTGTCTAGTAATACAATTATTAGAGTTATTGTTTCAATTGTGAAAGCAACTGTTGATATAATTCCTTATTGAATTCGTCGAAGAAATTTCCGGTAAAAAATGTCGATAGAATTTTTAAGAGAAATCTTCTTTTAGAACTTTTTCGGTAATCTTGGAATGATATTATATTTTATTAATACTTTACCTTTGATGGTCAAATTTACTTAATCTATGAATACTAAATATTTGCCAGAATAATTAAACTGCATGTATATATCAAATATTTACTTTCGACGATATGATTGAACTTGAAAATAATTTTTTTTCTGATAATTTAATCAGTGAACCTTGTAGACATCGACAGAAAATTCTAGACAGTTGTAACAAATGTTTTTTTTTTTTGCAATTGCTGACTTAATTTGTTTTATTTATAGAAAAAATAAAGTTGAAAAAAAAAATAGGTAAATGATATAACAGTCAAGTTGAGTTAGACAGTCTTTCGATCTGCTACAGCAACAGGATATTTGTTGTATGTAATTAAAAATTCATTACAACAAGGGAAAAAGTTTTTTTTTTCAAATTAAGTTACAAAGTGAATAATCTTAATAAGCTCAACGCTACACCTGGCTCTTATTTTTCCCCGCAGCTCATATTAAATTTCTTTTCTTAGCGAGACAGAGTTAAATGTGATGACAAAGTTGTAACATTTATATCTTCGTGTCTGCCAAGCCTTTGTCTCTTCATGTTCACCAAAAAGAAAATTGTTTGACATAATTTCTTATTTAATCAACGGATCTGTCATTTGTGTTTACTGTTCACAGATGTGTCATTTTATAATTAAAATACATCTATCGATAGATTTCTCTTTCATACTAGTCGCATTAAAAAATTCGTTAACTCACAATTATGACATTGATTGGCAGTTTATTTATTGCGTTTTATATTAAACAATATTGTGGGTTTAAACATGTTATTAAGAGAGGTATGACCTAGCAGCTACAGAAATTATTCTGTAACAAATTTAATTAATGTTAACTAAAGAAGTGAAGTTAATGAATGCTTTAGATGATTGTTAAATTTGAATTGATGGCTTATATGTGAAGTACAAAAAAGTTAAAACAAAATTCAACGATTACGGCTTTTTAAAGGTAAATGAGCGTTAATCATTCAAACAGAACATAATGTTCGAAATTATGTATGCCTAGTCATAATTCTGCGCGTAAAATTGATAATTAAATAATCATAAGGTAGAACACAGTATTGAATATCCATTAGTTATTGAAAATTTAAACAATAGTGATTGTTCATATGAAATAATATTATTTCAACCAGCCCGTATAATGAAATTTCGTTCCCCAAAGGTTCCCCAGTGGGACTATAGGGAACGTTTAGAGAACAGTGTTGTTTTTTTTTTTTTTGAAAACTTTGGCATAATGAAATTAATGAAACAACGATATATGGGCAAAAAAATGGAAGACATAAAAATGTGCATTACTTTTATACTAATGATGCTACGGGGTTGATCGAGGGCTCAAATAAAAGATCTAGACGAAAGGAAAAAAGTCGATATAGTTAAGATCACAATTGGAGCCTAATTGATGCTAAAATTAGAGTAAGTTCCGGTTTTACCCCATTTTAGGGGTGAAATAATTGATTTTTTATATTTTGGACCGGATTCCGCATTTCTACGCATTGAGACGAAGAGAATGAGTGGTCGAACTTGAAAATCGGACAACTTTGATTTTTCGACCCAAAAAAATGGCAAGTGGTACCCCTTTCCATTTTTTTAGGCCAAAAAATAAAGGTACTCCGATTTTGATGATTGAGGACTCATTCTCTTCGTCTTGCTGCGTAGAAATGCGGAATCGGGGCACCGATCAAGAAAATTCACTTTAACACCCTTAAAAACGGGTTACACTAAATACAAATTACAAAGTATCATCCCCTTGACTTTAAACCCTTATAACTCATGAACGGACGGTCCAATAATCGTTTTTAGGGACATTTTAGAAACTTTAGGATCTAAGCTAAATATGTATATCCATGAAAAATGTATAAAGAATTTCTTTCACCCTTAAAATCGCTAAAATATAAAAAAAAATCACATTTTTTTGGGAGTTTGCTAACTATTTTGGCTATTTTAAGGGTGCAATAAATTTTTTTAACGTTTTTCATGGATATGTATCTCTAGCTTAGATTCTAAAGTTTCTAAATACCTTCTAAAAATCGTCGTTTGATAATTTTTTTACGAGTTATAAAGATCCAAAGTCAAAGAGTAAATCATTTTTTGACCTTTACTTGACTTTGGACCTCAATAACTCTCATACAACTTAGCTAATGACGATTTTTAGAAGGTATTTAGAAACTTTAGAATCTAAGCTAGAGATACATATCCATGAAAAACGTTAAAAAAATTTATTGCACCCTTAAAATAGCCAAAATAGTTAGCAAACTCCCAAAAAAATGTGATTTTTTTTTATATTTTAGCGATTTTAAGGGTGAAAGAAATTCTTTATACATTTTTCATGGATATACATATTTAGCTTAGATCCTAAAGTTTCTAAAATGTCCCTAAAAACGATTATTGGACCGTCCGTTCATGAGTTATAAGGGTTTAAAGTCAAGGGGATGATACTTTGTAATTTGTATTTAGTGTAACCCGTTTTTAAGGTGTTAAAGTGAATTTTCTTGATCGGTGCCCCGATTCCGCATTTCTACGCAGCAAGACGAAGAGAATGAGTCCTCAATCATCAAAATCGGAGTACCTTTATTTTTTGGCCTAAAAAAATGGAAAGGGGTACCACTTGCCATTTTTTTGGGTCGAAAAATCAAAGTTGTCCGATTTTCAAGTTCGACCACTCATTCTCTTCGTCTCAATGCGTAGAAATGCGGAATCCGGTCCAAAATATAAAAAATCAATTATTTCACCCCTAAAATGGGGTAAAACCGGAACTTACTCTAATTTCAGCATCAATTAGGCTCCAATTGTGATCTTAACTATATCGACTTTTTTCCTTTCGTCTAGATCTTTTATTTGAGCCCTCGATCAACCCCGTAGCATCATTAGTATAAAAGTAATGCACATTTTTATGTCTTCCATTTTTTTGCCCATATATCGTCGTTTCATTAATTTCATTATATCAAAATTTTTTATACGGGAGTTCTGTTACATTCCTTTCCTTCGAAAACTCTATTGCCTTAAATTCTTTTTCCTTGTTGTTCATGTTGGTAACGAATTATCATTAATTGAATGTAAAAAAGCTCAACGAAAATTGTCAAGTAAATTGCGTGAGTTGATCCCTGGAGTCAGATGAGGTATATGCAAAATAATCCAGTAACTGACTTCGTGTATACGCTTGTATAAAAGTTATAACTAGTTTTGTATACTAAGAAAAAATTTAGTTTACGTAGAAAAATACTTTTTCAAATAGACACGAGAAAGTATATCTTTATTCCAATTATTCATTGTTTGAGTAAAATATTTTAAAGTGAGAATAAAAATGGTTAAATTGAATACAATTGTATAAAAAAGAAATGACAACATGAATATTATTTGATTTAATTTAAACATATGTCAAAATTTAAATAAAATTGATATGTGATGGTAAAATCAATTTTTATAATGGTTGAATTAATTCTTTATGATATCATGAAACTGTCAAAATTAATGCACGCTCATTTTAATCCAGGTGATCATATCAGCAACAATTTCAATCGTGATAAAAGTTTGCATTTATACATTTCCATAACGTTCAGTTCATTCATTTATAACTTTGGTATATTTTTTTTTTTTATCTTTTTCTTAAATAACTGATAAAAACTAATCGAACTTTGTTTACTTTTTATGAAGACTTGTAAAAGAAAAAGAAGTACATAAATATTTATTCCTTCATAAACTTTTTAATTCATCTGATTTTTTCTCCAGCAAAAAGCTAAAATCTCATACGAATAATTTCCAACCTTTCACAGTAATTTTATTAGTAGAAATTGTCTGTAAAAATAATTGTTAATTGGTTAGTTAAATTTAATCAATCTTGCAATAAATGAAGAAATCATTCGCTCCAGTACACCACTAAATTTAAACGATTCTATAAAGTTCTCTTTTAAGATCCATTTTCTTTAAACTATAATTATTTCCATTGATGCAAACATTTTTAATGAATTCTTTTAACATAAAGTAAGTGTTGAAATGATATTCAATTATGTTACCTGCAAAGTTGTCGAGGTTGGCTTAATATTTTAGGTCTATAACAAAAAAAAAAATTTTTTAGATTGAAGTATAACTTGAACGAGGAAAAAACCTATTTCTCGAGCCTTAACCTTAGGTAACACAATCTCACTGTGGCGTGAAACGATAAATCTCTTGAGGAAAATCAGTGGCTCCCCATCGTCTCTTACTTTCAGACTAAATCTCTAGGGTCTGCGGTTCGTATCTTGCTTCGACTTTATTCCTAAGTCTTCGTTTATTCTGAACGACATAAAGTGTGCGAATGAGCATCTTAAAGGTTTCATGTTTCTTCTTTTTATTTGACATTGGTAGATTGTAAATATCTTCAATGATTTCATCGTGAGGTAAATTACTTTAGCGAGAATAAGAAGTGGAGAAAATTAGAAAAATATTTAATTTAACTGAATGGCACTGCAGAGAAATGTTTAATACTGAAATTGGTATATTCCCTATTATTATCTACTACATTAAAATTTCGATTTCAACTCATTTACCTTTTTAATCAACATTAATAGAATGCTTTTCAATTCTAAATATAAAATTACGTCAAAAAAAGAATGTAAAAACTATGCCAACAATGGTTCAATCAAACTCCAGTAAATGAAAGTAAAGACAACTCATTCGTCAGACAAATAATAAAACAAGAACTGCCAATTGTTGAAAATAATTTCAATCTTATTAATTATAAAAGTTATTTGTGTTTTATTAATTAATTTTTACTTTAGAAGTTGTGTTTCAATTACTGTATATGTAAGTACTTATAAGAAATTTCTTGAATACCAAAACTGTTTCATATTGCTCGAGAAAGATTGAAATGAGTGAAACGAGTAATTTCAACTAAATTAATAGCCAAGTTTTTCGACAAAAAACAAATTTATTTTCCTTAAATTTTCCTTTTTTATCTTTGTTTAATAAACTACGACTGACGTAGATTTAAAATTGATAAAAACTTAATTTATATCCTGCTTTATAAACATTATAAATCTAATTTTAACTAAAAATAAATTTTCATTTTATCCACATTATAACACCTTCTTTAATGTACTGGTGAACCTCAGAGTGAAGTCATATTTCTTATGATTGAATAACTAACGAGGAGTTTATTGAGGTTATTGAATATTGATTAATAATGCCAGGAAGTCTGTCTATTTTTATATTTTTCTTCATCACCTATAAATAAGTACACCAGTATTTTTATTCTCTGCTTTAGAAAAAATAATTGCATTATCTGGTAAATCTGACAAATAAAAAAAAAAGTTTAGAATATATTTTTATATGTCATAATTTCATTAACGACCCAACTAACGGTCCATTTACCTCAAATAAAGAAGAAAAATTAATGAATTCAGAAATTAATAAAAGAGTAGAGATACTAAAGCTTAATGTTCTTCAAATTGAATTGACTATTGAATTGGATTAGATTATTTTAATGCGAGATCTCCACTCTTGTACAATCGTTTATATACTATAGGAGCTTTTAAATTGCAACTGCCAGTTTTCGTTTCTACTTCACTCGCACATTATCGAATCCTAATGCCGGATTTACGAAATAAAATATTGCTCAAGGATTTCGACTCATACATTTTAAATCCTGTAGCTTTATATAATGCTTCGTTGAGAAATGAGACTTTTAAACTATCGTTATTTACAGAGCAATAGAAAATACAAAAAAAAAAGGACAATAATAAGAATAATAAATAATAACATGAATAACTAAAGACTCTTTGAAACACTACAGTGAATACAGAATTTCTTTATCATAACGTTTCCTAGTGAAGAAAAACATGTCATAACCCTGCGGCTATCATGCACTGTAACTAGTCCTCATTAGTCGTCACAGTGCATAGCATTTGCCTCATAAGTTGCCAGTGGAACAAGTAGAAATTATACCGGATGTTTGGTCGTTTAACGTCGACGAAAAACGCGAAAAAGTCAGAACAACTCTCAGAGACTAAAGGACATAGCGTGATAAAACACTGCATGAAGGATTATGAAAGCTTTTAATTCTTCATTTTGTATACTTCAAGTTTGTTCTTTTTTTGTCTTATGAGTGACTCTTTTGCATTTTTATTCTAACTCCAAAGTACTTAATTTTTTAGATAAAAAATTCCAACAAATTTACGTTATGATGAACATGTGTTGATTTTATTTTATGTATGAAAATATTTCATTCTTAAAGCTTGGAATTAGAAATCATTAACTTTGAAAGAATTACCATATTTGCTTTAGTTTGCTTGGTTTTAAAATCTATTCTTGTAATGACTAAATATTGATATCATCTTTTTTGGATTCATTCATGAATAATTTTCATGAATTTTATTGAAAATGTTTTTTTACTTCGTTTTGTTAATTACAAATAACTGTACTTTATTTTTGTTTCTCTAATTGATCAACAGTGTCATAATATTGATCTTCTGAACAACTCTTTGACATTTATAGCATAAATTGTTCGACTACCATGAGATAAATATTATTACAATTAACTTGAATTACTTTAGAAATGGAGAAAATGGCTAAAGTCATCATGCTTCAAGCTCAAGTTTTTTTTTATTACTTTACTGATAAGTCGATTAAGAAAACGTTATTTGAAACTATAAGAAAGTTTCTTGAAAACTACTGGTCAGTGTTACTTTATTTAGTTGTCAATTCATCGAATGAATTTAAGTTTAAGTTATCACTTCCATTTTTATTATTAATTTAGGTAATAAATAATAGCTGGCTATTGGAAAATGATAGATATTTTTCGTGCTAAAAAAAATAAAATAAATGATGTGATAACCTTTACCTCGTATTTTACTTGATTAATTTCAGGGATTAGCAATCTATTAAATAAATTAGGATGTAAATTTTTTAAATCGCTAAAATTTGTGTAATTTACAAACGTAGATCACTTCGCCCTGGGAGGCCAGTTTGTGGTTCTCCCTACAAACTCGTATAATATATAAATGACTCACACAACGTTGTACTACATTTTTCAATCTATCATTTAATTGTAGTTTATTTTCAAAATAATTGATTCCAATCCCTTGAAAATAAAAAAAAATAATTCATAATAAAATGAACGTAAAATATTTCTGTAAAAAATTGTTTATTAATTCATTACAAATTTAAATGTTATCTTGCAAGTTATAATGAAACTATTATTATATGTTAGTGAAATATTATCTATAAAAACAGAAATTACAAGCATGAAATAAAAGAAATTATTTTACCGATTGAGTAATTGAATATTTTATTTTTTTTTTATTTTCTTCAAGTAATAATTCGATCTTTTGATCTACTTTTTGCATAAGTAATTGAATCTTTTTTTTTCAAAAAATATTCAGCAACCATCTCAACTTTGATGTAAATAAAATAAATGATAAAACACTTGATCTCTATTTTACTATAATGCATTACTATGACATGTTCCAACATAGATATTCAATTTTTTTTAATAAAACTCTGCAAAAAAAAATGTATCATTATTAAAAGATATACTTTAACAAAACTTTACCAAAGATATCTCATCCCCATATACTTCCTTCATGAAAAATAATTACAAGATTTGTTCCACAAAGTCTTTCCATGTGTCGTACAAAAATTCACAAGTATGCTCTCGGATGTTCTTTCTGTAAAACTAATGATTGAATTGGCGAAAAGTAGTCAAGGAACTTTTGCTGAATGTTCTATCTAACATCACTGTGGAAAAGTTTTCTGTAAAATAAGATCAAAAGGAAAGATATAGTGTGAACAAGAGGATTTCTATATATATATATATATATATATATATATAATAACAACTACTGGACACATGAGTTTTTAGAGCGTGTCAACGAGTTGGAAAAGATGAGATGATGAGGAGAATTGGCACAATTCGTAGCGTCAGATGAGGGTTGAGGAGTGTTCGCTGGTTGTAGAAAAGAGAGTTAGTTGTTCATGATGGCAACAAAGTTAAAAATAAATTCTGGGGTGTATAGTTCGTCCAAGCCACAAAGGTCGGAAGTTGGGTTAGTCTTTTTATTCTTTTTTTTACTCATTTGCTTCGCATTACTATGAATTTAACTTCCATCTCTTTCTATCGTATTTTAGTATTTAAATTTAAATCGCAACCCAGTTTCATATCACTGGATATATAATTTTATCTGAGAACAACATATACACATGCACTCCTCATGCTAAATTGCTAACAAATAAATTGAAACGTGCCTCAGCAGTTTAGGTGTATTTACGTGAATTTATACCAGACTAATGTTGTTTTAGACGATATGCTTTTCTACTAAATGTAATATATACACACATGTATATGTATACAAGCAAGTTATCCTCAATACTTGTGAATTCGTGCAGAATCGGTTGAATTTACATGCAAAACAGGATCAGATGTAGAAAATAACGAGGTAAAATTAAGAAAGTCTGCATGTACGCTTGATAATTACCCAGGGGAAGCCATAAGAAATGGAGAAAAGAGAAGAAAAGCCAACGAGGCTAATCAGCACTTGAAAAGATATTCCTCCTGGCCCTTCCCTTTTACATAATTATCCTAAAAGCTAAATAACCCTATTAGCACAGACAATCAACTTTTGCTCATGTATTCGTTTTTTTTTTGTTCTTTCATGTTTCCGGGTCAGATCAATTAGCCAAAAACATTTAAGCTTTTTCAACTTTATTTTTATTATATAAATAGTTGACATCTATTGGCATTTGTATTATTCCACGTCAAGTGTAAGTGAAATGCGTTAGAAGGATGTAGGCTGAAACGAAATGAAAAATTTAAAGAATTCAAGTTTGTGAAATTGATCTGATGCTGAATTCAAGTTCAATTTTCCAATTTCTCGTCTGTCATTTTCTCATCCAAAGTCGTTTGACTGGAATATTTCTTAGTTCCTTGCTGACACCCACTGCTCGATTCGTTTCATTTACTCCCTACTCACTGCATCAATCTACCAGCTGTACTCTTCACCTATTTTCATTCCAATACAGTTCAACCCTTCACATCTTGATGTCGATCGATTATTTTAAATTCTTCGTAGCGTGCTTCTGCTCTGTTTTAAAGATCACTGCGACATACTTAGTATGCCAAGACATTTCGTGCTAGTCGACTGTGATATTGCTTTAACATTTCAGTCCATTCTTTTCGAGTAATCTCACTTTTTTCCTGCAAATCGTCACACAAGATTTATCGATAAAGTTTTATAAAATTATTTCCTATTCCATTCTTTTTTATTTTACTACTTATTCAAGTTTTGTCATTTAGCAGAGAGTGGACGTTAATTTTTATTTGCTATGAAAGCTAAAAACTTCTCTGAAATGAAAATGAAAATTTCTTGCATTTAAGAAAGTGTTAATTCATTGTAGAGTAAAGGATGGTTTTTAGTAATTACATATTCTGCAGAACTTGATTTCGAATTTTTTTATTTCAATTAAATTCTTGATTCATTTTTAGTTAGTGAAGGATTGATTTTCATTTATAGAATATAATTATTGATAAATTAAGTTGTCTTAATGAAAAACAAAAGAAAAAGAATCATCAAAAAAATACAAATTACATCTTTTGTTTATTATTATTAAAAAATATTTACATTTAAATTTCACTTAAAGACAACAAAGAGAAATTTTTACATTATACCAATGTTTACAAAGCACTATAATTTTTTAAATTCTACTGAATTAAAAAAAAATTACTAAAAAATACATTCCACTCCAAGATAAAATGTAATTTTTATTTAATTTTTACTGAAGAATCCAATAGCGAAGTCAAAGAATCTGCTTTATTACAAAGTATAATTTTTTTTATATAAAAATTTATCTTCTCCAACCTTATCAAATACCCTCAAGGCTGAAATGTTATTTTACCTGAATTTCTCAAGAAAGTTAATAAGTTAAATAAGAACAAAAATTAAAATTTTAATATTAAATATGCTGTTTCATCATCAACAGAAGTAATATTTTTGATTTCGATTGCTCTCAAAAACACATTTAAAATTCTCTCTTATTTCCAAATTATGCACATATCATTCAAGTTGAATAAATTAACTGAAATACCATTCATTTTTTTCGCAAATAAAGTTAAACTTTAATTAGTAATTACCAACCGAAGACAGTTCTCTTACAGCATTGTAAGCAACCAGCGACATCAAGTCTAACTATTCTCATCTCCCTTTGGGAGCATGAAGTAATTTAGATAATGGTGAAAGTTCACGTTACGGAAGCGTGGAGTCCACCTACAGTTAACGATAAATACCACTTAGTTACTTACACTTCACGAGTACTCTACGTATTGTAAAATCGAAAAATTCAAACACCTATTACTACGCTCAATAAAAGTCATAAGAATAAAAAAATAATAATTTTGTTAATTTTTTTTCTCTTTCTCCTTTCAATAATTACAACTACAATAATTATACCTGGTCTACTCCCTTGAACATTTCCTCGACAAGACATTGGGCGTAAGGATTCTCGTCACGTTTGGGAGGAACCTCTTTTATTAACTTTCAAATCGATCCGGCTTACTTGCCTTTAATTTTCCCGTTCTTCTTATCAGCAAGTTATTGGGGTCGCGTTGCTGTTCCGTAGCGAAAAAGACCAAAGAAGAGCGGGAAAGAGGAAACTCCTATACGGGAATGTGTAATCTCATAGTGGGAAATTAGATATATTAAAAAAGCGGAAATAATGGTGCAGAGTCTGACAGTCATATAAATTAGGTAGAATATTGATGATCGATTATGACATGACGTGACATTACAACGTGTGAATCTGAATAGTTGGTAAAATTCTCAGTAGAGTAGTACATCCCAATCAGCATGGCCGCATGTACAAATGGGCATTAACGGTTTCAATAATAGTCTGATCATTTCTATGCTGGCGTTTAATGAGCATTTAACGTTGATTGATCAACGCACCGATTAAATCGACAATGTCCGTTCATATATAAGTGTCTGATGATCATAGTGATGTTGGGGAGAAATCACGTGTATTATCTATGATTCAATTGTAATCGTTGAGATAGATGGTTTATACCAAGCACATCGCTCTTCTCTCACTTGCGTTGCTGGTAGAGTATGACTTCAAAGGTCACATAATTCATTGTGGACGGATCTACAGAGTAGATTCGGTCGCAACTGCGATACAATTTCGCTTGAGTTCACAATGTTTCGTGGAGAATGCTGACTGCCAACCGACACACGTCCACCGCCAGTAACTATGTATTATCTTGCGGAAGTTAGATTCGTTGATTTACTTCAGCCACTTGCGGTTATGACTGACATGGAATTTTATTATGCCTTCATTCATTGTTAAATTTTATCTTGACTTCATGTTTAAGATAAATCTAGTGAATTCATTTAGTTCCTTCAGGATTATTGTCCACTAATTTAGTACGAAATTTAGATTTTATTCTTTCTCTGAGAGTTGAGAAGTACCATCTTTCGATAAGAGTTGCCATTTAAAGAGTCTGGCGAATAAAAAAAATAATGAGATTTTTTTCTTTAAGTTAATGTACTTTTTTGGATTATTTAAGTTGTAGAATTAGAAAAAATTCAACACATAAAGAGAATGACGGTTTAATTACTTTTAAAGCAAGAACTTTACCAAGTATCCCAAAAAGAGCACTGTTTAAGCAGTCCTTAAAAATGATTTGAAAAAAATTTCAGTTTGAGTTTGAAGTGATGAAAAAAATGTTTTTTAGATTGCGAAAAATATATTTACCTTCTATTTAATTACTAAAACAGTTTAATAGTCTAATTAACAATCCAAATGATTTTTTTGATAATTTACCTGAAGTTGTACTTTAAACTTTGTTTATATTCCGATAAATTATTGTCCTTTGGAGCAATTAAAACTTGAAGTTCATGATATATAAAAATCCTCAAAGTTAACAACTTTTAAAAGAAAGCTGTGAAATTGAGGTTAAAAAAAAAACCTTTAAAAATCCCAAAATGATTCAAAAAAGATTTTCTTAATAACGATTGGAATAAATTGAACAAAATTTGTATATTTTTGTCAACCGCAATCTGATATCCTTGACACATTAAAAATAGAGTAGCGATATAATCCATTTATAATGGTTGAATAGGTTAATAGGCATTAAGAATATATTTGAATTTTTACTTTATATAATTCATTCTTTTGTTCTCGATCTCATCTACAATGCCATTCAACAATCATTAATATTTCGTCTTTGATCATTTTTGCTGACTATTGGCAATCTCACTTTCTTTAACTCGCTTATGATGTCTCTTGATTCGAAAGCTAGTGAACACGTCGTAGTCCACTCGATTTCCCGCCAGCTTTCTCGGGGAAATTCTCTTTAGAGCCACAGTGGAATTGGCCGGAAAGTTTCTTTATCGAATTCTTACAAATTCGATCCTGTTTAACGAGCTGCGAAGAAGCTGACTGACGAAGCATTAAGGTGCACGTGGAGAGATGCACTTGAGAGCTTACATCATCCCTAGTGGACAAAAAGAGGCAAAGAGGTTTAGCTAGGGATGAAAGAAAAGATGAAGACACAGAATTGTGCACACTTCGCATAAAGTTGCAATTTAGTGTACTACTCAATTATTAAATCTAGTGAAAGAGCTATTTAATGACTTTTTGTCACTCCCTAGATGGAACGTATATTGTAATTGATTTAAAAGACGTAACGAGTCGTTAAGTTTTAATCATTTTTTCCTCTCACAGGAGACCATTGAGGTTACGACTTTTGGGACAGAGTTTAGCACCATTTGAGACACGTAGTCTACATTAGATGTTTTTTTCTGACATTTCTTTTAATAAATTCATTTTTTCTTACACAAAATAATTTGTCGGTAATTGAATTATTTTTTTTTTTAATACTAAAACAAATAAATGCTAAAAATAATTTAATAGATTAGTAATGTGTTGGAATTTTGAATTAGCAGTGAAGAAACCTTTATATCAATTTAACAAAATAATCAATAAATATTCAGAAAATTCTATTTATATTGATAAGAAATTACTAATGGTTTATAATTGATATAAGTAGTTGGAATTTTTTGCGTTTCTTATCAAGGATACTTCTAATATCGTATATAAAATCGACAAGATTATGTCTGAATCTTATTTAGGATTTTGAAGATAATTTCTCCTATAAAATTTTCTTCACGTGAAGCAAAATATATCATCGTATTAAATTTCAACAGAGTTTAGTGCAGCAGACTTTATATCATCATGACTGCACGTTTTGAACTGCTGAAGAATTGAGAGAAATATATAGATACAATTTTTTTATTTGTTAAATTAAAGGATAAAAATTTTCTCTGTACTCTACAGAAGAACGTAGAATTTAGGAATTTATTTTTATTAAAATCATAAAAATATGATATGTTCTGATGAAAATATTGAATTAACAAAAGTGTATGCACTCATAGAAAACTGTAAGAATTATTTTAATAAAATTTTGTTTAAGTAGTTAAAAACAAAATCCCTTACTTTCCGAGAATAATCTATTATTAACGACGCTATGAAAAAAAATGTTTTTCATCTTTCATAAAATTTAATTAAACAAATATTAAAAAAAACGAGCATTTCCTTTTGAAGTTAATGCATTTATTGTACAAACTAATTTTAAAAATTCATTCAATTCTTCAAAAACATTAATATTTCAACAAACATCACACTGTAATAAATATATTTATTTTTTCTATACAACATATCTTCTTCAATAAATGTTTTTCCTACTGCATCAAAATGTTTCTCATAATAGATTCAACTCGTGTTTCCAAACTACTTAGCTGTCAGAAATATTTTCTAAAAATTTATATCTTTTATTGACTTAATAAAAAGAAAGAAAACGTTGCAATTTATTATTATTGGAAACTGTCGCATTTCCGTTTAACATTATCAAACATAATCCCAAGTGAAAAATACGAGGATAACAGTTAATTTTATACCAACATTTGAAATGTTTGTCAATAAAAAATAAAAGAGTATTTATGGAGTGTGGTATAGAATGATAAGAAATATGTGATATAACAGTTTGCATAAGAAGTTAAAACTTTTCCGGGATCATTGATATATCGGATTGGTTATAGAATTATGAGGAATAAATGAATGGAAATATGTAACATTGAATCAAAAGTTGGAGAGAGAGTTTCGGAAAGACAAACGTTTTCAGTACCACTAGAATGGTAATGCGCTCCAAAGGAATCTCAAGTCAGAGAGAAGTCATTTGCACCAAGACCGGAGATTTGCAGAATGAGCAGTCATTGAGGCATAACGATGAATTCGCCAATGTCGAGTAATAATCTAACATTGCCTGCTCGCAATATATATATACATCGGATATGAACCGGTTCGCAATTCAGGGAGATAAGGGCAGTAAGAGTGAGGAGTTTGATTAGGCCTTTCCTAAAGCATAATCCAAGATTCAAGTTCCACAGCTTCCCAAGAATTCGTTGAAACTTTCATAATTACAAAGTTGAAAGACGTTTCTCTAAGAGGACATTTGCGATAGATACGTTTTGAATAAACTTTGCTATTTATGCATCTTCAGATGAAGCTTATGTGTGATAAAAAAAAATAAAAAAATCATAAAAATAACATTGGAGGGTTATGTTCAGCTATAAAGTGGAAAAAGCATCCTTTTATCCTCCATTGAACTGGAACTGTCATACATTTTAAAAAGTTGATTACCACTAACCATCTTCAAGATACGCCAATGAACTTATTGACCAATTTGAATAAATTTATCTTTCAAATGATTGTGTGGAATAAAATTTATTCTTTAGGAATTTCTTTGTTGATGAATGTAGTTCACTATTACTCATTGTCAGATAAAGTTCGCTTGAAATATTTTTTAAAATTCAGGCTTAACTCTTCAGGATGGATCTGTTCCTGCTAATGAATCATTCAGAAGATATTTTTTTATCGTTCTAAATTTTTGTTCCACCATATGACAGTTTTATTTTTGAAATTTAAATATCTTTATTTTCAAATCCTATTGCAGCACATAAAACTTCCTAAATCATTTTTTTATTCTAACATTTATTTAAATAAATATCCGGTTGCTCTTTGTCTACCTGTTGAAGGCGTTCAGATTAACATAAGATGTGTTTTATGACGTTTCTTTCACGGAATACATAAGTAAATCGTGAGAAGACAGGTTATAAATCTCTTTCTCCATTTACCATTAAATGATGCAAAAACGAAAAATTTTATTGTACAGATAATGATGTAATACATGAGCAGTTTCATTTTACTCCATTTTCCTTCTTAAAAAAAAATAGGAATAATTTATTTGCCATGAAACATCGTAATTTCTATGTTCCATCTTAAAGGTAATGTTACATTTTTAATGCAATTTCGTAATTCAAACAGATATTTTATCCATTCAGAACTTAATTTACATATTAATAAAGTTGAAGATTTTTCGTTGATTTAATAAGTATTCAGTTATAGAAGTGATAAATAAGTTTTCAAAGTTGTTTTACCTTTGACATCCTTTTTTTTTGTTAATTAAAACTTTTAAATTTATAAAACTACAGATTTTCATAATGGATAGCTGAATATTAATTTTTTAGTGAATAAAATTCGACATGATAAAAAAATTTCGTATTATTTTCTTTTATTCTTATTCAACATATTTCACATAAAAATATTTAATAAAACCATCTCACGAATTGTACTATTTTCTCTTTATCTCTCAGCATTATTGTAAATTATTTGCACAAAATATTATCTCTTGATGCATCATGTAAATTCGTATTGTTTTTATTTTCACTACAATTTTTGTCTTATTCAATTCAACACTAGAATATTGATACTAAAGTTTGCTGTAAAAATATAAAATAAAATAAAAAAGGAGAATGAGGAACAGAAAAAGAATGATTTGGAATGTTTGGACTTTAAAATGTGACGGGGATGAAAGGGGATAGCTCTTGGAAACATTTTTCATCTGTCGCTTAGTATCCAAAGCACGTTACTGCTACCCTCAAAACACAAAAAAGTACCGTTTTTTTTTTTTACGTTTTTACATTAAGTTTCTTTCAGTTCTCCAACGTCAAGCTTCTATCATTTATAGCGAATTTTTCACTAATTGCTCATACCATTTTTTCATGGAATCATAATTTCATCACAGAATATATTCATTACTCGTTCAAATTACTCTTCGACGTACATTAAAAAAAATAATAACTCATCATTGTTGCTAAATTGTACTGTTATTAATTCATGTTCCATGTATTTCACTCAACGATATGAATTAAAAATAGTCGTTAAAATTTTTTAAAAATTATTTCTATGACAATGCACATAAAAGTCATAAATTAGAAACTTTTTCCAGGTTATTCATTGAACATTTTTTATAGTAATTTTAACCCTTCAACTTTGGAGAAATAGTCATCTAACCTTTTTAATTCTCACGTACACTTCAATTGTGCTTTTTCGTACCCTACATCTCTCAGCTATAGTTTATTTTGAAAAAAAGCAGTATGTCACCTGGCACGTACAAACTTCACTCACGCTTTGAATGAAATGTGCTACGTTGCTTTTCATTTTCTTGTTCACTTTTTTCTTACATTCTTGCTATAAAGTATCACGCTTTCGCTTTTAGCCGACTGACTATTCTCGCTTAGGCTCCCTAGTGCCCCATACTCGTCTATACTTAAAGAAAAACACACACTAACGACCCCCGGGGTTAATGATTCTTCTTTTTTCCTTTTCGCTTAATGTCCGGTGACCCTAGAAAATACAGGCAGAGTCTCGGAGCACAATCCCAATGTCTTTTACTTTATCGCAGTCGTGGATTTTCGTGTAGATCGAGATGAAAGAAAAAATTTAGAAAGATTACCAACGAGACTATTTTATAGGAAAAATAAATAAACAAAGGATTAATAAGACTTGGTTTTAAGTTTATCTGATAAAACCCATGGGTAAAATTAATTAATACCCATAAAGACAACTCGGATAGAAAAAAATGAAAATTTACAAGAAAAAGTACTTCTTTTGGATTTAAATAATAGAAGAATTCGAGCTTACAAAACATTTTTAGTAGCACTAGTTAATTATACGGGTAAAATTACAATGGAAATACTTTTTTTTTCTCTTTGGCAAAAAATGATGTGGGAAATGAAAAATAGTTCAAAGTTGAAATAATTTAGTCGTAGATAAATTTTTTTAAATTATAATTAAATTGCTTGTTCTTGTACAAAAACACTCGAAAAAAAACATAATAAAATTGTACGTTATAAATGTATTTAATATTTTTTTCGATCGTAAATTGTTCCTAACAACCAATTATTCTCAAAATAAAAGTCATGTTTTTTGGAGAAAAAAAAATCATTCAAACATCAAACAAAGCCTTTTGAAAAATTTTTCTAGCTGCTGACTTAATAATATTTCTCTTTTAATTAATATTTTACAATAACAATCTTTTTCAATTATTATTCTTTTAATTCAATAACACAATGTATTACGAAAACTAAAAAAAAATATTTTATCATCATAAGATTAATGAAGCTTTTTAAAGATTACAAAGAGTTTCATGAATTTATTTTCAATTGAAAGAAATGTTTGTCAAGTAAACACTAGTTTTTCTTCAAGCTGTTGTGCGAATGTAAGTTACTACAATTTTCAAGCCTTTATATCTATTATAAAAATGTCCTCAAAGATAAGGTAATAACTCGAGTAGAATTTATTCTAGCGTTACCAACCTTTGCACTCTTTCTTTTTTGGAGGACTGTAGCATGACAAAATATCCTGTAGCAATGTTATTTCCTTAACAACTAGAGATAAATTTTCACGTACGAGAAAACCTGCGCAATGTTTCAAAAGATATTTGTAAATCCAGGGTATACTGATAAGATTCCCATTTAGATTGTTCCACCCAGTAAGTAGTAAAAAATGAAAAAGAATTAGAGAAACGTACTAAAGAAAATTTAACAAAAAACTCAACTTTCTCAGCAAAGTTTTTTCAATTAATTTTTTGATTCCATTTATCCTAAAGGAAGTCTTGATTGGTTATCGTGAAATAAAAAGTTGTTAAAAATTTCTTTTCCTACATTTCTTTATGATTTTAATACATTTCTAGTGCTGAATTAAACATTATGGCTTCAGATTCCGTGACATTTTCTCCTATTACATCAAGTACTCTAAGGTTGGATAAACTCAGAAAAGCCCATTACTCACTTTGTCGTAGCTTGAATTTACTTCAAAGAATATAAAGAAATGACATGAATGAAAGGTTTTAAAATAAAAATCATTAAAAATCTCATGTATATTATGGGCAAACTTAGTAAAGCATTTTAGACAAAAAATTATAGTATAATAAAGAACTTACAATGAAAGTAGATATAAAAATGGAAATATAAGATTTAATTAAACATTATTTTATTCAAATAGTTCATTAAAAAAACAAAATACCTCTCATTTAAATAAAATTATTTAAGAGAATAATAAAATATATATTAAAACATCACGTTGGTTAGAATAAAAGTAAAACTTCGTCTCGTTGAAAGTTCCTTATTATCAAAGAATTCTAACCATGAATATAAAGAAATATTCTATTATATTATAAACATTTATTTTCTGTAGAAAAAAGATTTTTTACAACATCAACTTTCAATGCTAATTATTTCATAATTAAATTAATTTACCCTTATATAATTTCATAGTTTATTAATTTTTATTTATTTTTCTTACGTAGATATGAAATTGAACTAGACAAAGAGTGTGTGTGTATATAACAAATAAACAAGAATGTTTATTTTCATTAATATTCTACTGCTCTTCCGACTTCGGTATACGTCTAGAGATATAAGATAAATATAAATAGATGTATATCGTATGTAACTATCATTAATTGAAATACATGAACAATTAATAAAACAATTAGTGTAAATAAGGAATGAATATATGAAATAACATAGATGATAAAATCATGCTGAATAAATAATCGAGCATAAAAACGTAACATATCTTTTCTCACCAGAGGCTATCATTCTCCAGTTCTCTTTTCACAAATGAAACTGGGTCATGTCTCGATCGATCACATACTCTCATCTGAGGTTTTTTTTTTATTTTTGTTTTCTATTTTTTCCAATCTTTATCAACATTCATACTTGAGGAATCCAGAAATATGGAAATTTCAAACAGTTTTTACTTTACATTTTTGCTCTAGAAAACTTTTGTCAAAACTTCAATACTAACATTATTGTGAGTTTTCTATTTTTTAACGAAGCTCGATATAAACAACTGATAATCTGAGAGAAGTTTATACGACAGTTGGAATTCTTTGAACAGAAATAATTTTTTTCAATAGATTTATTATATATATAATGATTCTAAAACATAAAGATGTATTAAGTTTCATCTTGAATAAAATCTAAAATCTGTATGGGTTTGAAATTAAATGAATTCTTTCGCCAACTCTTTGAAAATGTTTACTTTATCTAATGGTATCAACATTTGCTCATTTGTCAATATCTTTATATTCCTTTCTAAACGAATTTATATTTGTAATCACAAAAGAAAAAAAAATAGACAACAGTGTGCAAAGATTTTATTTTTTTTTCTTTTAAATTAGAACATTGTTGTAGGAAAAAAATTCAAACTATGTATTATAATGATGATATTTTGATGGAAATTATATACCAATGCAATTGCTTGTTGAGAATATTCAAACTTTCAAGTCATAATTAAATTCTTTCTACATAAAGATCATCATTTAGATGAAAAGAAATATAGAATAGAAGCCGAAAAGTTAAAAAAAAGTGTGAGTTATTAAAATTTTAATCTGAATTTATAATTAATAGAAATGAAAGTTTTTATAAGACTCTTTTCAACGCAATTATAACAAGTTCAAAAGTATTGTTTGTCTGAAAAATAAATAATTTTAATCGTATGGTTATCAACAGATTGAAAATATCAATTACCTTTTATAACACTTATTAAGATTGCAAGTTGAATGAATGTTGGTTTTTAATTAACAAAATAAAATTAAAAAGATATGAAATTATTTTTGATAAAAGAACATCATTAGTCGAAAAATAATTAATGTATGAAAATAGATGAAAACAGAAATTAGTTAAATTAAAGAATATGTCATTAAAATTCAATTCCACAGTGTATGTAAATTATTTTCTATCTTAATAAAATTTATTTACATATTTTATAAGTAAGACAAATTTCTGTTATTATTCTTCATTTACTGACAGTCATGATATAAACCATTTATCAGACCATTGTGAAGTGATGCAGCTAATTGTAAAGTTGAAAACTTACAATATACTTATTATCAACTTCTAAGCATATTTTAAACTAAGTTAATAAGACTTCGAATTTTAATCAAATTCCATTCTATTTCAAACTTATATTTCTAATAATTTTATTTTTAAAAAATCTTCTTTTGTAATTATTGTTATAATAATGTATTGCATTTTCAAACAATTATGATAATTATGTTCATTCAATTTGACAATGCAATGAACAGAGTAAAGTTATTTGTCAGAAAAATGTTTTTAATGAGCACAAATCTGCTTAATTTACGACTTTATAAACTGTGATAATTCTCATTGTTCATGGAATAGTAATTAAATTTACGAATGTTTAAAATGCATAAAATCCTTAAAGGAAATGTTGGTATGTTTACTTTTGACTGTGTTGATTGAAAAAAAAACTTCAAAGTATGGTTTACATGAAAGTCTAACTAAACATTTTTTTCGTAATTTGATTTTTTGAACTTTTTAAAGTAAATATTCAAATTATTCTTGAATTCAGTCATAATAATTATTTAAATCTACACATTCATAAATAAAAATGTGAATATAAAATAGAAATACTTTTACATCAGAATTAAATCCAACATTTAAAAAAATTTGAATGGTCAATTGACTTTGACAAGATAAAATGGTATTTTCATGACAACGATCATATAAATGTGTATTAATTGTGTTGTGGGTATTACGACACTACGATAATCATGTTAAATAGGTTTGCACTCAATGAATTATTTCATGTCATTTAGTAGATCCTAGCTACTCTGACCACTTAACAGCACGAATTTTCAACACAAGTATGTCCAAAACGACCAAGTGAGAGTGGGACATTGGTAAAATTTATGACGATGCAATTCAGAGGTTAACTGTAGAAATGAGAATTCCTCTTACAGTTAATTCACATGGGGATATTCGATAGTTGTTAAACGTGATTTTGAATTTTTTAATAGCTTTGAATACTCTAAAGTTATCTGATGATTTATAAAAGAAGGGTGAAAGAATAAGAGAGAAAATGGTAGAGTAAATCTGGGGCAAATTACAGGAACGCAGCAAATAGAGCGGTTAGGAGAATAAGCAGGAAAGAAGGAGGTTGAACTGGGACGAAGTATCACTGAGCTAAGTGCAGCAAAGAGCGATATGCAAAATAGTCATGTTATATGTAAAAGCTTTTCTGTTACCGATTTACTCCCTACTATCCTTATCATCATTTTGATTCTCTCGTTTTCTTCCTCTCTCTCTCTCTTTCTCGTTGCATTAACCTCTATTCACATCAACGCAGTATTATATGTAAATACAGCATGGACTTGAAAAAAAAAAATACAATTTATATTTTATTTTTAGTTATGAATAAATTACTTTTTACATCTACATTCATATGAAATTGAAACATTTTCCTGCACAAAAATGACAAAAAAAAATATTGACAACTTTATTCGACATAATATACTTGTCACATAGAAAATAGTTTGGACGTTTTTTTTTCTCGATTTTTTTATTTTTTTTGTCATCATATAGAACTCTTTAGGACTAATAAAATGATAATAAAATTTATCTCGTTGTTTACGATGATCATTCTTCCTGATATCGACCAAATTGTATCAAGATCCATTATATTTTCACGAAGCTTCAATTGAAATATATGCTTTCTATGCCTGTATGCTTCAGCAAGCAAGATCTATGATCATAGAAGAGAAACGATGAAGAATTGTATCGATTCCTCAAAATAGAAAACAATATGAACAATTGAATAGAATGGAAAAAATATCTTTTATATTCCACAAGTCTATAAATAAAAATACTCTTTTGAATCACATAGAGTATTATTTATTTGTACATCTGTATTTATTCATCTTAGGTTTGAAGCGAAAGAATTTTTATTAATTCAAAGGAGCAGGTGTCTTGAAACTTGACAAAAATGGTTTAACCGAAGTATTTAATTTGTGTGAAAATGAGCTTGCAAAATGTGTATAAATTATGTTGGTTTTATTCACGCATGGCACATTGCCGCGAGGTTGCGAATGTATCTGTTGGGTTATTCTGAGACAATACTTGGCCATCCGATAAATCAACGGCTTATGGAACCACGTAACGCTTAGGGAATGTACATGCCACGGGACAACATTTATTCTAGCTGTGGCTGGATTTAATGAAAACAGCAAATTTTACGGGAAATAAAATCGATTTACAACAACTGTACAGAAAATTTTTGTCGGCATTTATCCATTTTATTTTATTCTAGTTATAATATTTATTTACCATTATTGTATTTTTACTGATTTGGTTTATCAAACAGCCACAGTTTATTTATCTTTCAATTAAAATTTATGCCTTTCATATTTGCATATCTGAAGAAATACATTAATTGATGCAAATTGAAAAATTTATCATGATTTATAACATTTTATCCGAAAAATTTAATTATTTTGTAATTTGTTATATAAAATAATTAATTTTCTTTCAAATATTCAAATTGCTTTTATAAAAATTCTATTTTCAATTACTTTAATATATCAGATATTTTTAGATGTAAAGTATTTGATAATTATTTCATTTTGATATTGAAAAATTATATTTTACGTTTTAAAATTTTTTTGTATTAATTATTATCGAGAGAATTTGTTATTTTATTAATAATTCATGAAATACTCACAAGTAAAGTTGGATTATTGCTGGAAAATAAATTGATGTTCATTTTATGTTAACAGTTTCATACATGAGTTTCATTTACTAATAAATAAGCTATTCATGATAAAATAACAAAATCTTCATTATTTTATTTATAATGTTTATTTAACATCTCTGTGAGGAATTGTTTACCAAAATGAGATTGTTTATTTTTTAATTGACACTTCTTTTTCAATCGTTCACGAATTTAAAAGCAATACTAATTGATATTGATTTATTCATTTTATTCATAGCTCATAAAATTTCCCATTACCAATTATACTAATGGAAAACTAATTGATACTGTTTTCACATATATACATATGTATATTTGGCTTGATAATTAATTCATAATTTGTGCATAAATATGATATGAACATTCGACATCGAGTAAAAATATCCTAATTACAGTTTTAGTAATTATTTATCGGAGACTAAAAATTTATTTTATTCCGTAGCAGTTATTTTAAAGTATTCTAAAAATACTACACGTGGGAAATATGATAAAAACTGTGGGTAATGGCGTAAAAATATAAATATGAAGTAGAGTTAGGCAACTATGTAAATATCGCGAATACAATGAACGATAAAAAATTTTAAAAATTTATAATAACGTTGTTAGGTAGCTGCAGTAATTATTTCAATATATACCAAGTCATGATATATTGATTGAGTAATGTACTAGAATGTAAAACATAAATACCAACAAAAAACACCATGTTTACGAACTAAAAATTATTAACCATTTTTCAATTACTGACTACACACTTGCTGTCCCACAATTACAAAATTTATTAAAAACATTTTTGCTTTACAATTTCACAATATCCGATGAATAAATGTCAACACCACGTCACTAAAATGAGTCATGATTGCTTTATGTTTAACAACAACTTTTTTATTGACCGAATTAAAAATTGTCGCTCTAACGTATTTAATTAATTGAAAATTGAATCAAAATTATTTAAGTTCTTTTTGCAGTTTATAATTTAAAAAAAACAAACAAACAATAAGACACCATAAAATGAGTTTGAACAAAGTTTATTTCCGTTTACTCTGAAGAAATATGCATATTTATAACTATATTCCTTCTCACTGTAAACCGATAATATATTAATCAATATCGGAGGTTAATCATATCGTTAAACATTTATTCTGTTACTCATTAATTAAATCTCGGGTGAAATTATCGACCGATAATTTATGGCATATTATATTGAGCTGAACTTTATCGATTATGTTATATACCTCTTTCGATCAGTGAATCAACGGAGAGTACAACCGTGAGGCTCAGTACTTCAGGCTCATAATTCAAATTCCGAATGGTGGGTTTGAGGTTTCACCACTGGAACGATAATTTTCTCAGAGGTATTCATATGATAAGAGGATATGGACGAAAGCCTTTTCAAAACAAAATGAAAGGTCAGAGATAACAATAAATTGAGTCTGCAATTGTATTGAATAAATGCTAAGAGGAATTTTTCAAAACATTGAAACCTTCAAATTTTAGAATTGTTTGTTCACGAAAATTTTTAACTTATCGGTGGGAAGTAATTTCGACATATCTCCACGTTTCAAGACCCTCAGAGTTGAATACAACAGTTTCTAAATGGACGTCTATGTGTGTTTACACTAGGAATACATCATCAAATAGCACATTCTAAAATGAATAAAAAAGGATTACAACGATATAATATACTGTAGTTAATAAAAATAATTGATATTGATTTGCTCTGTATACTTATTAATATTGAATAAATCTTTTTATCAATGTAGTAGATATTAAAATGGCGCCATTTTCCCATTTTTCTTTGCACCTATCTAAATTGTATTCCCTGTTGAATTTTTCAATTTAATGTAGATAATTTATTACCTGTTTCATCAGTTGAAAACAGAACACATCATTTTATTAAAATTCATGATACTATAAACTATTGATTACATTACAAATATTATAGAAACAGAAGAATTTTGGGAGAAATTGTATGCATTAAAAAATGAATATTGATTATTTTCGAGAGGAACAATAACAGACCTACGTCACAGCAGCAATAGTTTATCTAGGTAAAAAAAAAAATTATAAAGGTGTATGCCTGCAAATGAACAATTTGTCTGATAAGTGATGTTTTATTGTGAATAGAATCCATCCATACTCTAGCACATTTCTATCTTCCATGAACAGACGTAGTAATGGCTATCTCATGAGCAAATTGCATGTCATACGTAATAGACGATGAGGAACGAAATCTCTCTTGAGCTATCACATATTGGACATATAGCTATTCCACACAAAGACGGAATAATAACAATATTTAAGCCGATAAAAAATCAAATAGGAGAAATTGTACATTCGCAATATAAGAAATTGCTGATCTTACGAAAATATAAAATTTGTAAAGGATTCTTGCGGTATTTTTGCTATATTTTCAATTTATGATTTAATAATATCTATTTTGCTGATCAGTCATTTTTTTTGCATATATTCCAACAACTATACACTCATTTGAAAGATCAAACGCCACATCAACCAAAGACTTATATATTCCCATAATTCTACCTCTGAATTTTCTACGATGATACACCGAAAACCGCAAAGCAGTTTGTCACAATCTCATCGAAACTTAGAACGTATTCGTTGAACTGGGTATCAAAGGATTTTAATGGAAGATAGACGACCAGACTTTCATGTTGACTACGAATATTTAGAATCATGTGTGGTGTTATTTAAACCTAAGTGGATGTAATTCACATGTTGCGGAATATTTTTGGAGATTAATATGAGATTTTAGGATTGTATGCCATCATGTAAAGTCATGGAAAATTATGAAACAGGAGTTGCATAAAATGTTGAAAAAAATGAAACAGAAATGAGGTATTGTAATAATTGCTTGGAAAATAAAGAATAATATTGACATGTCGTAACTAAAAATTTAGAAGTCTTTTTGTATCAAATAAAATCTGATAATGTGACGATCAATACTTGTAGCAATATTTTTTTGTTTTGATTTGAGCTTTAACATATTAAAAAAATCATAAAGTTAAACTTTCCACACTCTTTTTTAATAGATGGTGAATTAATCCTGTAGCTTAATAAATTTTTCAATACAAGTCGAGTAATTTAGTCCATAACTTTATCTTGCACCTTTTATCATCAAACTGTACTATTCAATTTTCATGGTATATATAACTTTTTTCATCTCATCATCTTTCAAGTAATTAATTCTTAATTGACGCGTTATGACGTTATAAATTTAAATAATACTGGTTGTAAGATCTATGTATCTTGGAAGGGAAGTAAAGTTGAATTTAAGCAGGAAGAGGTTTTAATCAGGAAATATAAGAGAGCATCTAAATACAAAGTGTGCTGCTGGAAATGACAGCAAAAATTATAACTCGACAACAACTTCAGGAATAGAACAACATTTAAACTTTTTTTTTTTAATAATAATTTCCGGTATTATTAACGGTTCGTTTATAATAAAGTAATCATTTTTACAGTTTACATATACCTACATACCTTAAGTAAAATTCATTCCACTTTATAATTTACAAAGTTATCATCAAATTTAAGGATGAAGAAGGGGAGATTGTAATCAAGAAATTAAGGAGAATAAAGCCCATCTTGGTGAAGTTATACATTGTAAAACTAAGGTTAAATTTCAAGTTTTATCTATTTTATTCTATTAAGAATGAATTTATATTAAAATTTTTCTGCTTAAATCATGAAAAAATAAAATTAATTACATTTTATTTAATACTTATGATTAAAAATAATAATATTAACAAACTTTTGGTATTGTAGAGTTCAAATATTAATTTTAACATTCATATCATCTGTACATCAACTACTGTATCTATAGTTTCAGTAGTTGAAAGCTACGTTTAATCCGACATAAGTACAGCGGTGCAAAGAGAATATCGAGGCGTCAGCTGATGAGGTCAATGGCCTCAAGTGAAAGTAGGTCAAGTCTACTGGCCCGCATAGACCCAAAATGAGAATCATACTGTTTTTGATGTATGCTGATTAAATGGGTTAGTGCTGAATTAATTAAAACATTGATGAAATAAAACGCCAATAATTCAATTAAAGAACGTTTATTAAAAGTAACTAAATCATTATTTACTGTCGAAAAAAATGTTCAGCATCAGTGAAAATGCATAAAAAATGGTTGAGTTTATTGATAAAGAATGTTGATAAAATTAATAAAACGTGTGAATTTATTTTTTATTCAAAGTTTATTATACTTAATTAAAATAAAATTAATCAAAAATCATTTAATTAATTAATTATTCATTGAATGAAATGTTTACTCATAATTGTCTATTTATAGTTTTAATATTCAAAAATTTAGTAAAAGCATATTAAATCAATTTATTTAAAATATTCACATTAATTAATATTACCTGAATTTAATTCAGTTTAAAAAATTATTCACACTTTTCACACCTATGGTAGTTAATTACTTTCAAATAAGATTATCATTCAAGCTGAGAAAAATTCGTTTAATGTATCAAAAGTTTAGATTCATCTTGTGATATCATTTTAATAACATTAATTCACTCTTGAATATTCTATAATGAACGATAATGTAAATATTATCATAATTAAAACTGATGTAAATAATATCAGTATAGAAACCCTTTGATACTGTCGGATATTCATTAAAATTAATTACCCAAAATTGATAGAGCTGTTCCTACGAGAAAAAAAAAGTTTTTAAAGGGACTAGCTGATGAGTCTGCATCAAAGCCATTAATCGAACTCTATGTTGGCAACTACTGCTATCACCGGACGCCTGGTGCTGTCCTCAGTTTAGGCGGAACAATTATTACTGCTTCACAAACTCAAACAGTACCCCTCTTCTTCTTCGTAAGATAGACCCCTTCTCTCTCACTTTACTAAGGTAGATAGCACTTACTAACTTGCCCGCATCTTACACATCGTAAACACAAATACATCCTGAGAATCTAGCAGACTGAGACAAAGTCTACGATGTTTAACTGAACCTAAAGTAAATCGTGCGATTAACAGCTAAGCCACAGGAACAACCTAACATACAGATACTAAACTACATTTAAGTGTATATGTTACTTAAAGGAACCCAAGTTTGTTATCGAATTCCAATTGTAGACGATCAATTAATGGTATTGAATTAATCTTGATTCTCTTCGGTTCTCTATATCCTACTACTCTGATATGAACAAACTTGAATTAAGGATGATTTAACAAACAGATAACTATGCTTTTAATCAAACCGAGTTTGATACTTGACGTATATTGATTACGATTAAATTAAAAATGCCATTACTGATTCTTTAAGGTTGAAAGAAGACTACGAAGCAACATGATGGTGGGAAGCTATTTAAAAGTAAATGATTAGAAAAATGAAACTGATAAGAGAAAAAAATCTGATGTGCTATCCTGAAATAAAGACATCAGGGAAAATAGAAAAATCTCCAGAAGAAGAAAATAATGTGGAAGACAAAGACTCGTCAGATATCTAATAAAAGAGAGTGGTATTAGGAGACACAAGCTAATATCTTTGATCAATGCTTTTGTTGTAATAGAAACTTTTTTTAGCCAGCTCTTTGTCACTTGTAAAATCCTATTTATTAACTCGAATCTTGTTTCCCAAGTTTTAAATCTAGGCCAACAATATAAAATTCTTAATTCAATGGAGACGTAACTACAACTACTTTATTATCTTTTCTTGTTTTGTGTTCCAGGTTCAAGCTAGAAGGTGGTGTCCAATTATCTGGATATTTCCAACGATCGAAATTGGATGTGTCTTAAAGGGAAAAATAAGAGTGTTGAGATTCTCTCGATTTGATTGAAAAAAATTATTTACTGGATTATAAGATCATCATTTTTTTCCATCATTAAAAACTGATGAATAGAGAAAATGGCTGAGAATCAACTTTCAATAAACGTGTCGCTACGGTATAATCACTTCGCTTAACATGAAGTACTATCTGGTATTTTTTTTCTCTTAAGCAACATTAAAAGATTGATGAGCTCGTGAACATGGTCGAAGAGTAATTAGTGTGCTCTCGTCTTTCACGTCAAAATATCCGGAACGTGTTCAAGTGGAAACGGAAGTAATTAGGCGATGAAATTAACTTTTGGGTGGCGCGCCGTAGTGGCGCGAGTAGAGAATTGTAGATACTGTAATGTAGAATCATCATCACGCCAATATTAATGCAAAGCCATAGTATAGCCTCGGAAAGAGTAAACTTACTAGGTCAATCTACTTAGAAATAATCGCCAAATCAGGTTTAATCAATTCCTCTCAAGGTTTATTGCCAGTGACGAGGATTCAAAAATATATTTCGAATCAAAATGAAACTTTTTCTTATTCTTGTCTGCCTCATTGCTCCGCCCACAGTGTTTACGCTTTCCGTAAAGACCAAGTTAAATCCACGAATTGTTCAGCTACGGAACGGTCAACTTCAAGGACTAATTCAATCATTTGAGAACAGCCCACTCAGACCTGTGGACGTTTACCTTGGGATACCATATGCCACACCACCCACTGGAGGCAACAGATTTTCACCAACTAAAGCACCCAGTCCCTGGGATGGAATTAGGTAATTGCTTTTCAATCTTCTTCTGTTTCAACCTACAATTAATCCACGAATGTCATTCATTTCAATATTTTATTTAAATACTTTTGTTAATAAATGATTATTTGAAAATTAGTAAATTAATGTGGAGTTAAATGCCTTTGTTAGAATTTTTTAAAAAATGCCTTTGAACAAAAGCGTTTGCTTTATATATGAAATTCTTCAATAACATAAATTTGATAGTATATGATATGGAATATGATGCTGATGTTTGGAATTCAATATTTTTTTCTTTGAACAATATTTCAGGCTTGCCCACTCCATCAGTCCAGTCTGTCCTCAAAGACTTCCTGATATTACCAACGAAGCAGCTGCGTTGGAGCGAATGCCTAGAGGACGATTGAAATTTTTTAAAAGGCTCTTACCGCATCTTAAGGATCAAAGCGAAGACTGTTTATTTTTAAATATTTATGCTCCAGCAATGGGTGAGTTTGATTTAATATTTAAATTGCATTTAAAAAATTAAGTCAATAATTGATATATAATTCTATCTTGACTTATTCTGAAACAGACAGATATGAATGTCATGCAGGATTGTAGATTTTTATTCATAAAAGTAAAATTGTCCTCGTATAAATTTATGTGAACACAGACTGAACACGTTCTCAACTGCTGTAGTATCAGGGAACGATGCCAAGATTTTTCTCTGCAGCTTCCCTGTTTTGATCAAAATGCTACCAAATTATATCACTAAGATGTTTTATTAGTACACAAACATTCAATTAACTTAGTTATAAAGAATGTATTATTTTATCGAAAAGAGAGATGCAATTTGTTCCAGTGAAATTTTATTTGCATGCATTTGTTGGAATATAATTAAATAAGATTTTAATTGCAATGAAATATTAAATCAAAAAGCAAAGTGTTCTTTTCTACTGCATTCTTAATTAAACCACTTACCACATTATCAACAAAAAATATATTTGATATAATCAACTCAGTTAAAAAGAATTCGTAAAATTTTTCTCAACAGAAAAAGGAATAAAGAGATACGATTTGATTTATTTATTATAATAAAGAATAAATTAATAATGAAAGAACTGTAGAGAATTTTTTTTTGTGATGAAAATAATTAGAGTAATCCGAGTGTAAAAATAAAGTTCTTCGAATATATATAATTCTATTTAACAAACTAGAATCATGCTTGCATGCAGTAAGATGAAAATAATTGAATCGAGTTTTAATCGTTAAAAGATCAGGAAAATGTGCCAGATGTTTTTCTTAACATTTTATTCTGATGATTGTATCAAAATTTAGCGAAATTCAAGCATAAACTAAGTTTTATATGTATAAAATTCTATTTATAAAACAAAAGCGATGTATGCAGTGAAGTGAAAATAATTGGATATATTTTTTATTACGAAAGATCAAAAAGCTGTGCAAAATTATTTTTTTTTACAGCAATTCGTGATGGAATTTTTTTATTATATAGAATATAAATATTCGACCAACTATTTCTCAATAATAACAAAAAAATATTCATAAAATAATTTCAAAAATCATCAATAAATATTTTACTTTTTGTTGACCTTTTTTTTTTATGTAGTTGAATTCCAAACTTCAGTTGCATGCTCACACAATATTTCATAACTTCAGTTGTCATTATGTTAAATGTTGTTCCTTATTTCTCTCAATTTTTTACGTCATCCTTTTTTGAGTTGAGTACGTGCGTTGCACAGTTGTGAACGAGAGAGAATATGTACCGACGCCAATATCGAAACGTTTCCGATAATTTTATATATCGTATGGAATGTTTTTTTTTCAAAAAATAAATAAAATAAATAAGTAGAAAATACTTTTACTATAAAAACAATAAAAATCAAACGTGATAGAAAAAAAAAAGAGAAAAACAGAAAAATGCATCGAGGTAGAATAATAAAATTTGAAAATAATTCAAACAATATCTACCTGCATGAAGAATGTAGATAAAGGGATAAACTAAGCAAATTAATAACCTGAAAGGAATTTGATGTTCAATAAACTATAAAAAATGAAATAATGTATAAAATATTTGATAATGCAAATCACTGAAATTGGTAGGCTGTATGGCGAGCAAGTTGGTTAGCTTGCCAAGGACAGCCTTTGTGAACCAGATATAGTTGTATAAAAGTGGGCAGGGTCAGAGAACTAGGGTGAAGAGGTTGCCTAGGAAGTTACGAAGCATCGAGACAAGCAAGAAAAATAAACGAGACAGACTCCAGGAGTGGTCCAGCTGCATGTAACTCATTGAATAACAACCCTCAGTGAACCCTGGCTTATATCCTCTTACTCTAACTTGAACCACTTCCACTTGGAGTTGTCGAGACGACAATCGATTTCTAACCAGAACTTACTTCTTGAATACACTGCTACTTCTACCCTCTTCTGATATATTTTTTTATTTTTTCTTCACCTACTTTTTGCTGTGAAAACCCTTTTAATTCCATTATCTACAGTCATTTATTAATTCTCAAACCACATGAAGCTAAATAATTTATTTATAGAGGAAATATTTTAGCTTGACTACATTCAGCTTTCATTTATGAGAGAAAATACAATGGATAAATATTATACCTAAAGCAAGATAAAGGACATATTTAGATAGATGGGAAGAAAATGACATTGGCGTGGCATCAACTTTTTCAATGGACAGAAATTTTAGGGTTGAAGATTTTTTTTAATACACTCATTTTTCAGCTACACATCCTCCATTTTTCTTTCTTACTGTGATTGCATCTTTCCCCTTGCTACACTAGTACATGTTGAACCCAAGCATTTGCTCTTAGTCATTTTTTGTTTTTTCTCTCAATATATCTGGGTCAACTGTTTTCATCTCTTTTGTGTATCTTGGATACGCGGACTCACATTTCGACAATGAAACATTCAGACATAAAATGTAAACCGGAAGCGGAAACCTGAACGCTTTTGCACACACATCGTTCTTTTCGTTCATATCATTCGAGGCTCGGCAACGATCCAGAATACAAAAGATGTGCCTTTCTCTACTAGCGTAACCAAATGTATATGCGAGAAAGAAAACAAGTGTTCAGCAGCTTAAAAATATTCATTCACCTTCAAAATTTACACTTTTATCTGTTATCATACCATACACACATCTCCATACCATTGGGAACATGGGTTCAACGAATAACTAGAAAAGAGAAAGAACCAACATGTCGTTCCAATTGCATTTTTAACGAGACCTCGATGCCCGTGGGTGTCCTCGCGGTTGACCACCCTCACAATTCGACAACGAATGGTCTGCGAATCGATTTCAAAGCTGTCCACAACAGCCGACGCCTAGTGAAAAGATTCGATTTTTACGTCCTTCACTATTTTTACATTCTACTAATTCACTCAAATGAATATTGAATTGTGTAGCAATTTTCAAATTAATTCAACTGCCATATTTGTTGGTGTTGTTTCATTTGAGGACCGCTTACAAAACCTGTCCAATAATTTGTTCAAAAAATATTTATGGATATTTTAACTTTTTATGCAATAACTCGTTTTTGAGACAATAAATATTCATTTATTCCAGTAACGTTTTTTTTCTGTTGATTTTTTCATCCATTTTTTTGTTCTTCAGTAAACAACTATTTTCAATCTGTAAAATTGTTAAATAATTCTTTTTAAATCTCATATTGAATTTTCATAATTATTTGGAATATATTAATTTTTATTTGTCCAATCAGTAAATAAAATTAAAAAATTCATCAAGTAATTTATTTAACGTCAATTTAATTAGCTTTCCGTTTAATTCATATTTTATATACATTCTAGAAATTTATTCATGTTTATACCAATTAAATTTTTTATTCACAGAAAATGTCAACTTTAAAATTAATTCAGTAAAAAAGTTTTTGAAATATTGAGAAATAAAAAAGATAAGATAAGAGAAAGGATCCTATACATGAAGAGAAAAAAAAAAAACTAAAAAGCAGAATAAGACAACGAGGACGTATGTAGATGCAATAAGTTGTAAGGGAAGAAGAAAGTACTTTGAATATTTTATTCTGCCACTCTCCCCGTTTCCATGTGATCTATCTTGGACTACATTTTCACATCGAACAATGTGCTTCTAAGGTAAAACTTTGACCCCGTTCGATTTACATGAGCTATGACGTGTTCTTTGTATAAGTAAAACTGGATTTATTTCGACACGGGTTGAGCACTTCCGGAAAGACGTCCACCCTTTTTCGACTTTGTCACACGTCTGCGATTACAAATATCTAGATTTCCCATGATATAACTTTCTCTATGCCTTAATACCCACATTTTTATTTCTCTCGTTAACCGCGTAATTGATGGACGACAATGGAAGCTTCATTTAATCATTTTATTAATTACGTGGGATAACAGTAACGCCTGTGGATTGTAAATCATCTCGTACGTAGTGTGTGTTCTATTACTTTTTTGCACGACTATACTTTTGCTCTCAGGAATAGTGAGGAAAAAAAACATAAAACTTTCAGCTCAATGTAAAAGAGTAAACCGTCGACGAAAATCGTTAATCATCATCGTTCTCAATTTTTAAATTATCCATGAGTTATAAATTAAATATGAAAAGTTAAAAGAAATTATTGAAGAAGCAGATGCAGTTTATGCGAGAGCAATGGATGAATCATCGAATATTCTCAGCAAAAGTATCCCAATTCGAATAAAAAAAAAAGGAAATAAAAAAAATGTCGACGAAAAGGGTGAGAACGACATCAGCATTGGAACGCGAATTGGAAGATAAAAGAACTCCTAGAGAAGTATTCGGTGACCCGGAGCGAACTCTGAAGAGTTGGGAATTCGATTATTAGTTTCCTTCAGGAAAACTCGACTTCTGGGGTGGTCCTGATACTACTCTTTTCTTTGCTTTATACTCTTCATCATTCTTTCTTTCTCGTACTCAAATCAATCTCACTATATTTTAACCTTTTGTTTTCAAATAAGGTAGATAATTACGGATTCCGTTTTCTTCCTGACTTTTAGCCCATAAAAGTTCAATCAAAAATTAACTCAAGGAATAAACTTACTTACCCAATATATTTCAACCATTTTCACCTCTTTCTTGTTTTTGATGCTGCAGGTGGTATCCTCGATCTTTTCGAATCTTCAGCAAACTTTCTTTCTTAATTTCTTTTTCAATAAAGCTCAGTGTCAGTTTTATAATCGGCTTAAACCTGGAATAGAATAATGATAATTTTATTAATCAAGTATATTAAATTATAAAAATAATTTTGGATTATTTTTGCCATTGAGAAAATGTTATTAAAATAATTTTTATTACGTCTTAAAATAAATTATAATTTATTAATGATAGCAATTGCAACCTCAAACAAATTTTAAATTACTTTTTAATTTAAAATAATCTCATTTGCATTTATTTATAATAAAACATTGTCTTTTAATGAATCGAGTATTTTAACAACAAAAATTATGCATTATATTTATTAACAAAAAAATGGAATATTAAAGATTCCTATAGATTCATTTATGATTTATAAGTAATAAATTTTTAACATTGACAAAATTATTGAATAATTCATGTCACTGTCGATGCGCTCTGAAATTAAGTACTTATAACGACAAAATGAAAGCATTGACCGCATTCCGTTCCTGAAATTCCTACTTCCGCTTATCCTCATTCCTTTCTGATACCTTCCTATGTGGGTTCTTCCGAGCTTTCGATTAAAAAACGATTCGAAGAATGATTTACCGTCGACCCAAATTGAATCGCTAATCTAAGTTTGAAAAGTTCCACGAAGCTGGTGAATTATGACGGCCTAGGGAATAAATGTCGTCAAGCGGAAGTATCTAAGGCGGAAAGGACACAACTTATTCTTGAAGGCTCACACGAGTTCCATGACAATGTCATAAAAATCTCAGACTTATGGTTGAAACAAAGATTATCATAATTTTTAATCCTCTTTCTCGAATGTTTATAGGAAAGTAAAAAAAAATATTAAAAAATAACGGGCGGAAAGAATTAATTTTCCTGGCGGTAATACTCTTGATAGGGCTCTTTTTAAGCGCGTTGAAAGTAATTTTCAATGAAACCCTATCTTCTAGGGATGAAAACTTTCCGGCCATTGCGTTAAAAACGAAAGGAAAGCGGTACTCCAGAGCATGCAACAGGAACAAGAGCTGAAAGGATGGCTACTTAAAACTTAAAATTCATTAGTAGCAACTCGTTAGTGTTTCGAAGGGAAAGAGAAACGCTTGCCATAATTCTACCTGAAGACTCTGTTTCTCTATACCATTTGCTCATTAGCGCTAATTTAATGAATCTACTAGATATTTCGTTGGTCATGAATCGTCTTAAGTATTAAAAATAGTTAATTGAAATTTTCGAAACATTTTTAATACCAAAATGATACAACTGGGTATATAAAATTTACTTTAATCACCAACAGAAAAAAAGTTGATTTAAATACACATGAGACTAATACTTTTGGCAATAGTAATATGTCTAACTACATTTCACTTCTTCCAAGTATTGTTCTGATGTTCAAGTTTTAAAACTGGCTTGCAACTATAAGTTTAACTTATAGCTGACTCTTTTTATCTTTCTCTTTCGTAGCTTTCAACTTAGTCTGAGGCTTTTTCTCAACGAGGAAAACATTACTTTTCACGTGACTGCCAATTAGTGAAGAAGCGAGAAAACTTTGAAACTTTTACTACACTAGCATACGTTTATTAACCGTGACTTCGAACATGAAGGCTTTCACTGTGTATACATACATATACTACTGGAAGAAAAGCGTGAAAGATTATCTTGGTTGTTATTTTTTTCCAAGTGAAAAAAAAAGTTTAAAAAAAAAAACGATTGAATAAGAATTTTTCTCTAAATTGTGGCCCTGAGATATTTATTGAGACAATAATTGGATGATCATTGAGAGTATGTCATGCAAACGAAAGTCTCTTAATAATTGGTGAAAATCGAGTGTAACGTCATGATTCTTGTTTGGATGACACTAGGTACTATTATTTAATTAGGATATTAACGCGTACCGAGAAGATCTCTTGCGCTGTTATCGACGCTAAGTGCCATGATTCGCTTAATGGGTGTTCTCGACATCAGATTAAAGGGTCATACCACTAGGTCACTGACGAGATTCGATCGTTACGCCTTATCGACATGTGCGACAGCCCATGATTTCTAAATACTTCTCTCTCTAGCTTGCACGTCTTCATCGTCGTTATCACGTTCAACTCTGGCCTTTCTGTCATATACATCGTTTCGTTATATTTTCGCAGCATAAAATATCATGTCGGCTAAAATCAACGTCATATAACATGATATAAAGAACCTCTCATGAATTAGTAGGAAAAGTTGTCGAAAAAAAGAGTGATAAAAAACTGCGAACGAGGTAATACTCGAGGAAAGGCTGTGAAGGTTATAACTAGTAAAGAGTGGCAATGGATGCTATTGCCATAGATGTATTAAAAGGAAGAATAAAAAAGTTTTGAAAGCAAGTAAAATAAAAAAAAGGGAAAATATGCAAGTAGAGGAGTGAGAGAGGAAAAATGCAAAAGAGACACATAAAATAGTCGTGTGAGATAGGAGGTAGGTAGATGCTGAAGAAACGGCACAAGATATTTTCATGCAAAAATATAATGGCCAGAGACAATTGGCGTGGAGACGACGGGAGTAACAGAGGGATATGCTGAAGAAAGGTAAGAGGGATGTGTAGACGCGTTACAGTAGCTCTCCCTGCACTTTTCCGGCAACTCTTTTTTTGTGGACTATAGCGGAAGTCTATTTCACTAAAAAGCACCTGAGGATGAAGGGTCAAAGGAGATGCATTGTTGGTCTCGTAATTAAATGGACTAGAAGTGAAAAATTTTTATATTCGTCTTTTTTTTCTTTTTTTTTGCTTGAGACAAAAGAAGACAAAAATTAATGAATGATTCGTAAATAAATACTGGAATGAAATAATTACAGTTAATAAATGTCACAAGTAATGATATAATAAACTATTTTCTTCAACAAGATGATTTCCCTTTATCACATTTATTTGGCTTTAATATGATGAGCTTACAGAGGAGATAATTTTCCTCAATTCACACCTCTCTGATGGAAAGGAAGCTCATAAAAAACCGTAATTTATGATGACTCTGAGGCCAAACGACATGGAGAGTGCGAAAAGGATAAAGTTGATAGCAGTAGTGTGTCGTTTCATTTCAAGATACGATCACATAATCTGGAAACGTTGCAGGAGCTGAATTGTCGAGGTGTTTATGTCTCGTTTTATTCGTCCAGTGAAATTGCTCTTGGGGATTCACGAGCACTACACAACTGGGAGTTGTTGGACTCCCCCTCTGCTCAATTCACTCTTTCCCTTTCTCTCGAGTGTAGTTTGATTTCAGGCTGAATATCGGCTTGCCCCTGTTTCTACTTTTATTTCACTTGTCCCTCGAGCCTGTAATAAATTGTACATGGTAACAACGAGCGTCGATTTGTCATAAAAATTACACAAAACTCAGAAAAGCAGAAATCACTCTAAATATAACGTTATTTATGGATGCATTAATTGTAGTCATAAATTTAAATAAATAAAATGCAACGCATTTATTTAACTTTATTCATTGAATACAAATACACCTGCAGTTGAAAGTAAACAAGTTTGTTGACAACCCATAGAAATTTTTATCTTCCGTGTTGCTACTACTCTTGTGTCGACCGTGGCTATGAGTTTCGTTTCACTAACCAGAGAGAAAGAGGATACTACTGTACAAACGGCTTATAACGTTTAACGATCAAAGGAAAACTCGTCAGACCGACATGGAAAGCTCACTTGTCCGTTGACTGTACCAGTCAACGCGACAACGAACCAATGAACATATACACTACTTCCAGTAAAATTCGTTGAAGTCAACTAAGTGCATTTCTAATATAAAAATGAAAATAGTTTACTCAACCTATTTTTCAATGACCTCATCAATTAATTCCTAATTTCATCTGTTTACTCTCAAAGATATTAGAAAACATTATTAAATCAACTCTTTCATTTTTCATATATAGAATAAGTGAATAAACATAGAAAATATTCTTATTCAAGGATAACGATGATAATGGTTGAAATATTTATAATATGAAGGATTCATGAATATGAAAATTCAGTAAAAAGATATTTTCATAAGTTCTTGGCTTACAGGAAGCTGTTTTATCTCAAGTGCCTCAGTCCCCAAAAAATCATCAAGAATATAATTTGCTTTATCTCACATTTTTATTATACTTTAAAAATTTTCACAAATTATTGCAATAATGAAAAAATTTCGTTTGTTCTATCAATTTTATATTTTTATTCATAAATTTTTAAACTCTTATACTTGTTTATATTATAATTTATTTAGAAACTTTAATTTTTTTTACGAAATAAATAAAATAATTATAAATTATTTTCGAACAAGTAAAAAAATACATGGATCATACTTTTTATAGTTAAAAGAAAAGACAACTATGTTTCGATTATCTCTATTCCTCAGAGATAGCAACAAAATGACATTCAGAAAAGCATTAACTTTGAAATAAACTTATAATTTTAACTTTTTAATTTTTAAATGTAAATATGCCAATTAAAATGCATCAATTTTGAAAAAACAAGAAAATATATGAGGGAAAAAACAGATCAACATTTGATCTAACAATTTTACTTTCCTTTGATTTTGTCTCAAACCTTCTAGAAGCCTGAGCACGTTTGGCTAGTGTGCTTGAGTATAGGTGTGGAATCGAAAGGAGAAAATTGTGAGGAAAAAAGTCGATTTATCAGGAGTAAGCTGAAAGGGTGTTTGGCACGTGAGCATTCACGCGTGCCAACGAACCGTAAACAGTATTACTATTGAAGAAAATAACAATATTTTGAAGCCTAGAGCATTGGAAAAAAATTGAAACGATATCTTAAAAAAAAGAGTAACACCATTTTACTATGAAAAACACCATGCATTCGATATGCTTGATATGTAATATAGAACATTTTTCTACAGCAGGATATGTTTTTTATGTTTACGGTATACCAGTGAGTCTAAAATGTGCGCATGTGCGGATTTAATATGGTTTTATGTGTAGTCTAAGTATATTCTTCAGCTAAAAAGTTAAGAAATGTAATAAAACTTACATGGAAACTTTTTCACTAAATTTTTTTGCGGTATGTATAGGAAGTGTTTCTAAAATAGTTCAAATTTATTCACATACTACGCATAAAATTGTTTCTTAGTTTTTTTTGTATGTATCATTTTTTTCAATATATTCCATCAATTTTGTTATTAGTATAAATAGAATCAATTCATCACCTATTGCATAACGACTTTAAAATTTGGTGAATTTTCATTTAAAAATACTTTCTGTCAGTGGATCGTCATCACACTAACCACACACCATCTAGCTATTTGAAGTTATTTATATCAATGTGTATATTTTTAAAAAAGTCTATTTACTGTAACTGGTATGAACCGCAATTGAATGTTTAAAATAAAATTTATATTTGATCTCTAACTGACCACTAGAAATAAAAGTAGCACATAAATGATGAATAAAAAACTCTAATCTGTAAATTAATATTCTTATTAACAACATTTGATAGTCCAGTTGAAAAAAGTATGTATCGTTGTAAACGAATAATCTTGAAGAATTTAGCATAAACTCAATCATCGATAGTTTAGTTTCATCGATATATCTGTATCGAAGCGTTAGTATTATACGAAGGGATAAATAAATGTAATTATAAAGCTGAATGTTGTGAAGAAAATTCATTAGCATGCGATATGATTAAACGGAGAACTTGATTATAAGAGTATGAATGTAGTAGTTAATATTTATTCAAGCAGCATACGATTATAATATAAATACTAAATGAATAGCAAGGGTGGTGTAGATGAGGAAGTGAAAGGACCGTTTTTTGATTGACGGGAAAATTGATTTCTCTTCCGTCTTACTATACGCGAACCATTACTTCTCGCGTGTCTGCAGCAACTCTGCTAAATCATTCACTTGCGCACGGATTGTCAGAAAGAAATACGTTTCACCATAGTTCCTTGATGGTAGCTAAGATTTGTGTGAGAAAAAAAAAACTATGACTTTTACTATTGGTAATCGAACTTCCAATTTGCGGATTTTTTATTTGATTATATCACGAACGCATTTAAAAGCTCATTTAGTTAGCTGTAAATGCTCTCCGTTTCCTTTGGCTTTCCGCAATTTATGGCTGCCGTAGAACACTCACTTTGTGCACAATTTCCGGCTAAATTTAATTACATGGACACAAAAGGCAATGCATACATTTTAAATGAGAAAGTGAATGACAGTTGCAATAATTATATTACTATATATATATAGTTATATATATGTATCTAACTAAATTGCAAAACTAACTTGGAAATAACAAATTTAATAAACAGTCCTTATGTTTTTGTGATCAATAACAATTGTACTGATGGAGTTGGGATAACTTTCAGGTGCACAAATATTGCTGTTCAAATTTATTTACTGTGGTAGCAGAAGAAAAAAGATAATAAAAAATAGACTTCTTTTTACCCTCTTGAAACTGGCTTGGTACAAGGCGCAAAAGACATTTTATCGTTTGGTTTCGACTTCTCACTGCCACACATACTTTAGCTTCGTCTTCTTTGTTTTTCTGGTATTTTCAGCTCTTCCTCTCATCCCCTTACTACCTCTTACTTCTCCAATGCAGCGTACCCCGTGTTGGCAACTGTTTCCAGCACTTAAGCGCCTGGCGGAAAAGTTTTGGTGTAGCTTGATGTCTTGTGGATTTATCCACTTCGTATCGAATTTGATCACTTCTGCAAAATAGTACGAGCAATTAGAGAACGAAGTAATACTGCTTTTTAGTTTTATTATATCTGTCTACTTGGTTCAATATTTTTAAGCTGACAATGATAAAAAAATTTGAAAGTTAAAAAAAATTCTACAGATCTATACACTGGTCTAGTGAAAGAGTTTGTGATGTCAGTAGTACGAATTCCTGCTCGGTCAGACAATAGTTCCACCGTTGTAAGGAGGAGTGGTCGACTGCCATATTTTAAGTCAGACACAGAAGCGTCGAGAACAAGTAGTAGCGTCGAATGGACTGCCTCGATACCGCCTGCACATTCACCAAACTTGCTTTGAGAGTAAACTGTTGGGTAAAATTTATCGAATTATCAATGTGAGATACGTCTAATTTTTTATACATCTATCGCATTTTTAGTGACAATATTTTCTTGTTCGGTCCGAATTTTTATTATAGTAATAAATAAAAATAAAATACGATTTTAAATCAATAACATTTGATGCTTATGTAATAAAAAATATCAAGTCTCTAGAATTATTACAGTGAATTGTTTGAGAAATTTATTTACTTTAGACTGGCAAACAAATATATACCCTTCATTTTGATTAATTTATGTTTAGTACCTAGAAACAATCTACAATAAACTGTTAGAGAAATAATTGAAACAAAAAAAAAAAAAATAAGAAAAAGTTTTCTTGAAATGAAGATATTTACAGCATCTCGACTTTATTCAAAAATTTAAAAACTTCTGCCTTTTATAAAAATAATAAAATCATTATTTTATTTTTTTATTTACAAATAATCAGAATAGTTTGAGTCCTTAAGGTTTGTATCCATAAATTTAAACAAAAAACATTTCAACGAATATTCTCTTTTATTGTATACTGAAATTAAGCGAGGCATAGACAGAGAAGAAAAGAAGAGGCAAACTTTCCGTCAAGAATTTTCTACAGTATCGTCAAGTATTAGGTGAAAGACTAGCGGAGCGAAATGTGAAGAGCTCTAAGAGATTTTTACATTGAAAAGTTTTCCCCGCAAAAAACGAAATTCCAAGTAATAGAATATTATAAGAAATAGATGAGAGATTCAAATAGCTTTCTATTGTTCTTGCATTAACTTCACCAAAGACATCTCAGTTTCCTTACGTTTTTACTGTTTCATTTGCTTGAAATCAACTATTCTTGAATCAACAAATTTTCTACGATAAAATCAAATCATATATTCCATTAAAGCACTAAACAATAAAAGGATTGACTTCTTGGATTTCAAAGCCAATTCCAAGTCCACATATACGAATGGTTTACTTTCACATTGGATGATCGCTAGCAGATTCGTAAATTCGATTGGCTGAACACAGAAACAAAGTTTGTTGCTTATACCCGATGAAACTTTATATCGTTTAGTTTGAATTACATTCATTTATTTACTTCCATCAAGTGAATTTTAAATATATTTACTTTTGTATTTATTTACCAGAAGATTATTAGAAATGATTATTTATATAATTTTTCTAATTAATTAAAAATAATTTGATTAATCTTTGAGCTACTCTGTAATTAAAAATGACGAAATAATCATCACTTTGTAAAAATCTACAGAAAGAATAAATTTCAAAAATGGTCAGACTCAATCAAGCTCTAGTTGCCTGTAAAAAAGTAAATTTTATCTAAATCTACAAATTGAAAAAATTGACTAAATGAAAACATAGTTCAAATCTACTTTGAAAACGGATTTCCATTTAATTATTTATCAAAAAAATTAGACTTCTATAAAGTCAGAGATTTCTACTCAAACGTTTAATAAGCTTGTTAAAAAAATTTACAAAGATAAAATAATTAAAAAAGAAATAAGAATTTCAAAACACCTTTTACAGATGTAATCAAATAATCTCCTTTAACTTCATGAAAGCTTTTGAAGATAATTCAAATATTGATGGACATTACTCGTCGCTTTTTTTTACAGAATTTACATCACTAAAATCGATGACAGGATTCAATAGGTAATTTTAAAACTGAATATTCAAGCTTTTAAAATGGTTTCAATTGAAGAAGGACAAAAAGTAAATAAAAAATGGTAAATTTAGAAACTGGAGATGCAGAAGTAAAAACATCTGAGTAATGGGATATGGCTAATTTTTATGTTAGCATTAGACTTGCTTGAAACAAACGTTTCTGGTATTATATCTTCGTCACTGTTCTAGTCCATGCTTGCTTTATTCATTAGCAAATACGCCATGGGTGTTAGGTTCTATCTTCTATAATTGTTCTCATGCCTGGTCTACACTGACGACGACCGCCAATAATTAAATTGAAAACCGTCCCATCAACTAAGTAAAGCTGGATATACAATAAATGTCTTGCCAAGCACAACTGGTGCCCTGACCGCGCATGCCTCATCAAAACTTGAAATTGCTTCTCTCAACACATAATTTTCTAACTCCAAGTCAGGACGACTGTTATGCTTGTCGTTTCATCAACCACATACTCTGACCACACGAATAACTTATTTAGCTATACAAGGAATACATGAGTAAGAAATTTACTTAATTCGAGGTGGTAAGGTGATTGACGGAGAAACTAAAAGTAATCATATTGGATTTTACGTGGTTGTTCATTTTTTTATAAAAATGTATGGTAATTTTTGGATCCAATACCACTAAATTAAATGAACAGTTCTTTCAAATATCAACAGCAATAAAAGCGGCTTTGATTTACTGATCAATATAAAAAAAATATTTTTTAAATACCGTTATTATTTCAACATGTTTATTGATCAATAAATAAAACAGCTTTATATGAAGTTGTTAGGTATGTTCTGATGAATGAATTAATAAAAATCCAACTCAATTTCGGAGCAGAAAATGGTTAAACACAATAACCGTTTTTAACAATGTTTTAATTAGAAAGACTTGTCAGCTGAAAAAATCGATAACCATTCTATTATTGGCTTTTAGATTAATCAAATTTCTCAAGAGCTTTGTCCTTATCAGCAAACATCAATATTATGAATAAAAAAATAATAAAAGAGATTGAAAGGTTCATTTTAATCTAAATATTCTCGACTGAAGTACCACTTCTCTTTTATTGCCTAAAACAAATCACTTGGTAAAATTATTAAGCACATTATGGTGTTAATATGTAACATGAATAATAAGTTGTTCATAAAATTTCCATAGAAGAAAAAAATCCAATAGATGTCGAGCATTTCAGTCGACAGCTTGGGTGTCACTCACAAGACATAAATGTCTCAGGCAGATGCCCTGATTTTCCACTACGTTGCGTCGAGAAAAAAGCTCGAGGAGTTGAGACGTACAGTTTTCAGTTGACTCAGATAATCAGAGAGAAAGAGTAACTTTAAAACGACATTGAGAAATTATTTTGTGATGTGAAAACTATTTTAATTCTATTGAAAAATAACAAACTCTACTTGAGTAAAATTGTTTCGAGTATTAATAGAAACTTTAACACAATACAGAGTTTAATTATCAAGTATTGACAGCATCTCTATATATTTCAGTAAGGTACCATATTATGCGCAATGTTGAGAGTTCTAAAAGTTTGATACTATGCTAGAATCTATTGTTACGAATTCTTTATCAACTTTATTATCGAAACTATCCGAAATATATAAATAATATAAAGCACGAAAATGTAATGAAAGAAAAAATGTAAACTGGTTCATAACGAGCATATTATATACTTGTTCTTATAATTCTAGAAAAAAATAAATAAATCACTCGTGAAGTAGAAAAAACTTGCTATAAAGTCGAGTAATGAGGGTTGTATGAAAAACAAACTTGAAGTGGTATTTATATAGTAGTTTGTGTACGTATACATAGATCTTATTGTTGGCACGAGTACTCGTTGGCCTTTTTAGGTTTATATTCCGTTGCGCAAGGAACGCAACGCCCCACTAAAGTACATTAATCACTTGGCCGTCGCTAACGGCGAACAAAGCAAAACTGAACGTAGGTTATATGGCTGATGCATTGACTTCAACATGTAGTAGGTACAGCGAGAATCAACTAAAGGTAAAGACAAAGGATAACCATGAGTGTCTAGAGTTCACAGACTCTCCGATCTGCCTCTGGGAGTGGCAGCAAACGAACAGAAATGGTGTCAGCTGCACTACGCTTCTCTAATATTAGTATATCGACGGTCTGCCATTTGCATGCCAGTACCGCGGCGATTGGTTGCAAAGGACATGCTTGAAAATAAAGCTAATGTTGGAACAAATTTTCATATTATCTCTTTGTGATGATATACTTCAATAATGGCTTAATTATTTCAAGTTCAAAGGATTTTATAAATAAGAGTATAACAAACATGATAAACGAACAGTTAATAAGGTAATAAAAGAAAACTTTCCGCTGTATTTGCTTTATTTAACACAAGTTTTTATTATTCTTGAACTGTTATGGCTCATGAAAAACTTGCATAAACGACTTTCTAAAATCGTTCCAATCAATCTTTTATTATTTTTTTTTATTTATATTTTTCTCAAAGAACTGTTTCAACATTTTACAATTTAAATTTTACTACTTGTGAGGATAAATAAAATTGTAATCTGAACAATTTCGTTAATATTTTATTGAATATTGAAGCATTATCCAAAAAATGGAGAAAAAGTAATCAAAAAGGTTGATAAGAATCTTCCTTAACTATCTAATTTAAATATTTAAATTTACTGAATTTATGAAAATTAAGTTGTAACTGACAGTCTGACAATATATATCTTGTAGCTATTGTTCTACTACTGATACATTCACTCTATTAGAAAAAATGTATTCTAGAAAATCAATCTATCATGTTGAAGCCACCTTCCACTGCCTGCTTTCAAAAATAATTTTTCTTGTCAAGATAAAATTAGCTTATACTATTTTTTATCGAAGAATTTGGCATTGTATTAATTTGTTAAAGAAGATGAAGTGAAAATAATATAAAAAAAATTTTCTTGTTTTTATTTAACTTTTAAAAATTGTACCGAGTGTCATATAAAGAGAAATCAGCTTTACGGAGTGTTTCAAGCCAGCACCTCTTCTCTTCCGGAGTGACTTCCTATGTCAGATAACGAGATTATATCCCCGAGGCCTGATGATGCTATATATCACATCTCTCTCTCAGTCTGACACCTTCCAGTGTTTTGCTAGGTCACCAATGCAATCGCTCCATGCTCGATGAATACGACCCTATGAAACTCGGATGGCGTCTAAACGAGACTCAGCTCTTATTATTTTACATCCACATAAAGTTTTCACTCGTCAGACATGCATGATCTCCAACTTGAACTTCTTCTATTCTCTTCGTTTCTCCACGTCTATACTAACTTGTCTCCTTTGACCGGATCTTTTATAGCAACCACCATCTGGCATTATTGGTGATAAATTCTGCCAGAATGTTGTGCAACTTAATCTTTTAAGGAATAAACTATACTCGTATAGATGTAGAAAGTAATAAAACACTCATTTTCTTCAGATTTCGAATAAATTTGACTACTGAATTTTTTAATATCATCTTAAAATCCAACACTCTTCTATCATCCTCTTCATTATATGTATATAGATGAATTCCTTGCTTTACTATAATGATATAGTTTAATGTTAATTCAAAATTTTCTTCAAAAGAGTCTATTGGCAGCAAGCATCGACCACAGAAAGACTTTTCCTTTCTCGCTCGACGAACCGGAACTGCAGAGACGACGTATCGTTGCTTACCCTCCATCTCCACACTTTACAGCGGATGGATGAGGCGCTTATCGGTGGCAAGAGAGACGCTCTTAGACTTGAGCCACCTTAGCTATCGATCAAGCTCCTGCTAGTGTTGGTATAAATAAAAGCGATCCGACGTATACGAATATCCTGAAATACTTTCTTGCTTTAGAAAACGAATACCACCTAGACGTGTTACAACATATTACCTTGCATCTTCGTACTTACACTGTAAACCAATGATCTTTAATCTTGTCTTCTAATTCAATTACTATAATTTATTAAATTCGCTGAAACTGCTGCGAGTTCTGGATGTCAGTTTCGTCGGCAAAATTTCTCGATGCACTAGACGATTTATTTATAGTTCAAGGTAGTCTACTCTGAACTTGACTTGAAACAGTAGTTAAAACACCACTCAAGCGTGATGCCTATCATGCATTCATATAATAGTTGGTAAACCAGCTCTTTGATGGATAATGACATGGAAAGCGTATATGCTGATCAATAATGGAATTCACACGATTAAACCCCCAAAGCTACAGAAAATCTAGTAACTGATCGATATTACCGTCAATATGCGGGTTAGAACGTGATTACACATATAACCTTTTTTCTCAACTTCAAATCCAAGTTCAGTTAAATCGCGTTCATACCAAGAATATTCAAAAGGTAAATTGAATTTGCATTTTTTTATCATCCCCTATTGCATCGTCGTTTACGGTGCGACGTACGTACATCTTGGTACGCGATTGAATGCGCGTGAGCAAACAAGAAAGTGTAAAAAAAATGACATTTCATGATAAATCATTCGAGTGTGGAAACTAGAACGCTTTACTGCGGCTTTTTGTAGCACCAAAATGTCAAGCATGACATTTCGCATGTTACAAAGGACCAGAGAGTAGCACAAACAACGAAACCAAAAATAGAATACTATGCTAGAGGCGAGGTTATAGTTGAAGAATACTTTTACCTGCTAGAATTACATTCTTTTTACAATTTTATGTATTTTTTGCTTTTGAAGAAGGATTTAAACTGATGTAGCTTTTAAGCAAAGTGGCATTGCCAATAATGGTGACAATCATCACCAACATGCTCACAATAATGTAGAAAAATACTTGAATTACTGCTGTTGTATTTAACTAAAATTCAAGCCAACTTTTTCAACAAATCGATCGATAAAATAATCACTAAAATGAAAACAAAATGCACATAGCAAAAATTACTTCATAATTTGTCTCGCTTTCTCTCTACATCAAGTATTACTACGTTGAATATCGGATTTCAATTATGCGCTAGCGGGCACTTTTACTCGCGAGCCACATGAGTGTCACTTTACGAGCAACCACTTTCATAATTTGAGAGGCAGCAGAATATTCTGAACAGTGATATTTTTAACTTTTTTTCTGTGTTAATCTCTTCTTTATGTTACTAGATACATTATTAATCAATCAATTAAATAACTTTTTTTTATTTAATATCATCAACTAATTAAAACTTTAATAGATACAAGAAATAATGGTGAATAAATTCCAAAAGCTATTGGTGACAGCTCTAGAGATCACGACATACCAAAGGTTTTCCACAAATGTTCAACTGCTACCACATTTTCCAGCTTTTCAAACCACTGCGGTATAAGAAAGAACAGAAAAGCAGACAAAGAGACTACAACAATATCTCAATGGTGGAAAGAAAACCAGTAAGCATTACAAGTTCTAGAATCAATTTACATGCTAGTCTGGACGAAAATAGAATTTTAACCTTGAATAGATAACAAAGGTTTATGAGATAAACAGTTAAGAAATCTGTTGTAACTATCAGATCTTGTTCTGTTGAATTTTACAATGCTAATTATGGAACTTTTTCTTTATATATCACAAATGATATCATTAAACTAATAAAAAAACATTTTCAAAGTTTATTTTGTAAAATATAGAAATTTAATGAAGCGAATAATTTAACATAACGACAAATTCCTTTGCAATTTTATAGAAAAGGAAAAAAAAATATTTTTGTTGTGCTCGGAGAAAAATAAAATGAAATGAATTAAAAAAAATTGAGAGCCCTAACTGACTTTCATTACTCGTGAAACAAGTAATTTAGCTTAGAGGAGAAATGAACTTGTCTTCAGTTCCGTACGTTAAGCCTTTAAATGATAAAGTAGATACGTAAATGGACACAGTGTGAAAGTTCATTGTACATTTTGAAAGTTACTTGCAACTTGTGATCGAATCAGATGCTTGACTGTTAATTCCAGTGTTACAACGAAAAAGAATATATGAGGATATAGTGGAGGTACATGAAGCTTCATCACAGTCATTGTCACTCGCAATCTCTCTGTACAAGTAAAAGCTCTTTCGCTATTCGTTTTCGCACTTTCCAGTTCATATATAAAGCGTCCAGACATTTCGTTCGTTACTACTTTAATTTATCTTATATACAGCGTGAAATCTCCAGGGGTAAAAGTCTTGGATGGCAAAGCGATACGGATTATTTTCAGGCGAGATAGATGAATTGTGTGGAGGATAGTACGAGGTGAACGTTGGACACGTAGAGGCTCAAAACATAATTTTTCTCGCACGACGGTGAACGCGTTAGCTACAGAGAACATTCGCGTGCGCGACGGTAAGTGAGGGATCATCCGGACATTTTTCATACTAAGCTTTTACTCTTTCCGGACTCCTCTTACCGTTTCTCATCGCTCTCGGTCACCCTCTACCTCTCTTCATCCTATACTGCTTCTACATTCTATTTGCGGCTGCATTTACCGTCACCTTACCCAAGCTTTACCCTATTACATCTCCGTAGTACACCACGAAATGCTCATCTCTTCTCGCCGCATCCTCACCCGAAATTGTGCGGAAAGGTATTACGAACAGTGCACTTTTCTTCGGGCTATGTAACTTGAAGAAACGTGTCATGAATTTACGAATTATTCTCATATATTTTTTACGAACGTTTTCAGTTTTTTAAACGTTTCGACATAAAAAAAAAATGTTATCCATTGTTGACTATTTGTTAAGTCAGTAGTTTCGTAGCTTAACTATTTGTTTTGAACACAGTATAGAGTAATTCCCCGTTGAATTGTCTTTCCGGTATATGTACCTGCACTTTTTCCTCTAGTGTACACTATTCCCTTACCTTTGGGATTGTACGAATACAAACGATAGCATTTTCGTGAACCAAATGTTTAACTGCATCTTGTTTAAATACATACATATCCATTGATGAGTGCTTATTCAACCACTAACTGTTTGTTAATTTTAAAACAAATACCCGTTATTGTTAAATTAAAACTTGGATAAATTTTTTATTATTCACTGAGTTCACAAAGAATTCACAACGTAAGGTTCAAATCCTTTAGATCCTCACACTTCGAGTTTGATAAACGAGAAGATTTGCACAAGAAAAATGATACGAAAGGAATCATTGTCAATGCTTCACTGGAACAGCTTTAACATGTTGAACAATAAAAAATTTGAGTCTTTCAGTCTTTGTTATCAACCTGGAGGACCCATCGCATTTATCGTTTCCTGCCACGTAGTTGAAGAAAATTAAGAACAATCAAAGTTGATCTGTTCTATACTTTTCCAAGTATACACATCCAATACCAACCGAAAAAACTCTTGTTTTTACGTCTTTCGGTATATCTATACCTAACTCGTCTTTATTCCTTTTCTAGTCTGATCATTCCACTCATGTCCCAACAGTAAATCTTTATTAGGAGTCATTCTCAGCAGTTCCAAAGATAGCGAAAATAAACCCAGTTCCTTTCAATGTCTTTTCTTCTTCCTATATAATCATTTCTCATACTCAATACGTATTTCTACTATTTTGCAAATAAAATTTCCTCTGGGTGTATTCAATTATTGTTGAAATGCTTGAGATTTAAGATGTCTCTTCATCAATGTTCTCCACATCCCTTGGTATCACTTTACTTGGTGAAAGTTTTCTATCCCTCGTCATGTCTTTACATAATCTCAGTGAAAAAAATATGTCAAAAACTTACCCCCTGTAGTGGTTGACAATAAATCAGTTCAAAAGTGTCACAACCCTCTTTAAGAGGGATAAAACCTACTTCCTTATATTTTCGCCTTTCGTTATCCTATTGGTTACATTTTTTACCAAGATTTTCATCACTCTAATAATATTGTACAAGTTCATAATATCTTGCTTTGACAATAGTCATATTGCTGTGAAACCTGCGAAAATGTCTCTAGTAATTAGACGATCTTATTGAACTGGTTACAATAATAAAGTAATTAAAATACAAAAAGCATTTTGTAGTTCAGTTTGATGAGTGTTTCTGACATATTTATCAATCAATCAAGACTTGACATCGTTGATATAATTTCATTAGTATTTTCGTTGCTTTACCTTTGTAGATGTCAACGCACACTTGTCTCTCTGCTCTTCTATGCTTTCCATTTACCTATTCTCCATTTCCACGACGACCTCTAATTTTAATTAGAAGCTTCCACGTGGTATAATTGCGGTCGCGCTGACGTGGTGTGAATTCGCAGTGCACAACCTCACTAGAATTCGTTACCGTCACGTTACATTCCAAGCGTTACTGTGAATAAGAGTGTCACTTCGAAAAATCTCTCGTAAGCTATTTTCACTTATTTTTTCGAATGAATTTTACATAAAGTACCAAGATAAATGTCATGGAAAAAAATCAAATTTCATTGTCAAAATTATTTTTAAAAGCTTTGAAATAAATTAAACAAACATTCTTTGAAAAATTTATCGCTCAGATTTAATTTTATAAAAACAATCATAAATTCTTTTTCATCAAATCTTTGAGGTATTTTAAATTTTATTCTTAATGTTAGATAGAAAGAAAAAAATTAATTAAAAATAGTTTTATTTGAATTTATTCTTTCGGAAAAACTTTAAAAAGATAAAAAGAAAAAAATAAGAAGTTGTATAATTTAACAAAATTCTTTTAACTTTATATGAAAAGCTGTAACGAAGCTGAACAATTGCATCAAAGTAATAATGCGACAGATTCTCAGTCACAATTAAGATAAAAAAAAGTCAAAGGCACTTTTTTCAATGAGCTAGTGTTTGAATCACGGTACACGCAGAGGAAGATAGCTTTGAGATTAATTATTTGCAAAAGAGAAGACATAACTTGAAAGCAAAAAAGTTTATAAATTTATATTTTTTTCTGTATTTCAAAGACCGAAAATGCATCTATTATTTTATAGAAAAATGTATTAACATGAAAATCTTTTTATTTAGAATTGTCATCAAATAGAGAAAATATTCATTGGTATATCTATAGATGCTTGATAGAAGAAGTACACAATCCCAAAATGCAGTCTGTTAAACCAGAATAAAAACAATAGAGCTTAAATATCCCTAGAGTCGAATAGGTTTGTTTTACATTCAAGATACATGAGCCGACAAATCTGTTTGCAAACAATCCGCGAAAGATCAATGTGTTACTATAGATGGGTTTTTAATATTCAAAAACTCCGAAAATGGAACATTTCCTGAAATCAAGAACGAAGATTTCGATGTATCGTGATTGATGCTTGAGAAAACTTAATAGTAAAGCTTTGATGCACAAATTTTCAATTCAGCATATGTCAAAGGCATGTCGAATTGGTGCTAAAGTTCGTCATCGCGACGTAAATTCCCTGAGGACAAAAACTATTTTCGTGTTTGTCACATTGCTGGCAGATTTTCAACAATGCACGAATGCATAGATATTTATAAAACAAATATACGGATTATCACTTTGATAATAATTCACTTAAATAATAATTCATTTTAATAATGCACTAACTGCAAAATTCGACTCCAAAATGTATGAAATAGATGGTAAACATATAACACCTATTTCTATTTATCGGTTTATCATATCGGACTTACGCAACTGGGTTTAATCATCCACGATCGTCCAATGTATTTTGCCGGGAGCAACGACTCATCTGGGAATTCATTTTGTCAAATTTCCGGAGGCAATCCGCACGCGCCAATCGACGTTTTACGGTCCAGAGATCGTTGGAATCAAATGATGCCGATCATATATAGTGCTAAATTAACGTCAGCGACAAATTGATATATGTCTATGCTGAATTTACCATCCAGGATATTAAGTATTTAATACCTCAAGTAACTCAGAAAAACTTTCACAAAGCTATTGTTCCAAAGGATTCTTTAATCATAGATAGCCATATAGATTGAAAAGAAATTTATTTTATTTTACAAGTGATTGCTCCTCTGTTAATAAAGTTTCAAGATCTATTGAATAAAATAACAAGATGAATCATTAGTTTTAACTATTAAATAAAAGTATCTCTTATAAATGGTTTTTTTTTGTTCTTTCATGAAATATTGGTTTGAGTAAAGATAATTCTTATTCAAATAGCTTTGAAAAAAATTTCTATAGCTTTGGAAAAAATATTTTTTTACAGACTTTGTAGAATTTTCTGCAAAAAACTTCAGCTGTTGGATCATTATTGATAGTTTCAACACAATTTCAAATATTGCGACATTATCTCCAAAAAAGAAAAGACCGATAATGAAAGACCTTAGTTAATTATACGCTTAAATACCATGATACAATTTAGCAGGCTATAGAGATATAGACATAAATTCTAAACTGAATGAAGCACGTAACAAAGTCCGTGGCTAACTGCCCATTTTACTTGGTATCGGAAAACGGAAGACGAATAAGACAGACTAGAAAGCAGTCCACAATAAATCTCAAGATAGCCGGTCGAAATGTCAGACGAACTTCACTGGTTAACTAGACAGAGCGGACGAATGAAGAGAACCAGGATATACGGGTATGGCTCTTTTGTTGGCCAAGGTATACCGTGTCATCACCAGACCTGAACAACTTTGTTAGCCTTATCATTAAAACCATCGCAAAACCTATTTGATATTCATATTCATTTTCGCTGTATAAAAGAGCAATACTATATTTTTAATATAAAAAAAGCTTTATGGAAAAAAAATATTTACAAAATTTAAAAATACACCTAGCTGCCAGCAATGTGTATTTTTCATCTGCGATAATATATTTTCATGCTATTCACAGAGGATACCGAATTAATCGGCAAAAAAAAGTTATTAAGTGTGGTAAAATACTTTCAAAAAAGTGATGATGAGTAAATGAGTAATATATTGAATAAAGCATTCATTGCTGGTCTCTTGTATCAGCTAAAACAGTGCAATGAAAATTAATTTGCATAATATGTATGTTGACTGTATAAATCAACATAATGAAGTGTGTATAAATTAATAATCAATTGTAAATTATGCATATTTCTAATCAATTCTCTTTAATACACAAATTAAAGTAATCAACAATTGGATGTTACATCAAATAATACTAAATCATCTGACTTTTTGTATTGTCTTTAGCTGAAAAGCATCCCATTACCAATTATATGAACATGAAGAAATAAGTGATGGTTACCGTTTCGTTTGCGGTTACACTTTACGTCACAGCAACTAGTTCTCGCCTGTACCTTCCCTCTCATGTTACTGTCATTTACTCAGAGCTAATGTTAACCCTTAAGTTGGTATCATTACTGAAGATAAATTACGTTTAGCTACATACGAGTAACGATAAGCAAATGGAAATTCGAGGATACGTAGGGTGGCTCAACAAATAGTAAGGTAAATCACGACTGTCATTCAACTATTTGTTAATTAAAAATTTTGTTTGTTGATAAATTACAAACTTAGTGATACATCAAAAAGGTTTTTCAGCAGTATAAAAAAAAATTGTTGCAAACACTTAGTTAAATAAGTGTAGTGCATAACATACGTTAGCTATGAGAATAAAACAATTGCAAAGTTTTGTAGTATAGTCTTAATTTGACAGGTTAAGCATCAGATGTAAATCTATTATTTGAAGATATGAATGAAGAAAAAATTTAATAATCAAGAAATCCTCTAACACGTGTGTCAGAAACAATATCAAAATGTTTGCAATACGTGAATACATAGATTGTAGTAGGTTTTTCCATTTATTTTGTTTTGTTCTTTATAAAAGCTTATATTCGAAAAAAAGCTTTGTAATCGCTTTATAATAATAAAATATATTAATAAAAGAGCATTGTTTGTAGTACATTATTATTTTTATCTAAATGTAGAATTTATTCTTTCATTGAGTAAAATTATCCGATGAAACGTTTTTAAAATTTCCATTAAAAGATCTCACTCCAAATTCTAGTTTTTTTTAAAAGTTTTTCTGTTTTTTTTTAATCATACACGTTAATTAAAAGCCGATATTGGGTTAAATATTGAAAAAAATTATAATCTGCTGGGCAATACTAGAATGTACCACTGTTTTCTTTGTTATTAACATCAAAAATAGCGATGAACAATATTTTATTGTTTATTTAAAGATAAAAAAAATGATTGTTCAACTGTTTTCATTTCTGATATTGCAATTTTAAATATCAACACATACTAAAGAATAATAAATAAAAAAATTTGATTTAAAATACATTACTAATGCTTAAAAAAAATTTGAAAAAAGCTCTAACAACCTTATGAATAGTATAATGTATAATAAAACATTTTTGTATGAAATAATAATAAAAAAATTTTGTGTCCAAAAGTTTTACTATGCTTTATGTTGCTCTTAATGACAATAAAAAAAAAAAAATAAATAACCTTTACAATTATTACCAATGAAATCAAATAATTAAAGCTTGCTAGTTGAGAGACGTTGGGAATTATTAGTGATGTGATAAATGATACATATAACTGAGAAGAATCATAAAATGAACAAGTTCATGCAACACTAATGAAAGATAAGTCTTCATAAAAATTTCTATTCAAGTTTAAAAATAAAAAAAACCTGCAATAAATAATAAATTATGACCCTCTGTTATTGTGCCAAAAAAGACAGTTATGTCTTTAATAATAAAATTTAATATTTTCTCGTGAAATTTCAACAGAGCTACTTTTGAGGTAATAACCAGAAGCTGATATGTATCATTTTTAATACTACGTTTCATTCAATAATTTAAATAACAATTATGTAAAATAATCTGCTTTACATTTGTTTAAAATTGCATATTTTTTCGACGCATCTACTTAAATTTAAAAATAATCCCATAAAAAAACGAGAACTTTTATGCATGTAGTTGATATCATCACTTATAATAAATATATTCTCGTATAAAAAAATTTTATTAAATACTACTTGACTTACATTTCTTAGAAGAATTTTTCTACGTTACAACAACGTTGATAAAAAATTGGAAACAAAGTTAGTAATTTTCTATGCATATTTTCCACGCTCGTAAAAGAAATATTTTATTACTTCAGGTACATTTTAGAGGAATTCAGAGAATGATATTTTATAATGAAGAGTACGTGAAAGACTTAAAATACAATGTGAATACCAGAAGGTGCTAAAATGCACGCGAAGTCGTTATCTTGGTGACGTCTATAGTGCTCATATTCAGAAGACTGTACTCGTACTTAAGCTTCTTCTAGGCTAGATACATTCTCCACGACATCATACTTGGTGTCGTCTTGTAACGCACTCCGCCAGATAATTGGATACTTATTCTACCGACAACGAAATGTATGAGCTTCACAAACTACCAAGTTCATTGGACTCACCTTTACAAATTTACTTTTTCCATGAATGTTAATGAGTATGTAAGAATTGTTAACTATATTGGATCAACGTGTAATATTTTTTCAAATCTTTTTTAATGACCTGTGAAACTTGATAATGGATATCAGATATTCAATTTTTTCTTGACCTACATTTTCTTTGCCGACATCATTATTCTTTTTCTTTACAACTTGGTATTTTTCTTTTCTTTAAAGCCTTCATTATCCCTCAACATCGTAGGAAATGACTTCCTCTACTGATGTATGCTTCACTTGGTCACCTCGAACCCTCATTTTTGTGGTTAAGTGTCAACGTCTTTCACAAGACACTAGCCACCTCTAAAAATAGGAAATAAGAAAAAATATCCAAGACCTATCCCAGGGATGAATACCAAAAGAAAAGAAGAGTCGTTGGTAAGATCTAAAATACTCTACACTTCACATCTTCAAAATTCTTAGCTTCTTTTACCTCTCTTTGGCTTTTTCCACTTCAGATCCTAGTCTCACTATTTCTTCATCTTCAAAGATCTAACTTGACACGATGAAGTCGTACCTTCTTAACCAAATAAATGAAGATTGCACAAGACTCAGAGAAAGACCGACTCGCATTGCCTGGAAATCCGGGCTCTTGGGCACACGCACCCTCTTGAGTACAATACGACAAAAAAAGAAAAAAGTACTATCTTTGAAGATCTTTTTGACTACCTCTTCCGTTTTATCTGCTTCTATTTTTTTACCTTTCCTTTTATTTTACTATTTTTGATCCCATACTCTGTTACCATATCAAGCTACTTCGCGGCCTGTTGTTATATTGAAGAATGCCCTTGGGATACGGTTGACCTGAGTAACTCTATAAGAGTTTTATTTATAGAAAATAACAAAATATATATATATATATATATAGATGAAAACATAGAATGATATGATAATGTGTAGCGAAAAATTTAGAAAATAGCTTTCTACAATCCCTCATTATTTTTTATATTTCTAGACTAATAGATAAGAGTTGAAAATAAATTAATTTTAATTTTATTTCACTTTAAACTTCAACCACTTTACAAAAGTAAAACTATACATTGGTTCAGTTTTCCTCTCATTTCTCTAAAATAATACTTTAAAGAGTTCACTGAAAGTTTGAGGCTAACACACTTACTTACTAAGATTTTTAGTATTTCCTATTGTAATGAAGTTTTGTTCTTAAATAATTACCTTATAAATTTATGTACATGCAAGAGAAAAAAAATGCCAAGTATTCGAACAATTTATCTTCTTCACGCTTTTGCAAGTTTCAAGCAGACAATGAGGTAATTTTTCCTTTCCGTGAATCCGGAATTCGTTACCGAGTTCTTTACCAAGATAAAAATAAAAATGCCAAGAATAAAAGAAAAACAGTACAAGAAAATTAAAATTATAATTTATCATAGATTCATACGAGAATAGAAAGTCGATAAAAAAATATCAGAATAAAACTATTTCAATAAAAGAAAATGGCAGAAACAAGAAGACTATAACTGGGTTGAATTTTGAGAAATATTTCTCGAGTAAAATCAGCACTAGGATTAATCGATTTTTGAAGGAAACGTCATGATTACTCAAGCGTTAAAGATATATCTACATCCGTTTATCTATTTCCTGAGTTCTGAGTTCACCGACTTCGTCGTGTGAATTTATTCCCTTTTCAATGATTGATATTTATCTTGCAGAATCGTCAAAATTAAAGATATCCTTTTACATATTGAACTACATCATGTTACTCAATACTGATTCAATCTTGAAAAAAAATTCGTTCTGCTCTTGTTTCAAGTATCTTCAACATTATGGATGATTGAATCAGATATTTCTTCTCTTTCCTTTCTTCTACATCGTTCTTTTCTTTTACACTTTTCCCTTTAAACTAGTGATTGTGATTGCACTTGAAAGTGCCTACTTCGAACCTTCCATTCTTTTTGATCAACACAAGATAGTCAAGTATCTCCTACGTCATACAATTCGAAATGGGATATTCAATCTATTCGTGTGTTCATCACATCGTTTTCACAGTGAGTGCAAATAATTCAAGAATGTTAAGAGAAAAAGAACCAAAGATACGAAGAAAAAAAAATTTTCATCTTATTCTGAAATGAAAAATAAAAAAACAAAGGTTTTTAAGGCCATTCTTTTGTGATGTCATACATTACTTGAAATCTTTCACAAACATAATCGAAGTGCTCAGGGCTAAAATATAACTGAGAAAAATTTTTTTCTTATCAATTTTACAAACATACGGAGATAAAAGATTTCCCAATCTTTTTCATCCTAAGTGTATTCTGAACGCTACGTAAAAATCTACGTGTTCACAGAATCTTTTAATACTGTCCTATCATCCCCTTACAACCAATTTAGAGGACATGCAGGCGATACCGAAGACCGTGTACCAATTCTATCGTGTTTATGTGTTCAACGTGCTAGGATAAGGTGGTAAGAGAATATATAACTTACCGGATATGAAGTGGACTTGAATATACTCTCTACAAACTACCAGAAATCACAGTCACTGAAAATATCACTATAATACGGAAATTATCCGATAAATTTACTATAAAAAATCAAATTTAATACACTTTCAAGTTCTAGAGTTTAAGACAATATTTTCTATACTTCAGGTTATCGGCTTTTCTGCCATACAATTTTTTAATCTTATCTTTTCGCGTTTGACTTTACAAAATATATCTACTGTCCTCAGAATTTATTCATTTTTTTTCATTTGAGTACATTTTTGAGTTTAATATGGCTACGACATCGATCTAAAAAAGATGACTGAAAGTTTGAAAAATACATATTCTTATCAACATATATTTTAGTTATTTATGGCTCAAAATTATCCTAATTTTATAATAATATAAATTTTAAATAATTTAGGATTGATTGACATTTATTACACGCTATTTAATCATAAATATCGGCATAACTTTCAGAGCGTCATTTTCGCGATGTGTGACGCTTTTGAGTGACGTTTTTGTGGGATGTCGCGAAAGTTCATTTTACGATAGCGCCCTCTTTACAATTAGCGCGAAAATTTAAACTATTTCCAAATTGAATTTTTTTTTTAAAATCTTTTATAATTTATTCAAATACTTTTTTTTCTGTTTATTGTTAACAAATAACAATTAATTATCATTCCCAAATATTATTGTGCATGAAAATAATATTAATTCCATTTTATTTCAGCCGATTAATATATCGATAAACAAAATTAAATATGTATTTATGATTGCATAACGAACCTAATTATTTTTAATTCTCTGTGAATTTTAATTAATAATTTGATGTTATGTACTAAGCTTCCAGAACCTTCAACCATCTCACAGGATATGACAATGAAATTCTAAATATATTCTCCATTAATAATTTCATTAAATAATACTCTATATTTTTTTTTTAAATCAATATCCGTCCATATAAATACTTTGGAATTTAATAAAACGGAAGTGATTGAATTTTTTACAACAGAATATGAACAATTTTAAAATTTAAATATAAACTCTTATGATTATTGAAATGAATTTTCAATAAGTTTTTTCATAAAAGTTTATTCCCTAGTTCTTACACATCTTTTTTTGTGCATATTGGAATATATTGCAACACGACTACCTGAATAGACCAATAGTTTCACTGGTTTGCACGCAAGAAAGCTACAGCAGACTATAAAGGATATAGAAGACAACAGATAAGCCACCAAGTGCATCGCTTGGAATATTTAGTAGACTCTTACTATAAATGGGTGGCCACGTGAAACTGAAACCGAGCACCCAACACAGATAAACTTTCGTGCCAAAAGAGAAAGGACTAACACGAGTTGACAATCTCCAATCTTGAATTTAAACGTTCAAGTCTTGAGCTGTCATGCTTGTTTATTTCTTTTACTCTATTTCCAAGCTCAACTTTGGATGAGCATAAAAATCGTTGAGACAGACTGCAACTTCACGTTCCATCTTGGCGTGCACGGCTGGATACTTTTTCCAGCATCAGAGTAAAGAGATAAATTCTAATAAAAAAGATTACTGAGTAAATAACCACAATATAATAAAATAGTCTAAGCAGAATGGAATACAACGCTTGGAGAAAAAGATATTTTCAAATTCTTTAAAAGTATGCTTATATATTGCCATAGCATTGCTTACAAATAGCGCTGTAGATGCCATTCAATTTCCTGTAAATTTGCGATCACATTGGATAACTAGAGCCACGAAATTCTGCGTTTTTTCAAAGTAATCAAATCAAATCTTTACGTTGATCTTGTCGTTAAAAACACCAATGAAAATAGCAAATAAAAAGAGAAATAAAAAAAATCATTTGAGTTTTCTCTCTACGGGTTTTTCCTTTTTGCGTCTTTTAGTTTGCAACATACATACACACTATCATAGAGTTACGTCGTCTTAGGAATTGATCAAATTGACCATTTACCAAGACTTGATTCCACCAACGAGCCATAGAAAGTCGTAACACCACATACTACTAAATGCAATTTTACAGTTTTTAGCTCACTTTTTTTACTAGCACTTCCCCTCAAATGAGAATATATGTGTCTGACCAAAAGAGACCATTTTCGTTACCTTATAAAGATCCTGTTCTCTATACATTATGAGAAAAGTTATTTGTACGAAGAAAAGAACTTTTTTCCTTATGGGGAAATTACGCTATTGGAAAATATCCAATGAAATTTACGGTTACCTCAACGATTTTTCATTTCTTTAGAAGTTATTGAATGGATTTTTCTACAATTTATTTTTTTCCATGGTATCGAACGAATTTCCTCTCGCCAAAATATACAGTAAGTTTTGTAAATCATAATTTTGATTAAATCTTTTTTTACCCAAAGAAAAAATTATTCAATAAATTTTATAAGATCTTTCTTTGTGTGAAAGAAAAAATAATTTGAATAAAAATATTATAATCATTCAAATATTGCAATAAAAATAAATGGTAATAACTGAAAAAAATGGAATATCTCGACGTCAACACTAACACTTGATTTCATAATTCAACGACTGAAAACTACCACTTGTTCAGATACGTCAGTTACTGTTTTACATACTTTAAGCACGCTACAGTAAATCCTTATAGCGACCGGATGTGGCTTTAAATATGAATGGCCCTTAAGTGGAAATAAAAGGTACGGTACTTCATAGTACAGCTAGCCAAGCTTTCAAAGCGTTATATCTACGTTATATGGATAGAGGGAAAGTAAGAAAACCCCTTGGTCCAGGGTTAGCCTCCGGATACTTTAAAATGAGTAGCATGGTAAAATAAAATCCGCTTGCAATCCACTGAGGTGGGGAAAGTTATATTGCGAAGAAATGGAAACGAACTTACTGAGATGAGAGTATGAGTACAGAAGAGTGTGCAGGGGGGAAAGTACACTTTTGTTAAGATTCAAATCTGCATATGAAAGAATAGCTCTGCTCAATTTATTAGCTCTTTTCTTCATTTCTTAACTGCAACTTCTTCTCATCGTCTTCTATCAAGAAATTTTTTCGTAAAAGATTTTTACATAAATTGTTACTTATTTGATGTTAATATAATTACACATTGAACTTAAATTGAGTTGTTCATTCTTCAATGAACTGCATCCTACACTCACCAACTACAATATGCATCATTCAAAGTACCACTTTGTTTCCAGAGTTCTCAGAGTAGATTGTCTGGACTTGTATTAACATTTGAAACTATTTAACTGTGAATTCAACAATGGAATTTCAGTATAAAAATTCTCTAATTATATTACTTTGTATAGAAACAAATATATAAAAGGTGAAGAGAAAATGTCACACATTCATTACTTGTGGAAAAGATAAACAACTCATGAGATATATCTGTTAAATGAATGGAAGGAAACTAAAGAGTGCTTTCTAGATTACAAATTTACAGGGAAACGTCACTAACGATGAATCTGCTAACAAACATTTGTTCATTTATTATGCATAGTCTTGATCTCTTTAGAGCTTCTACAAACTTTTCCCTGATTTTACATAACACTTCTGATATAAACCCAAGTTTGATGAACAGTAATTTTTTAAAAATCCACGTTATAATGAAATTCCTTTTTTCACACCTATTTTATTTTAATAACAAAATTTGATTATCTATTAAAACCTGATTCAGTTTAATATATGAACATAATACTATATTCCTCTTGAATATTCATCACTTAAACTGCAGTCATTAGTGAAGTTTTAAAATGAGAAAAAACTTTCTCACTATTGATTATAAAACGAAATAAAATCTGAAAGTTATTTTATCTATTATCGGTATAACATAAAAGTAATTTTATCAAAAGTTAATTAATTAAATTTTGTTTATTTACTTCTTTCTGTAAAATTATTAGATAATTAAATTCTTTTAGAGCTTTTTCGGGAATTAATTTTGTGATCATCGGTTCATAGAATAAAACAAAAACCATTGTCTTGAAAGTCAAAAGTTAAACTATGGAACAATGTGTCAATGTAGAAAAGTTAAGGTAACATCAGACAGACTTGCGAGAGTCCAGCCCTGGTATAGATAAATTTCACTTTGATCTTTCTCTCTAGCCGGAGCTCACTCGGTAATTAAAGTGTAATGACACTGTCGTGTGAAAAAAATAAAAAAAAATAAGAGCGCTAAAGGCAATGGTATAAAAAAATCTGAATTGAAGCAAGGTCAATGACATTCTGCAAAAGCTTGTCTTCTTCCTTTAAAATCACTTTCAAGTTGAGTGTAGCTTTAAAGAGATAAACAGTAAATTAATTTCGTTTTCAGTTGTACTGAAGTAATAGCTGCAGTAAAACAAGTAATAAACAAGAAAGTCATTTGAAATATTAACGAGTACTAGACAAGATTGCTGATTGCTCGAGCGACGCTTTCTGTATCACAAGGAAGAAAGAAGAGACAAAGACGTAATGCTCGAAGGGTTCTTTCAGAAGTATATAAGCATCTTTTAACGAAATCAAGCTTGAATCCCTCGACCAATGTTAATGGAAACCCTACAAGGTAACTCTATGTATGCTAATCAAGTTGCGTAAACTGAACTCTTTGTATAGCAGAGATAAAACCATTATGAATGATTTCCCGGAACAATATGGAAACATTATAACATTACAATCTAGATAAAAGAAATTTGATCGTTGCTATGCTCTCAAAAAATAATACGAGAAAAACACTTCATTTGCCAATAAAATAAAAAAACAGTGGTTGAAGAGAAAATTCATAATTTATTTTAATATAAAAAACACCTCGTCATACATCGAATTATATGACGTTAGAGAGCACTCCATGTTTGGAAAATAAATACTTATTCCATTTTTAAATTTCGATATACTTGTTACTCTTTCTATTATTATTTCTATAACGAGATTTACATTTATAGATATATAGACTCCAAAACTAGCTACCAACTCGTGACGAATTGGATAAGATTTTTTTTAACTCAATCTCCACGCAAATCTAACGACTTCAATTTATGCAGTACAGTCTCAACGCCACAACGAGTCAGAGCCGATTTATTTAATAGGTACTGACGCTCCTGAACTAATCTACATCCCTTGGATACATTGTCATGCAGATCGCTGCACGCTCATCTCACAACGACTATTATTCCCTACATTCGACTTTACATTGCTGCATAACGACGATGGGTAACGAGAGGATGCAGATCTATAATTTTATCCTGAGTGAGAGGAAGAAACAAAAATAATTCTTGCTGAGTTTGATGCAAAGTAAAGAAAAGCAACAACAAAATTTATATCACTTCTTCATACGGATACGTATACCAAGCAACCGCATATAAATTTTTCAGACGATTGATGAGTCCACATTGGCTGGAAAATATGCCAGGCATGTTTCCAGTTCTCTTGCAGTTGCAATAAGAGAAAAAAATTGTTGAATTACTCATGTATCGATTGGACAATATTCACTTTGGGTATTGGAAAAAAAACTTTGACTGTATATGATCTAAAAATGTATTCAAAGTTTTCATAAAGATGCCTGTTCATAAAGATTCTGAATACTACGAAAAATGAAGTAATTCATAATAAATATTGACATCAATTTTTATCGACAACTTTATTATATAAGACTTGGGATTTTTTTGCCTACTTTGCTATTGATTGACTGAAGTGTTTACAACAATTAACGAAAGAGCATATACCCAAACAATCGTTCGAGTTATTGGAAACGTTTGTCCAAGTACACATTGAGGTGTATATAACGTTTGAAACATGACAAACAACGCTACCAATGCAGTATAGTATCTATTGTTCGATCGAAAGGACCTACCTACACTCAAAATACCGAATTCCCCATTTGACTTGTTTAGATTTTTCATTCCAGCGTAGTCACAAAAATTTTTTTGTAACAAACTTTTATTCTCTTACGATTATTTCAATTGCTGTTAGCCAATTTTTCAGCCTATTGTTTCATGTGGTAAACGATAGGGTCAATAATTAATACAATAATTCGTTCAGAGAAATAACAGAAATGAAAAAAGTGGAATTGATTGCATAACATCCAATATGGGACGCAATATAACACTTAAGTCTTTGTCAAAACGTTGATAAAATCATAAACGATATTAGTTGTTGAATTTAAGAGACGAAAAAAAAAATAAATAAAAACAAAAATAAACTCTCAAGAGAGTGCAAGAGTGTGTCAAGAGTTAGAAAATAGCAAAAAAAGTGGCTTGATTTAAAAGCACTAAACACTGATCCAGACTTAACTCTGAGATACCATACACCTAATGTGTTTCATGAAAATACGCGAGACGACTTGAGTATAACTTCCTTTTTACGCTGCATGAGTAAAGTTTGTAACGGTCTAATGTACTTTGCGCTTTGTGGCCACTAACAGTCTGGGTGCTTTATCGCTTGTCTGTTATCGTGAGATATGTCCTCTCGAGACTTGACCACGATCGACTGCCAGACTTGGAGGAACTTTAAAGAAAGAACAGTAAGTGTGTAACAAAAGGGAGTGAATTAAAAGGCCGAGTAGGAGGATATCGTAAGATTTAAGTAGAAAAAAGTAGGTGCAGTGTAGAAAACTTTCATATCAACTATGCTCCAATCACTATGGTTTTTAATTAAAAAATGTAGTCAAGTATACGTAGGCGTGTCTAGATATACACAGGGCAAAGAGCCCGCAGGGCCTCAGATAAAATTCACCAAGAAAACTTTACAGCGTAACTTACTAACATTTCCGTGGCATCGGCGAAAGAGCTTTTCGTAAAACTTTTTAGTCAAACGAAAAGCAAGGAGATAGCCGTAGTGGGGCATTAAAAAAATTACCTTGACCGTTGGGAACAGGGTAAGCAGTAGTCTCTTGAAAAATCGGCTCACTGTTTTCTTTTGTTTAAGTGCATTACTTTTAAGCACAAAACATCGTTGCAGCTCCCTAAAAAAGAAAAATTTATTATTATTTTACCTCGTGATTTTTATGCGAGTTTATTTACTTGATGTTCGCCAATATATTTGAGGCAAACTGAATCAAAATTAAGACGTTGTGGCTCCATTACGAAACGAGCCAAACTGACACAACAATGAATATTTCTGTTGGTAGCCAACAAGATAACGGATAAAATTTAAATTTCTTTCATTCCTTCACTCTTTCTACTTGTGTATCGCAACAACTTGCTCTCTACCAAAGAAATATGATGCGAAATAGAAGTAACATAGATGAAACGATATTGTGAAAATTAAAAGTTGTACAAAAGAAAATTATATTTTTCTTTAGCCTACAATCTAACATCTTGACGGTCCTCTATAAATATCTGTCGGCAATGAAGAAACGTTGCTCATTTTTCCTCTAACAAACTTATCTTTGCATACCTCCAAGCCTTTTGAAACTTAATACGACATAAAGGTACATGATAGCAATTGTGAATATCATTAAACCACCGACATTAATTAAGTCTTTAGTTTTTTATGAAGAACGAACTTGTTCAAAATTCAATAAACTTCATATTAAGATGTTTAATGAAAGGATCTATAGAATATTGGATGTGTTACAGAAATGGATGGGAATGAGTTAACGCATTTCAACCCCTCTTTTAGCCTTGCGCACTTAGTCAAAAATATGCGTCCGGTAGTTCGTACCAAACTACTCCCTTCAATTCTCTTTCACTCTAGACCCTGTTAATGGATGCGCTTAAAATGAACCTGTAAAATTATCTCTTGTATGCCCTACATTTTCTTCTGAAGGGGTTACCCTACCAAACTTGAATATTTATGCTTGAATTAAAGCAAAGAATATAATCAAAACTTGAATTTAAAATTTTCGAATAACTTATCTAAATTAAGACATGCTTTCCGCATTCTTTTCTACAACTATTGAATTAAATATTTTGATGCTAAAATACTAATTTTATTGTTTAATAAAACAATAACTAAAGTGGACTATTGAAAGATTGATAAAAAAAATGAGTTTCTTTACTTTATTAAAATAATTACTTTTTTTAATCAATCATTTTAACATCTCATGTTTCAAGAATTATTATCAGACATTAAAAAGTTGAATCCTTTTCTATTTCTTTTTCTTCTTGGAACTTTATCTACTCAGGTAATGAAATGATTATTTTATCAAGATAACGAATTATGTCATGCTTACATTAATTAATAATTAACGATAGTGGTAAAGAAGTATTAAAAGGAAAATTTTCCATTGAAATAGCTAGATTTGCATACAGAGTGACTTGGAAAATTAATATAACTCGAGTGAATTTTCATATTAAAATACGTAGTCTGAATGTGATAACAAATGTACATTTCATTGAAAGGAAAATACATTTGTTAGTTTAATGAAATAATGAATTTATTAAACTAGAAAATGGAATAGTTTTTTTACGGCTGTTATGCTTATTGAATCTCATGAGATATAAACGGTAGTTGGTGAATGATTAAACCTAGCGTCGCTAGCAGGCATTTCAAATTGTTGTCATTTTAGTGATATAATTCGACCACAGCGTAGAATATTTCTGCCCCGTCGTTTAATTAGTCCACGAAATATGCATCATATGTTGAGCTCACGGACATCAAGAGTAACACAGAAATACTATGTACGCACAGGTATAAATATATGTACTAATAAACTCTGGCTAATGCTTCAGATACTTCCATGAAAAAACACATTTTAATGTTCATTATCATAATTGGGATTCATTATAAATAAATATCAAGCTGTGGAAGCAAACAATGTTTTAATTTAAAGAAAGCTTAAACTTTATTGATGTTGCAAAATTGTGGTTTTTTTTTTTGCAAGCATAAATGATGTAGTTCTACTGAAAATTGCAGTAAATAGAATATCAACACTACGCCTTAATCAATATTAGTATTTGCTAATGAATAATGTAATGATAAACATTAGATGAAAATGTAAATGAATTCTTGTTGAATACTGAATTTCATTCAACTGCTATAAATAAGAAATGCGAAAAATTCAGGATTGATTTATTTTGAAAGTTTCATTAGAATGGAAAAAAAAAGACTATTGGAGATCAGAATAAACTGGCTTATCAAAGCTATCATTTTATCAATATTATTGCTCGGCATTGAATATTATTATAATCGGCATAGGAATTATATGCAAATTTCATCATTTAATAAATTGAAATTTAGGGATATTTCCGTTTATATATTTCAATTACACTGAACAAAAATAACGAATCATATAACATAGTGGAATTTACGAGCTTTTCATTGATTTTCTGGCATTCAACGATGAAAAGAAATTACAATTGAATGGAAATATTCATTTTTTATATTATTCATATGACAGTACATCGTAATTTTAAAGTTTATTTTTAAATTTTTAATAAAATCAATTTGACGGACTAAATTAAAAATCAACGCCAAAAAAAAACAATCGTAAATGCAAGTAATAAATAATTCAATAATCAATTTACACGACTTTCCTTCAGTTTGAAACTATTTTCATTTGCATGCAGAAAGTTCTTTCGATTGCACTGATTTTATTTTAGCCTCTATCGGTTTACTACATTTCCTCTCTCTATCTTGTCCCACTTCAACGCATTCATCTTCTTTTTTATATTGCTTATCTATTTTATTTTTTTAACCTTTCCTTTAAAATATGAAAACGACAGACGCTCTGATTCATCGAAACATAAAACTTTGTCGTTACCAACTTTAAAATTTTCCATAGCAAGACATAAAAATATGCTAGTACATGTTCTGGATTTCGAAAGGCAGGAAAAAAAATCTGCACTGAAGTAAATATTAGCTTATATGAATGAATATTCGTCTCTATTGAATAATTTAATTCAATATTTTCGACAGATATTCATCATCATGAACCATATCAATATTCATATCAATATCAATAATAACACCGTCTACTCTGGTTTAGAGTAAATATGAAATGCACAATGAAAATAATCATAAAATTAAATAGCAATGGTCAGCTCCAAATCTATTTAACCTTATTATACACAACTTTTCATTTCTCTACCGCCGTTGTAAGGAAGGTTAGATAGTGGTTACACGTTTTTGTGACAATTAATTTTCGTTTAGCTTAATTAAATTCCCCCTTTGCCCTACTAAATACTACTACACAGAAAAAATCTCTCTGAGAATCCATCTACATGCATGCTCACTCGGTCACGCTTTACTCTCCACCAGATGCCAATTGATTTCCATCTAGAATTAGTTAGCAGTAAACAACTATGTTTAGTAATTTATTGCAATTTGTATTACAAGATAGAGCACATCTTCAACTAAAATAAATTTTCTAACAATGGTTAAAGGTGTTGAATGACAAAACTAAAGAAAAACCAAGACATACATATGTGACAGTTACAGAAGGGTAAGAGATATATTGATATGACTTTAAAAATTTATTGTGAAAACGTTTTATTTCAATTGCTTTGTAGAATTATTTACTATCTCTTTTGAAAGCGAATATTACCTTTCTTCTCACTAACTTCTTATTCTGACTGAGTTTGGTCTTTCTTTAGATGTCAAATAATAATAAAAAAATGATTGAATCCTCTGTACTTACCAAGAATAAGTAAAAAAAATAAAACCCCATTGAAAATAGTCGTTTGGTTTTATAAAAGTATCAATATAATATGAATCTTGCAAATATTGACTTAGTTTCTCTTGTTTTTGATGAATTCATTGGAAAAAAAATTTGCCAATAAAAATCTTGAAAACTAGTCTTCAATTAATCCAAACGTTGAACATTTTCTCGAAACTAACAGCAGTCAGCACTCGAGTGAATAGTCTCTGTAAAATAATTAATAGGAATTAATTGAACGGTATTGATAAAAAAAAAGCTTTTATGGAAATTAACCGATGATGGAAAGGATTAAATTTTCAATGTGGTGTCTATTTTTATAATTTGTTTTCAAAGACATAATAGAAAAACTTGTTTTCATTGAAAATATAAAGTAATTCCATTTTTACACAAAAAAAAAGTTATATGTATAAAAAGTTGTAAAATAAAATCAAGCACCAATAGTATGACCAACTGTTTCTTTTAAAAAGCAACAAAAATTCTCTTTTCAATTAAACTCTGTTACACTTCTTTAAGAGGATAAAATTGTATCATTCTACAATAAATTTAGGTTAATCATTTTTAATTAAAAAGGGATACTTTACTGAATTTTAAAATATTTTTTAAGATAAAAAATTTATTTAGTAAGGATTTGATTTTTTCATTGAAAGAGATATTTCTAAGTAGTGTTAAAATATGACCACCGTCTGGAAAAAAAGTTGTCCTTTTCCTTTATGATACAATTAAAAATACTCTAGAGGAAAAAGAAAAATCTGCAAACAAAAGTAATTTACTAGAAAAAAAATTCATTTAAAATCTAAACTATGTACCGATAGTATAGATTTTTAATGGCTTTGAACATGCAATTAGTGGAAAATGAAATTAAATGTGAAAAAAATCTCACAGCGTAAACCACAATGACCACCCCCGATAGCATACCAAGATTTTGACCATGCATTAAATTATTTTCCTGCATATGCTGCACGACGAGTTTACAGTCATCCTCACCCTCATACCACCCTGGCTGATTTATCCGGAAATTCTCCAAGTTTCCGAGTGAATTACGTGACGGTGAGTGTGTGTACTCATGCGTCATAACTCGTAATACATTATCGTGAACATGAACACCAGCAAACAGCCGACGACAACATTGAGAAAATGTAAGGGAAGCAGGCAGAGTAGCTCAGGATTAAAACAAAAGCGAGTTTCAGTGAAACTTTTGTTCTCCAACACCGTGGGAGTACAATCAGCGGCGTCCGTAACGAGTTATAGTTTCCTTTGACTTCTACTTACTCTTCTGAACTCCTCCAACCAACACTTGAATTGAAAACTATCCAGTTTTTCGAGAATTGTGCTTTATTTAAATCCTATTTGTTTTTGTACCTTTATTTCTTCTACTTTAAATTTCACTTGAATCTCATAGTTCATCTATTTTAAACTTGATTTTCGTATTCGTCGTAACTACGATCAAGAGTTTTGATTCATGATCCACGACACGTGTGTGCTTCATGCTTTGCTGTGAATTCCACAGTTCACCCGTCCTTAATCGCTTTACGGTTTCTCCAGAGTAGTACTCCACTACGCTCTCTCTAACGAAGAAATTTGGAATTGATCTCGTAATCGGATTCGCAGAGAAAGAGAAGGACAGTACTAGTTGACCCGCTAGATTTGATTGCTGAAGCGAAACAACGAGAGACTCGTTTGTTAAGCCAAGCGTGTTCTGACGTGGGGTATACCCAGAGGATTTCCGATGCAAAAGAGACCAGTTAACTTCATCAAACCCAATTCAATAGTAATTCTGTTGGTTTTTAAACTAAATAAAATCATTCCATGCATATTTACTGAAAATTTATAATGGACAATCATAGAAACCTAATTGTACCTCATTGTTAATGTCATTCTACCTATACAATGGCGTTGAAACGCCAATAATTATTTATAAAAGAACTGATGCTCTCTTATAGATAAGATTTTAATCAATTTACTGTAATCTGTTTTAACTATCATCATGCACGGAAAAAATTATCTGTAACAGCAACAGATTTTCAATTTGTCGCTGTTATAGATTGTTTTTTCTGTAACCTTCAACAGAAACAATTTGTAGGTGTTACAATTTTAGTCTGTAATGACAACACAATAAAAAAGCTGTTGCAAATATAAATACAATCATCAAAAGAATTATTATTTATAGGGTTACTCTTACATGTGAGTCATCAAACTAGGCTAATTAATCAATTAATAACGAAATTCTGATCACTAATTTTTCACAATATGTTTAAAATATTTAGATTGATTTTTATGTCCATTGCACTCATATTCATTTCAACCGGAAGGTGAGAATTACTAGTTTAAATGACATTTGAAATTTCTCTTATGAAGTTACGTGAAAAATTAACTGACAGAATATTTGTTGTTTTTACAATCCCTTTTTTCTGTTTGAAAATGAAAAGCCTTCAGTAAAAATCACAAAAATGTGAAATTATTATTTTTTTAAAACTAGTGTCGATGTTATACAAAAAAAGAGTTAAGAATGTCAATTTCATCTAGTTGACTTGACATAAAACATTAAAAATTATCAGGTGTATAAAACATTCAGCATTCAAATAATTGTTGTTATAAATTTCCATTTGATCAAAAAAACACTTTTCTACTCTCTACAGATTATTACTGCAGTTGCAACAGCTTTTTTTTTATTATAATTACAGACTAAAGTTGTAATATCTACAAATTTTTTTTTCTGAGGATACAGAAAAAAATCTGTAATAGTAACGAACCGGAAATCTGTTGTTGTTATAGAAAACTTTGTTTCGTGTATCATTATATAAGATATACTCACATTAGATAGGTTTTTTTTATTCTCGACATATTTTTTCTATTTAACTGGGTAAATCTATAGATTATTTATTACAACTAGTGTAATTCAATTCCTTTGAAACCTACATTATATTATTGGATTCAATTCCGACGGTAATTGATGTAGAAATCAATTTCACGAACTTGAAAAATTGAAGAAAAGTACACAAAGTATTTCTAGTTTCCGTAAACAGTGACAGACGGATTGAAATAAGTTAGAAATTTTGTTTTTTTCAGCAGTTGAAATACAAAGAAAAGAACTTCATGAGTATGATTTTTTATCTTTCTTTCTTACGACTGTGCGAAAATTTGATGTTTGTTTTAGAGTGCAATAAGAACACTTTTCTGGTGGTTGTTAAATTAAGATTCAAATTAAGTAGCTAAATCATATGTCGTTTTATGTCTTCTATCGTCATTGTACAAAGCGATTGAAGTGGTAACCAGGTGCTTCAAAAAAAAAAACTCTCTGTGAGCTACGAAACTCTAAGTGAAGTTGAACACAATGAGATGCGGAGACAAACTTTAGCAGTACTGGCATCTCCAAGTTTAAACTTTTCTTTTCTTTATTCTTTTACTCTTCCTTCCTTTTTCCTTCCTTCCTTGTTCTCGCCATAAATCATAATCAAATAAAATTTTAAATTGGATCATTTCAATGTTGAAACGTTGTTAGTAACAACGTCTATAGAGTTGATCTTCGTTTCATCGGCCATTTTTATGGATGATATTATCCTTTTGGCGATAATAATCCACCAAGTGACCTGCTGAGATATTATTGATTGCACTATTTCGATTAAACTTAATCGAAAAGATTCCTGAGACGAATTCCAAGGGTACACTTAGATGGTAGACTAAATAGGCATGCAGTATGAGGATGAGAGCAATCTCAAGAGACAAGGAGGCAAGTAAATAGCAATGCTATTAGGCCAAGAGATCTTGGCGCGTGAGCATAGTATGCTGGGATTGAAAAGATATCAGCAAAGTAGCATGAGGATTACATCGATTCACACCTTCTTGCTTACTCTTTCTTACGATTCACTCGTTTTATCTCTTTTACCCTACACCTCCTTTACTCTCTATTCTCAAATATCCAATCATACTTAGAGGTACTCTTGAGACTATCAGCTGTGATTGCTCAACTTTTACGAATGTTGGAGACTGTTTGAGATATTATTTCGATTATATCTGAAAAAAATTATGCTGAAATGGTCAAACATTTAAAATTTAATCTTGAACAATTGATAGTTAAATTGATGGAATTTCTTTTCTCTACAATAAGTAAATGTGCTGATTTTATTCAACCAATAGATGAAATTCAAACTTGACAAATGTGTAATAATTTACGATAACATACAAAATTATTCTGACAAAAATTTTAGATTATCATATTAATGACATTACTTTGATAAAATTAACAATAGAAACCCTATAAATGAATGATAAAGTTGTAGATAAATGTTTAAAGCATAATTAATGAAGAGTAAAAATAAATCTTTGTTTTGTGTATTTATTCTTGTAGGCAAAAGCTTGAAATCTGTTTATACTATTTGAAATTAGACATTCTAAGAAGTCTAACAGAACTAATAAGTAGTATCAGAGCCGAGTAAATGTATATTTTGTTTGACTACTTCTCAGTGAATAAATACTTAAACCCTTACCGTTTCAAATGAGTATGGTGAAAGTAATGTAAATCTATGTTTACTATGCTAATACTAAGAAACTTTATATTTGAAATATACTAAATTATATTGCTATACTTCGTGGTAGAAATGAGTGAATCTTATTCAAGTCATTTTGACCACAAACTAAATTTATATTTCACTATCAAACTTGGAAATTAGACTTCATCTTTCGATTTAATAATAAGAGATACATGCTTTTGAAGTATTTAGATATTTTGTTTCATTATGAATATTACTCTTTTTAGTACAGGAATAAATTAATTAATTTACCATTAGTTGGTAGATTCATTTGGTTGTCAATTGTTAACATTACATGTACAAATAATATTTGAGTATCTACTTGTGTCAAAATCAGGATCGTACCGCAATTTACCATCTAACTTTTTGCCTCTATATACATAAACCTTCACATATAAGGGGCTTGGATCGTATTTCAATACAGTTAAACTCTAGAGATCTTCATCCAAATAGAGTTTCCACACAAATCCACACTTTATCTCCATAAAATACGCATAGCAAACCTCTATGTATATTCAGAAGCAATAAAAAAAATTCTAGAAATTCACGAGGAAAGGAAAAATTTGAGGATCTTTTCTCTCGGTAAATTTTCTTCAAGTATAAAGAGAAACAAATAAATCAAGATAAAATGAACAGTATAATAATTGTAAATAAATACGTGACTTTATGGAAATGATCATTTTTTTACTTTCAACTAGTCAGTTCATTACTCAGTGCGGATGTGCATTGGTATACTTATTGATGCGTTTCGTTTTACGATCTCGTAGCGAATCGTACATGCAAGAGCTGCATTATGCAGCAGCACCTTCAACGAATCAATACGTCTTCAGGATTTGGTATGGATATTTCAGTGGCAGAGAACGCAAAAGCTTTCGTGCATATGCACTTGGCGTCGTTCTCGAAAAGCATCCATGCTTTTACCTCTCGCACATCGATTATTCGCGCGTGCAGCATCACGTCGATTGGATTTAATCGGGTTCAAAATTGCGTCAGCCAGTGGTAGAAATCAATATTAAATCCGACTTGTAGGAAATCTCCAATTCAATCGACTAAAAGAAAAAAGTTTAAGTTCATCTTCATGTGCTCGTAAGTACAAAAGATACGCTATCAAGAGTAACGACATCAGCAATTCTCATTTAAATTATCTTGCCGTTGCTTTTAATGACACTAGAAGACATAGAGACGCATAAAGAGACAACCAATAACTAAACTAAACTGCTGAATCTCATAACAATTTTAACGTGAACCATTTTATTTGCCTCATCGACATTTAGTTGGTAATAAACTTAGACATCACATCACTTTTTACTACTTTAGTACAAAAAATCTTTTCAATTATCAATTTTCTTCTTTTTAACTCATTATAATTATTTATAATAATCTTCTCAAGTTACTTTGTTAGTTAACTTTTAGGATCAGGAATATTATACAATATCCAAGTACAATGTAATATACAAATAGATGTGAAGCATGTATTTATATAGTTGCACAACCACTTTGCGGACTCATACATAGGCGTACTTTTGATGAGCAAAAGTAGAGTTCTGCATTGTTCAAGGATTAAAGTATTACTCAAGCTTCTATACACATTTTCGACTACTCCATGCACACTCCCTTGTATGTGCAAAATCCGCGAATCACATATTTGCACGTGATCCATATAACCAGGATAAAGCTCGTACATGCTTTATTTATGTGCATGCTGTTCACTTCACCAACATACACTAGGTAAATCATGTATACATATGTAAGCACAGTTACCAACTTGTTGTAACACTGTAAAAATTGATTTTAAAAATTCCAATATTAATTTGTAGATCAAATTGAAAGAAACAGACATTATAATAATGACTTTACGTTAATCTCTAATACCCAGTTTTTTGTTCCTTGCTTGATCTTGAAAATAAACATAGATAAAGCACAAAAAGTCTGACATTGAATCATAAAATGGCCTCAAGTTCTATCCTTCTCTCTTTTTTAAGATAGTATCACGGCTACGAGACGTCTCCTTATATACAAGAGTAGGTCTGATTCAACAAAATATCAAGGTAGTCCAATGAACTACAAAAAAAAAAATATATGAGTTCAAAAAGCAAGAAAGAGGAATAAAGCCCGAGGAGAAAAGCATAAACATTCGCTTCATCTAACTTTTCTTCTCTTATTCTGCACTTTTCTTTTTTTCACGCGTCCGTATAGTTAAAAATGACGAAATAATGCTTTGAAGGTAAAACTTTCCACGCAAAAGATGAGTCACCGTAAACTCGCTGGCTACTGAGAGGGAAAGCTGTAAAGATGTGCTATTTTTGCTCGAATTACTCACGAACGTAAAGTTGCAAGGGTGGAAAGAACTTGTGGTGCTTTCTTCTCTCTAACTTTTTTATCAAGACTTTAAAATATTCTATCTGGGCATTCTGTGAGTTGCCACTAAGCTTTTAACTTTTACCACCGAATTTATTGGAAAACCATCTTTTATTACCGAATCAATATCATATATTATTCTATTTATCAAGATAATATCTAAATTGTGTACTAATTACAATTGTTTCAGTAATTCAATTATCTATCATTAATTAGTTTGTGCAAGACTTGAATTGATAATATTATCAATACAATATTATTAATTACATCTCATAAATGGAAAAGACTAAACATTGTTCATTATTTAACAAATTCATTCATACCATTCTATTATATCACATGTTTACATTCTTACCAACAAACACAGGTTAAACTATCATTTTAATGACCAACTCGGCAGTTAATGTAATGCTATTCGTGTCAGATTTCAATAATGCCAGTTTTCATTTCACTGTTATCTTACATTACTGGTGGCACTCACATTACCAGCATCATAATCACGTTGACACATATAGTTAATTCGAGTACAAATGTTTTCCACTATAAATTGGATGAACATGAAGAACATTGATCGATTAACCGTTTTACCCATCCATCACAAGATTTCATAACCCCAACCCGCCGAGAACCAACGAGGTGCATCATTGCTTTTTTTCTTCCTCGTCCTCGCTTACTTTTTTCAAACATGTTATCATTAATCAAGCTCACATTTCGTCTGTCACCATTGTTTTATCAGTTTCATCACGTTCAAGAGATATCTAGTGTTGCTTCTAATTGATGTTTTCTCAGCTTTCATTCTAGTTATTTACCTTCAAATCATCATTGTCATCATCATCATCATTGTTGCCGTTGCTTTATCATTTATGAACTATTACTTTATTGATTACCCATCGTTATAAACTGAATGATAACAAAGTATGTTTGTTTACACAAATCTTTCTTAAGCAAAACTAAAATATTGATTCAATCCCTCAATATTTCCGTTATTTTCTGCTCCAATTTTTTTCGTTCCACGCTATTCAGCAGCAAGAAAGAAGGAAATAGATAGTCTTTGACAAACTAAAACCACTTTAGCTTCTCCTTAGGCAACAGTAAGGTTTCTATAGGGCTAGACGTACGGTCAACATAAGCCCTTTGTTTCGATAAAGGTCTCTGCGTTCAGCTGCTTTCACTCTTGTATATATTCTCCCATCCGCTTCAAGCGTTCACTTTATATCTAACGATGCCAATAGGGGTTGAAAAACCTAGAGTCGTGGCAACGACTACTCACTAGCCTACCAATATTGATTGAATACCAATGAAAGTGAAACTTTGCTTTTACTTTTCGCACCGTTAATTACTATATACCCAATAGATAAATTCAATCAATTTTTCAATAACATAATTGAGAAAGAAATTTTGTTTTCATGTGGAATATTTTTTTGTTTCAAGTATTTATTATTTGGATGAAATATTTCAATATCTATACAAATATTATTTCTGAATTGTTTTGGATGCAAATACTCCAAGTTTTATTTGAAATGATAAATAACTGGAATGAAAAAATATATCATGTTGAAATGAAATTTTTTTATCTTAGTTATGAATATCGCTACCGTTAGTATTTATAATAATAACTTAATAAAAATAAAATAAAAATTCAGACGAAACAAACAAGCTAAAAGTCAAAGAAAAATAATTAATAAGAAACTTTTGAAAGTTGGATACATTGTTTTTGTTGACTTTTGTGAATTTTCAATTCATTTATTTACGCTATGTTATAGTTTATAATTCTAAATTCACCGACTGCTTTTATAATAATTATCTACTGCAAAGATACTTTTTTGCTACAAATTTAAAAATAAAATCCATTCATAAAGAAAATGAGATATTTTAATCAATTTCAAAATTTTTTATCTGCTTAGCATAAATAAATATTTATCAAATTTCAGAATTTAAAATTGTTTTGATCAAGAAAAAATTTATTGGAACGGTTGTATCTTTCTCAATAAAGAATGGCCTTCTTTTGTGTAAACTACACCCCATAAATAGCAAAATAAGTAATAAATATAAAAAATATCATAAATTTTTCATCATTCTCTTTTATATTTCATTCTCGTGTTTGTTTCCTACTTTTCTATCTTTACGATAAACGGAAAGCGATCGATAACATGTTGTGATATCAATAAAGGTAGATCGTACAGTACAACAATAGAATGACACACCCGTTTGAAGATTTTGTTTCTTGTTTTAGGAGCATCGGACGGTGGCAAGAGACATCCGGTGCTTCTGTATATCCACGGTGAGAGCTACGATTGGGGAAGCGGAAATCCATACGACGGTAGCGTCCTTGCAAGCTATACTGACCAAGTAGTCGTAACGATCAACTACCGGCTTGGTGTTCTGGGTTTTCTCAATGCCAACATTTCACCACACACTAAAGCACGAGTAGCAAATTACGGTCTTATGGATCAGCTAGCTGCGCTCCACTGGGTCCAAGAGAACATTGCCCTCTTTGGCGGTGATCCTGGCAACGTAACGCTTATGGGTCACGGTACTGGAGCTGCGTGTGTCAATTTTCTCGCCATCAGCCCCACTGTAATTCCTGGTAAGCTTATAATCTATATATTAATCCTCAAATAAATTAAAAGAAGCATTTTGAGGATGACAGAGGTACGAATATGAAATTTCCACAATTGCTCTCAAGTGGCTTGATTCTTGCTTGAGTTTTGAAATTAACACGTGCGACTATGTTGCTTGCAAATGTACCCCTTCTCTTGCTTCCTTTTCACCCTTTTCGCTTCATATTCAACTAGAAACTACATTCACAGCAACTTTCAGGATCCTGTGTATAGAAGACACCGGATTATACGTTAGATTAACTCTCCTCTGCTTTTCAGTCTATTTCCATGCTCTTTCATGTCGAGTGACTAAGGATCCTCCGTTCAAGCCATCCAGAAATCGACTAAAATTCGTAATATTCCAAGGAAACATGTGCTACAGGCGGTCGCGTCTTTGGCGAAAGGGAACAAGACCGTCAAGAGTTTTATTTGAGTTTTGGTAACACATTGCTGAAGATATTAGATATCTACTTTTATATCTTTAAACTTGGCATTATCACTCCACTTACCACCATCTTGATATTGACCGTAGCATGTAATCCATATGTAGTTAATAGTTGCACAAGTATAGCAACTCGCGATCATGTTATCTAAGATGTTCATATCACGTATCTTCTCACGTCTATCGAGATATTATGTGCGTGAGTGTTTCTGCTCTCATGCTTCTATGCAACGTGTTTCCTTAATGTTCCTGTATTTTATACACGCTTCACCACATCAAAGATGAACATGTCTTTTCATCCTTACTCGATTTCACTGCACTCTGCCATTACGAACCCTATCGGAAAATACTTTCTTTCATGTCAGCATAGACACGCGTGCTCTGGACACGTGCCAACCTCCAGACCTTTGGATTATTATGTCAATCTAGATTCAATATTAGGTAGTTAATTTTTTCTTCAAGAGTTTTTTACTTATCTTTATGAAAATATATATTGTCATTCTGGTTTTAATCAATAAGCAGCTACTCATTGCACACATTTAATAATACATTAACTTGGTGAATATCAACGAGAATCGATAAAGAATGACTTTTTTTTAAACCTATAAAAAAATTATTTTCTGTAACGTCCATGTGATCATGCATACGCTCTAGGATTTATTTCCATGATCTTACAGTGTCTTATCGGTTACCCCTGTATTCTTGGATCTTAGCCAAAATCAGTAGGAAACGATCTTCATCCAGGTTCTGATATCCACATGTTTCGATAGAGATATTCCAATTTTCTTTTTCGATACTGATATAGACAAGAATGAAATAAAAATGATACTTGTATGTAAAATTTAAACGCATACTTGTATCAATAACATAAAATTTTCTCTAGTATGTTTCTACTTTAATAGATTATTTGTAATTTAGAAAAAATGATTCACGTTAAATTGTTTACTAATGAAAAAAAATTTGAATAGAGCTAGAATGTAAATCCTACAGAAATGTATTCAACATACCAAGCTCTAGAGAAATAGTAAAGCTTGTCTGAGCATGCGTTTTGTAAGCAGTTGGCCTCTTGTAAACTTCAGAAGACGAGTGGGAAAGTCGTCTTGTGGTTGTTCTAACATTCCCTAATTAGGATGAATTCCGGCAGCCGGATAGGTATGGCATCCCAGAAATTGTTGAGAATTTTCAACGGATTTTACACTGAGAAAACAACCACGTCATTTCTCCACAAAACACAATGGAGTTTTTAGATGTGGCAGTTGATGCATTTCACTAAATAAATATTTCTTCCAACTAATTTAATTAATTTTTAAATAAATAAAAATTTTATTTAAGTAAATGAATGAATTATTAGTCGAATCTACAAATAACAATTTAAAAATATATTTATGTAAAATTCAAATTTAGATAAAATACTGATAACTATTTACCAAGTAAATTTTGTAAAATTGAATTTCAGTAAATATGATTTAATTGTAAAGTAAAGTTACTATTATTCATTAAGTACCAATGAAAGTTTCTGTTACTATTTGAGTCTTGAAAATTTGTGGAGATAATGTAGCACAAGTCGAAAGAGCAGAAGAAAGAGTAACGAAAGAATTTTTAAAGTGAACTTGATGTAAACTCCAATCATAATAATGAATTTGTGAACTACTTGAGGTAAATAAATCATTCTCTGCATCATCAATTTGAAATGAGTTTTCAAGTTCTCGAGTAGTTGCACTACTCTTTCGAAAAACTTATTGAATAAAACTAGCTCATTGATAATATTGTTTTACTAATGCACTGTATGGAAGATAAATAAGAAAATAAGGAGTACACTAGTGTAGTAAATACATGAAAAGATTCCAAACGATCTCTTGGAAGAAATAAGCGATGGATAACTTTAAGTGACTAAAGCGTGGTTGAATAGAGGAAATAAATTTCCTAAGGAACACAAATAATCGGGGGAATCTTTAGTGAAATAATGTAGACGATGGAAAAAATTTATGCAGGCATTTAGCTAATTTTCTGAGTACCTCAAACGATTTGTTGGTGTAATAAAAATACTAACTGTTAAATATTTTATTTCCAGGTCTTTTTAAGAGGGCTATTCTACTTTCCGGCAGTGCTTTATCATCCTGGGCAGTTGTTGAAGATCCAGTTACGTACGCTGTAAAACTTGCAAAAGCAGTCAATTGCACAGTACCAGCGGATCTTCTAAAGGAGCATGAGTTAATCGTAGATTGCCTTCGAGATACCAGCTTGGAAAAGTTAATGTCAGCGGACGTTCAACCTCCGACTTTTCTAAGCGCCTTTGGACCCAGTGTCGACGGTGTCGTGATAAAGCCAGACTTTTACAAAGATTTACTTTCCTATCTGGGTCCAGAATTTCAAGGATCTGGGTAAGAAAAAAAAACTCTTCTATATCTTATATTTCTCTTATTTTCAGTTTAAATTTATTCATAAGAACTCGATGTTCCATTACTATTCTCAAAAATGATTATCTCGTTAATTTATTGAGTCTACATGTATACAAAATTGGATAGAATTTATGTTTATGTTTCTAGACAACTCCCAAAGAGAAACGATCCTGGAACTCCAATTACAAGTAACAACAAGTATGATCTATTGTTTGGCGTAACAACAAGTGAAGCACTATGGAGATTCAGCGAGAGAGATGTTCAAACTGGATTCGAAGGAGACAGGAGAGATAGAATAATCAGAACTTATGTCAGGAATACCTACACATTTCATCTAACTGAAATATTTTATACAGTATGTAAATAATTTTAAATTACATCAAACATCAATCGAATCATGTGGATAAAACAAAAACACATGTGCTATTTACCTGTTATAAAATGTGCAGATGTTTATTGTATTTATCCTTGGAGGGCTATTCTAGAAGCATTAATCACAGACGTTTTTGACAACAAAAAATATAATGTCATATCGACAAGCAAATGCCCTCGATCACGTATCACGAATATTTAGCTAGACTGATACTCACAGTCCTCTGGATACCATAAATATCTGCATAACTGTTATCTCTGAACATCCGCTAAATGGTGTATTTGGATATGGATAAAACAAATGGATCGGATAAAAAAATAAAAATAAACCGTAAAAAACAACTTATAACAATATTTGACACTTTAGTGTCAGATAATCGTGTACATGGAAAACTGTAATCTGATCATTTTACACTAGTTGTGATAAAAAAATTCATGAGGTGATTTTTTCGTTAACTAACAAATATATATATATGAATCAGTTTTCATTTAAATTCTTTGCTCCATTAACAGTTTTTGATTCAACTCGAATAAATTATTTTTCAATTAGAAAATTCAATGAAAAATTTAATGATGATAGCCTCTAAATAACAAAAGACTCCAATGTTGTTAAAACCAATGTAAACAATATTTTTTAATACTCCCTGATTTATTCTCATCCGTTGATAAACCACACTTTTGTTTCAACAGATCGTGAATGAGTATACCGAGTGGGAGAGAACAATGCAACATCCATCAAACACAAGAGACGGATGCGTTCGTGCGTTAAGTGACGCTCAGTTTGTAGCACCACTTGTACAAACTGGAGATCTTTTTACTCTGCGACATACAAGACAACCAAACAATCCTCATATCACACCAGTTCCTGATAGTGAAAAAGAACCAATGCCCAAGACTTATTTTTATGTATTTGACTTTCAAACCAAGGACGGTGATTACCCTGAGGTGAGTAGATTAAATGAAATTTCGCCGACGATTACTTGGGTAAATGACACGACCTTCGGCAAGAAATTTCTCTCATCCGTAGATTCAATTAAGGGAACTAGAATAGCTTCTAAAAAAAAATAACCAACGAATTCCGGTTGAAATTGGAACCACTGAATCAACTTGAGATTCTCGTCTAACTGTCACCGTCAATAATCAACAATGACTAATAGTAATAATTATTGTAATAGCAGTATACCAAGAGATCCGTATATATATACTACATAGGAAGGAGAATAGACAGTGGCATAGTTTATGGATGTAGTGGTCTCGTGACACAGGGTGTCGCGGATATTGATTCCAATGCTGCGCATCGCCAATGGGTTCACCACTCACTTTGTGAAAGCACCAGCCCAATCTTCCCTTCCTCTCATACTCTCTGCATCGATGCATCGTAATTTGTTCATAATTGAACGTAAACACACCGATAATTGGCAACAAAGAGGTCACAGACACATGCATATTCATTCCCAGTTTCAACACTTATGTATATTCGTCTAGTATATCAATATGCATGTTTAAAATTGCACAGTAACAAAATTCAAACGAAAAAACTTTCATTTACTACCGTGATTATTAGTTGATTGATTAATGTTCTGATTGATACAAAAAAAGTGTACTCCCGCTAATGAAGAGCAATAAATAGTTTTTAAAATAATTTTTTAAAAAATATAAAAATATCCGAGTTATCCAATATTGAAATGAAAACTATTTCAAAACTTTAATAGATATATCAAATGAATATTAAAACTCGAATAAAAAAAAAAAAAAACTATACTTTCATTACATAGGTAATATTGTACTATGGAATATAAAAGTGACTAATATAACATTACTTATTAATAATTTTATCGAAATTAGTTACACGATTGTTTAATAATAAATATAAAACCATTGGCAAATAATCGATAAAAAAATGTAAAACACGAAGAGAAGGATATTTCAATATAATGCTACATGATACATCTCGAATATTTATAACAATATACATTTAATAATGTATTAAAGTTTTGATCGAATATCACAATAATTAATTACATAGAAATAATTAATAGGTAGTAAAGAATACAAACGATAGGATAATTAACAAAGAGAAAAACGCAAACAAGATATAAAATTTTTTGTACTGGTAAAATTAACTCACAATAACAAATTTTATTCCAGTAACGAAAATTTCAACTCAAAAAATAAAAATACGTTTTAAATGTTACAGGCAACTATAAAAACATGTGACATTTCAAACTATTTTTATCCTTTCCTATTAATGATGAATAAATTCTTTTTGAAGGATTTTACACATATTTTATTCTATTTTAAACGTAGCTTTCAAAAAATTAAATTCCCAAAACAGTGTTGTATTATTGATAAAATGTAATAGACGTATTTTTCAATTATTCTAAAAAAAAATAATAATAATAATAATTCTCAATAATTGTTAAAGTGAAAGCAGTCGATTCCTACGATTGCAATTTATAGAGCGTATAATCGATGGATAATAATGAAAATAATTTAAATAAAATGGAAATGAGATACTGTTCCAAGCATTTGGTTGACAATCTAACTGACATCTAATGACATGACACATTTGAAACTTCGACGGTTCAATAATACGTCGAATATGAATTTAATTGAAATATCGCACGAATCAACGATGCACGCCTATTTCAATTTTCAGTCATGCTTTGACACGAATGAATAGTCAGGTTATATTACTAGTGATAGTTATTGCACTGTGCGTTTCTACTTTTATTTTCCATAGTTACCTTATCGATATTTTTTTTATCGACTTTGTGCCGCTAAATGACACAAAACGGTTCCCAACGTGTGATATTTGTCCACTATCGAAATGAAAGAGTCTTCGTAAAAATCAAATACGCGTGCAAATACTGTCGGATTGAATTTGTAGAAAAGAGTCAAAATTCTTTTGAATACTTCTTTCTATTTTCTGTAATTTCCATTTCGACTTACCTTCTCTATATCCACCAGTCGTCTCATTGAATACCCTTGAAATTTTCCATTTATGTCAAAAGAAAAGTCCTCAGACTTGCGGTTGTTTGTTCTTCTACACTCTCAGCAACTGATCAATTTTCCGATTATCCTTCAATACTTGAGAAAATTGTATTTGGTGATGGTCCACCACGTCTGCGAAAAAAGAAATAATGAGTAAAAAATGAACAGTGAAAATGAATGCATATAAAAACAAATTCATGATGATGCTAGAATAAATTTATCGAGAATTCACGCAGAAATGGAGTTTTAATAGATCAATTACATGAGCGAATGAGCTATCAACTTTTTGTTTACAAATAACAACCTAAGTAACATGTTCTATTTAAAGCAATGGTTTAGAAAAGAGATTCTTATTTTAGAATGCATTATACTTCATTCTTTAGTTATCCAATCTTCTTTGTTTTAGATTACATTTTTGTCAAACTACCGTCAAAACTCCAAAAAACTTTTTATCCTTAACAGAATCGGATTACTAGCAGAATCCAGTAGTAAAATATTTTCCAACTCTGGCTCAAATTCTCATTTTGTTTCAATTCTCACAAGAGATAAAAAATTCAACATCTCCGAGAAATTTGTAAAATTAAAAAAAAAAAATAACAATAATAATAATAAAATATTTGTACACTTGATATCTTCAAGTATAGTGACGAATAGAAAAGTAGAAAATATCAGACTACTCAGCTTACATATAAAATATATTTTTTTTTTAACTCGCAAAAAGCTTGGCTTTAGTCTCAGCACGTATTCACGTGTACTATGGTGTACAGGATGTTGATATCTAGCCCGGAACAACAGTAATGCGAGCGCATTCGCACCCGAATGCGAGAGAATTCGCGTACACGTAGCTAAGGATATTCGCATCGGAAAGTTTCAATACCTAGGGACCCTCATACTCCTTACTTCTGTAGCAATGTACTTCGCACGCGTGAAGTCAAGTTACAAAAGCCGTTATCTATTCATCCCACGCTTCTGTTTCATATTGTCTTGCCGAATATTTTTCCATAAGAGTAAGAAAACTTGGTCAGTTTTTTCAAATAATCCAATTAAATGAAGTTAAAAAAAGTCACACAAATAATAAAGAATGCATTGGCGTGAATTTAAATAATATTTCGAATGTATGATTGTAAAGAAAATGGATAGAGCGTGAAATTGGTAATACGTATGTTATATCATATATGAAATACGAAGTCAAGAATTTCGCGAGTCTATTCAACCGATTTGAATATTCGGACGACAGGATCTTTCGTCTATTGATGTTGACTTTCATCGTTTCATTGCTCTTCGAATAGCTATGAATAATGCAACCGCTGTTCTAGTAATATCGCTATAATATAAAAAGAATCGAATGGGCGATAAGAATCAATATCTTACATAGCAATGTCTACGTCAAATCTTTCTGTTCAACAAAAGTGGAATATTGAAAGCCTCAATATATAGATATGTATATTTTATATACATACATGGCAAAAAGATCTTTCTCACAATGGCAAACGGATTTTGCATGTCTTGCAAATAAAAATCGACAGTCATACCCATTGATTCTTTTCTTTTTATGATTATTCCAACTAGTCCGACGTAAGTCAGTTTTCATTTCTCACAGATGAGCTGAAACAAGATATTTTTTTGCCTTTAACAAAATTTTTACGAACAAAACATTCAAATTTGGCTATGAGATAGCAAAAAAACCTAAAAAGAATTTCATCTACAGTTTTATTCTTTCCATTTTTGTTGAATCATGATGACTAAAAAAGTTTGATTATCAATTTGACCTCGATCTATAATTCACTGGAAAAAAACGGATACCAGGAGGTTAAAATATGATATGATTTTTCAGAACTCTGAAATTCAAATTTAAAAAAATTAATAAATGTTGAAAAATTTTATCACTTTAGTGCGGAAAATTTCGCAGGAGATATTTGTTCACAAACACTTTTTAACAGTTCTAATTCAAATATGTTAACATTACTAAAAAGACAAATTTGATTATAGATTTAGCAGTAAAAGAAAAATAAAATAATAGCGATAACTATATTACCCGAGTATGTAATTCCAAAATTATATGGTGTGATGGAAGATCAACAAGGTCCTATGTTCTAGCTGACACTATATAGGTGTCGAATGGAACGATGTTACAATGTCGCTCTAAGTACAAAAGGGTATATTGCACTTCGGTTCTCTATAGAATAGTGAACTATATCGATGCTGAATACAATGAAAAAATCTATATCTAAAAATAAAAATCTAAAATTAATATTCGAAAACTCGAGTACAGATGTTTTCATCGACATTGTTTTGTAACAAAAAAAAATAAATACAAACTCATGATAAAACCAATAAAATTAATTAAAAGATTTATAAAAAATAACAAAAAATGAGTTTATAATAATAATATTGAGTAATAGTTGTTGGATACACTATATTAAAAACTATAATGATTATCGTGTCGTTTACGTATTGCTATCATTTATCTTCGAGTAATCTTCTGATCCATGCCACGAGCAGAATTTCCAATTAATCCTCACACGATGAACTTAAATCTGACATGTTCATGTAACATGCATTATCTATGCCACATTACACTTCAGAAAATGTCGATAGTGTTGATAAATACCAATTTGATAGTCTTTAATAAATCCCAAAATTTTAATTCAGTTTACAGTTTATAAAATATAGTAATGAGTAACAAGTGCATTTCTCACTTTAAAAAAAATTAATTACTCAACAATTATTAATATTTTTACTAGGAAAGTTTCATTTGATTATATCAGTTAATGTAATTTAATAATATTATATTACAACTGCTTTAAAAATGGAATTTTTTTTAAAAAGAGATTGCCATAAAAATATCAACTATAATTATTTAATAAATCATTAAAAGCTGTTACGAATAAAAAAAAGTAGTGAATTTAGCACTTATAAAAATCTCAGAGAACCAATTTATATTGTGAAAGTGCGAAACTATTAAATATCACATTTTCATGATGTGGGTGCGACTGTAAAAGTTCAATATAACTGAAAAAGCAGTTAAAACTGTCATACAAGAGCAGTGTGTTTGAAGACTCCAAAAGAATTTATTGGCTTCTTCTATGGCTTGGGAATTATTGCGTTACGGTGGTATTTATTGGAATTCAATGAAACGAATCACCCGAACTCGGCGCCAACAAAACGCCGTGATCGTGTGAGATTCCGTTACACGAGTTCTCTATTTATACGAGTGAATACCACGACGACGACCCAGAGAATGACATACAGAAAGGGTTGGAATACGTAACGTGGTTGTATTCGACAAAACAGTAAAACCAGTGAGTGTAACAGAATAGTAACTGACAATTGACATTGCAGTTGTCTCTAGTAACAATCAGTAGTAAAATGATGGCAAAGTTTCGAATGAACCTCTTGTTGAACGAACGAATTATTGATTTAATATTAACTTCATTTATCGGTAATTAAAGTTTTACACCACTCTAGTGTTCTTAATATTATTCTGTCTCGACAATTTATCAAAGTCCACGGAAGATCGATGTGCTACAGACCTACAGAAACAAGGAAAGAAAAGATTAAGGGTTGAGAGGGGAGGAAACATCGATAAAATTGTAAAATGGCGTTAGAGAAGAATCTCTGAACAAGCTTCCACTCTCTTCAGTCTCATTTCCAGAGCAAGTTTTATTGCATGGAAGAATGAAAGAGGAAAGGAAACGTATAATGTTACCCCATTACGATGAAAAAGTTGCTCGGCCGACAAGAGAAGCACGGAAAATCGTGTCAGCAGTGAAGAATAATTCAATGTCAATCGCGAAACCCTCGCGAAGCCACGTATATCGATTTATCCAAGTGACTTTTTTTTTGGATTTCTTGCTCTCTTGACTTGGAGTTATTCAGATTTTTCACAATCGATTGAACGTTCGAATGTTCTACGGATTTTCACATCCGCTAGTTGATTTTTTCTCTCTCACTAGTTTTTCTCTTTCTACTTTTCACCACCGTCTGGTAATCGTACTTTTCTCTTTTACCCACGACAAAAGGTCGGGCGAGGTCCACAAATCCCGTACTTGCCTCAAAATTAATTTCCCGAACGCCAGCCCCGGCGGCGCACATGGTGAACCACAATGTCCGTTTTCACTTAGCTCAAGATTAGCTATCTAGAAAATATATTCACTCGTATCCTTATTCTTCAATTAATTCAAAATGTCTATCAATATAATAAGAAAATTCCTATAGTACACATTTTGAATCATCAACAAATGTATTTTCTATCATTTGCACCCTAGATTGATGTAGTAATCAGGAAATTATGTTAGAAGCTAAGCGACATAAAGTAAATTAATTAATATCATTTGTCAATTCATCAACCATAAGCCCAAATAATTCCACTCGTCTCGGTTCACATCTGTGATACTGTCTCTGGGGAGTTTCTCGAGATTACGATGCGTACCGTCACGTTATCACGAGCACCAAAGGGAAGACAAGCAAGCGAGAGATTCGGGTTCCCCCTTGAGTCAAGACAATGGAATACCATATAACTAGTGTAATATACGTTCATGCATTCATGTCTAATAATGTATCGTCTTACAGTAACCCTCACACACCTGAATATATGGCCACCGTGAGTTAAACTTGAAGAGATGATTGACCTTCCAGAATTTACATTCACCTCAGGTGTATTGAATCGATCCAAAGGATGCTTTATGCATTTCATGTTGATTATTACCATCTATTTTTAACCCCTCATAAGCTTTTGTTATCTTTCCAAATATTTGTTGAGAATCTTGTATTTTTTATCACAATTATTATTATTATTCACGTAAACATTTACGTCAAATTTCATAGACGACAATCTTTTACTCCTTTTTCATTGCTGGAAGCAAATAGGAATGTGCTAGGTTTCTCATTTTCTTTCTTTTCCAATTCTATGGTATTCAAGGCAACCGACATCACATTGGTTAAATTTGGGGAGTTCAGAATTGAACAGTTTCTCTTAAAGTTTCCTCATTTTCGGTATTCACATTCCGCAATAGAAAAGTACGAAGATTTTTATTACTTTTTGTCTTAAAAAGAGTATAAAAATAGAAAATTTCGGATAAAAAATATCATTTTGTTTTAAAATAATGACGTTTTTTTGCTTAAATTACATTGTTCAATTCTTAGAAGAGAAAAAATACTCGTATAAAAATCAAATGATTGATCTCAAATTAAAAAAAAAAATTCAAAAAACGAAAAATATTTCAAAATTTTTTACATTTTTCTGAAAATATGTCGCCCATTCGAATTATAAATTGTTTCTAATATTCCAAAAATGCTTTGAATATTTTTTTACTTTGAAATTCTGTACCATCTAGTTTATAATAAGCACACAAAGAATATATACATATATATTATTTTGCATAGAAATTTTTACAATAAAATGACAAGGAAGTTATTCTCTTTTGTTCTAATTCTATGTGAAAGCCCTTCAATGTAGATTTTCTTCATTTACTGAAATTCTTTACTGAATTAATTAGTAACATTTTGTGAATAGACAGATTCGTGAATAGACTAGAAAATACGATGATGTTGAGTAACTTTGTCTTTACCTTTTATAACATTGCCTCGTAAATTTTAGAATATGTTGTTTGCTACATTGACTCCGATCTTTTGTGTTGATTATCTACTCAATTATTCTTCTCATTGCATAGTGATATAGTATACTATGACAAGTTAATTCAATCACATCATCAAATGACGAAAAGATTTCTTGGTGAACGTGAGAATTTTATCCGACGAAATCAGATACTTCTAAAGAAAACATGATGATACCGGTCGTAACCTTCGAAATGATGGCACCCAAGCTTCTTTTCATTCTGAGCAGTATTTCAACACGATTCTGTCTTTTAGCTTTTTCACCTTTTATCCAACTCTGTAGCTCAGAAGAAAAAGGCAATAGGAATAGTTCGTGCCACAACGAGGCATATAACTTGGAGGATTGAGACAGAAAGAAGAGTAGACGAGCTGAAAGAGAGTATGAACGTAGAGAATAGAGGGTAGAGTGTACTCAAGTCGAAATAGAAATAGAAAAGGTGAGAGACGAGAGGGAGTAGGAGAATGACCTGGACTACGGAGCTGAGATAACGCGACATATACAGAGATCAACGGGGAAACTTACACTCTTCAGTTATATGTGCCTTTATATAGCTCGACCAAGCTCAGCTTCACTGCCATGACGAAAGTACCTCATACTCTACTCTACATGGAGCAAAGGGATGGTATGCTGGCGACATGCACACAAACATACATAAGCAAAAACCTATATGTCTACATATTGTTCTTAGTGTTCATACTCACGTGAGCAACTCGAAAATAATAGGCAATAGAAACAATACGAACCAGAGAAAGCTAGATAGACATTGTTCTTCATGAGCATCAAGACATTTCTAGAGGCGTTTTCACACTCAAGAGCCAGTCACCATTTTACAGCACTCGAATATCGATAATGTCACCTGAAGATGAACTTTAAGAAATTCTGAAACAGATAAAATAACATCAATGCAATTGCAAGAGAATTTGGGATAGTAGAAAGAATAAAAAATGTAATCTCTTTCATTTAAATTTAAATCGATGCAAAAGACATCAACCATGATGAGGTCTTTGGAGCATTGTAATGCCATTCAGAAAACACCTTTGGCTCTCTTCCGAGATATGTTATATTTTTTATTTGTTCTTTATTTCAGAATATTTGAATTTTATTCAAAAGCAGTTTGAAATGTTGGAATGATAGATGCATATATGGAAAAAGAATTTGCTGCAATGTTTGTTCACTGTGAGTATATCAAGGTAGTGCGCGTTTGTCCGTTTTGTTCAAGTAGAAGAAGTTCCTTTTTAGACGAGAAACTCGTAGTCAACGTACTTCGTTTGTCTATAATACGTGTTTACTGATCTAACATAGGAAAAATGGAGTAGAGAACTTACTACACCAGTGAACTCAGCGCAAAATAATAGCAAATAAAACCCAGTTTCGGTTCGCTTCAATTCTCTCACGTTTGTTGAAAATATGTATGTAGGTATACCATGTAAGTACTTCCCAACTTTCGTGAATTCGAATTTTACGCTTGGAGAATTGAATCAAAAGTAAACGATCTTATAACAATTTTCTTACGATACGAAATAGATTTTCCTTATTAAACTCCTACAGTTATGATCTTACTTTTCTTTGAGCCAATTTTTTTTTCTTTTTCAAATCAATTTTTTTCTAAAAACTATTTCTTTTCTTCATCTCTTCTTAAAAAAAGTGAACATTGTAATATTTCTTCAACTCTCTTCTTTTCTATTAAAGTTATATTTTCTATTCCATCTTTCGAAAACAGTCTTGCCAAAATTTTACATCGACTATTCGAGCAACTTCCTCGTGCCTTACGAGACAGTTTTCCCACGCCTTACCGAACTTGCACCAAAGTCTGAAAGACGCTCTCCTCTGTAATTTGAATACTGTACTACTAACTTTTGCGAGGGTGTCGGGATACTGCCAACACACGACTCAAGGATTCCTCGAATTACACCGTATGGAATGGGTTCACTAACACTACAACTAAGTCTAAGCGAACTAAGCAAAGTGAATATTCTTCAACAACTACGGAAATAGACTGAACTCGAGAAGAAATACAAGAATAAAGAGAAAGAAATAATAATAACGTACTTATAATGAGAGCTTTACAATGAATTTTATTCGTTACTTGTGCTTAAAGCACAAAGATAATTTTGCCAATTATGAAGTGTTATCTCATCTTGTTATAACACGCACTCTGCGACCTGATTACTAAACCATCAGAAAATTTCAACAAGTATTTTTTCATGCTCCTCAATATATTAATGATATGATCATCAATTACTTCGATAGTAAAAATTATTAAATAATATAATATAATAATGTCATAAAAGCTTTATCAAAACTATCCCATGATGATACTTCAACTGTCAACCCAAGTCCGAGTATTTGAATATAATTCAGCAGGTTGTCGCAAACTGTCCATCGTCATGACACTCGCAATTTGTTAACTGAGTAGACATATATAAATATCTTTTTCTCATCTCATAAATCAAGACCACGACAACCATTTATATATAGAAAAGACCTACCTCAAAATGATGATTGACAAACTCAATGTGACAATGAAATATTCCCAATACTTTAATAATATGATATTGATTTCAGAAATAGATATTTTTTTTTTGTTAGAAATATGCGCTTTAAATTGGACTATCATCAAAGTTTTTATTATTGGATATCTTTACCAATGATTGGCAATATTCAGAGTTTTATACTTGACTTTATAACTTGGGATCATATAAAATATATTTTTATTATATTCATGTGAATTTGTTCGAATAAGACTTTAAAAGAATTTGAAGTTATGAAGACAGCTATAACTTGCTTCTTTGTGTGATAAAATTGATTTGAAAGGTCACACTGCTACACTCAAGTTTGAAAACATAATTTTGAGGCTTGAAAAATCAACTTCGAGAAAATCCAATGATTTTTTATGTCAAGATTTATTTGAAATATTAAACAATCGCTTGCGTCTCTGACATTATTTCGAGGATAATGATTATCGATTCGCAACCATTTGGACTGTCGTATTTCAGATAGCTGTAGTCCATGACCATTGCGATTAATCGGTTCGTGATCTCACCGCAAGCTTAGTGTGACTGTGACTTAGACGTTATGTAAAATCAATACGGTACAGAGAATGATGTTACTGAATATAAACTCACATAACTGAGTATATCTAATTGTTCATTATTTCTCAAATTTTTATGTATTATTTTTATATTAAAACTCAATACGTACGTGTTATAAAAATAAAATAAGCTTTTATCGTCGTTCAAGAAACTGGACAGATCTTCAAAGAAGATAATAATCCTTGGTGGAACGAATGCTGAACGAATTCAATACGATGTTCAAAGCTTCTGTATATTATGTCTCCGGCGTTTTCATCGATTGAGAACAGAAGATCCAAGTAAATCAGTATGTGTAACCACGGAGAATTTCCAGACACTCTTTTTGTCGATTTCTAAGAATCTGTAAACTTGAAACTTCTGGCTCCCTTTTCAATTCCACAGTTCTGATGTCTACACATCTCTAGACATTATTGTATCGGCCCTTGTTCCACTTCAAGTACTTTCCAGTGATGTTCCAATCCCTACGACTTTCGAAATATCAATAGAGTACCTCTGCTGCTATTCTTTTTTCTATTTATCTATAATCATTCTGAAACAAAAAAAAATAATTGTATAAAATCGTTTTCACACTGGAAAAAATTAATGATTCCACTTCAATGGAGAATAATTGATATCTATAATAAGCGAATGATAGAACTAATTCAACTCATTTCTGTTTAAAAGTATATTATTGAAGATGACATTTTTTTTAAAGGAAATCTAGTAATATTATTTTTTTCTTTGATAAAAGAATTTTCTTTTGATGCCTTATTTAAAAGATAAAAGAAGAAAACTTTTTTCCAATTAGCTTCCACGCTGAACGATACCGTAATATACTATTTCACTGTAATCATGTAATTTTATTACACATTATTCAACTTCTTAATCTTAATAAGAAATAAATTAGGTACCTCGATATCTATTTAGTTAAATATTTCTCTAATTATTCTTAAGGAAACAAAAAACCCTCTAATTCAAGCCAAGCATGAAGAAATTGAGAATTTAGCTTAATTATTCTTATTGGGGCAAAGTTTGAAACCTAATATACGTAGAAACAGAAACTAACAATCCACACCAGTAAGAAGATATGAATTCCACATGGTTGTATCAGTCATTGTCTTACTAAGGCGTCAGTTCGTCGAGGTTGTTTCGCAAACTGAATTCCATCATTGTCAGGAACTTGCCATAAGTTAGAAGAAACGATAAATTGAACGAAGGGTTATATCATATTAAGTTTCTTCAGCCAATCAATCTAATTATTTGCCAGTAGTATTTCATTGTATTATTTTAATATTCCATAAATTTTTATTTATCAAAAGTCTACCAAAAGAGCTGGAAATGTGACCGAATTGAGCCTTGATAAAAAATAAAAAACAATTGAATAAAAATCGATACTAAATCTCGCCAGGTGAGGCAATAGAAATCGTCACTAGAGAGGCTTGATGAAAAGTATGCTTCAAAGCTTTCAGTGATATGTTATTAGTTGAAACAGACCAAAATACTAAATTCTTCATTCTCTATATTTATTTTATAAATGTGAAAGTACTTGTACGGATAGAACTACATATGGTAGAAATGAAACTGAAAGCCCATTTAAAATTTATTTTTCGATGAGTAATTAAGTACCTACTAAATGTAGAACAGCTTTTATCGAACTTGAATAATACATGGCAATAAAAGAAAAAATTTCTAGAAATTTATATTTAATTATTCTCATTGTTTAGCGACATCACAGTAATAATTCAGTAACGATCTCGTTTATCAGAATGGTTTATTTGATTACAAGAACCCATCTACCGATGACTTATGAGCTCGTTTTCAATTAAACTCACTGTGTTAATTCAGTAATATTATGAGAAATAACAAACGTTCCATTATTATTGCTTACATTTTACGATGCAGATAAAATAGTATAATTTATTTTTCAGAAAATGGGAACCGTTCATGGAGAAGAGTTGCCTTATATTTTTGGAGCACCACTCGTAGAGGGCTTTGGATATTTTCGAAAATCTAACTATACTAAATCTGAAATCGTTATGTCTGAAAGTATTATCCAAGCATTTGCAAGCTTTATTAAATCGGGGTAAGTATAATTAAATATGCATCTTGGAATATTTCAAACTTTTTATCTGATAAAAAATTTGATGAACGAAAAAATTATAATCTGGCACTTGTATATATTCCGGCATACGGTGTGAAAAGTCAAAAGAAAAAATTACTACTAAAAATTCAGCAAGAAAAAAATAGTAAAAATAAGTATACCAGACTAGAGTCAGAATTTTCCATATTCATGAATTCCAACGTGAGTTCTCGAATTAAAGTGAAAATATTTTCGAGGCTGTCCACTGGGTAATAACTCCCATGAGTTTATTCACTACTTGGATGTTTTTTTTAATTATTTTTTTTTGTATCTACAATAAGAGTAGAGATGATGAAATAGTTGATTGATTAAATTTAAGTGAAAATTCCCAAGCTTTAAACTGTAATCTGAAAAACAAAAATAACATAAAATTCAATTCAATGTTATTTTAATTGACTGCTTTGTGAAAGGGATGATTAGTAGCTACCTTGAATTACTAATCATTATGCTTTTAGCTCATTATTACTCGAGAAATAACCTAGATCATCCAGAAATGTATCTCTTATCAGCACCACCACAGTGTCTCTATCTCCACGTAAACACAAACGTGCTTGCGTTGTTATCTAAGTACAGCAATCGCTTGCAATTGACTTTTTGGCCTGGAAACGTGTACTGAGCATTACAGGCGTGTCTGTACTACCTATAGAAATCCTATGCACACAATGAAACATCGTAGTGGGCGAGAACGATATCAAAGGATACCACTATACACAACTACGCACTCAGGTGCTCACAACCAAGCATTACCCGTTACAAACTTATTGGCAACATATGCGCGACCCTCGACCCTACTCCATTCTCCAATACTTCCTCCTGCCATGAATATGCAAAAGCGAGCATCGAACGAACCAACGATATTTCAGTACAGTTGCCTCGGGCGACGTGAAATTCACCTCGTCGATGCAGAATTATAGTCGCGCATATACCGTTGGTACCTATTGATGGAGAACAGAAGGTGAAAGGTTACGGTCTCAGAACACGATGCCAATGTTCAAATGCCCCTGAGATATCGCAGACAGCTGCTGGGGATTAGAGGAAAATTGAAGTGGTCGTCATCCCACGGGATCAGTCTTCAAGATCGCTCGTCGTCACGTACTCATCAGAAATAGTTATAGCTTTACTTTTTTTTTTTGACCTTTTTTATTCGAGTCTCATTTAATTTACTTCTAATCATTTGAACAGGATAACGTGACACTATAGCTACGTAGACATTGATTCTCTTGTAATGCTGAAGGAAATCTTTCAAAAATTATTTTAAATTTACAGAAATATTTTTCATTATTAGGAAATAATACTCTACGGTCTGTATTTCATACAGAAACCGATTATCAGAAGATACATTTCCCTTGAGAAAAATTCTCTGATATAAAACGGAGATTGCTTTTGAAAAAACGACAGACAATATAAGAAAACAAAGGAAAAGATGAGAGAGTAGATTTTTTCAGCAATCTACAGATATCTCATTGTTTATAGAAAATTCAATTTTTCACATTACGTTTTTAATTATTCTTATCACATTATTCAAATTTTCTTTTCAAATAATAATTAATGCTTATTAATTTAAAATTTATACTTCTTTCATAATAAAAATTTTAAACAAACTATTTCTCCATCTTAATCAATTTTTAAAACATTTTTTAAGGTTATTTCACTATGGACAATGAAAAATATACGATCATAAAAATTTTACGCTAAAATTAGAACAAAGTTTCCTAGCTGTATGACAGACTTTTCGTCTCTTTGTCAGTGTTAATGAAGATATTTTAGAAATGAAATAGATTCTAGTTACAGTTTGCAACATTTGTAACTCAAATATTCTTTGTGAAAAAATATAAAAAGCTTCGTTATTAAAATACACATATTATGTTGAAAAAAGGAGAGCAAAAACTGAAATAATACTGTAATATTTAATTTTTTATTGCATTCCTTGGTTTTTTCTAGTTTCAGTCCGGGAGATAAAATGATAACTTTATCAATTATACGACACATAATTTAAATATGAGAATAAATCTTACTCAAATTATTCTAGAATTATATAAATGAAAGTAGAAGAATAAATCTCTATTAGTCAATTTATTTCTATAGAAATATAATGAAATAAAACGCCCATAAGCATTAAAAATACATTTTTCACATTAAATTACTTTTTTTTTCGTTTGCTCATATTATATATCTTTTCGTTTCACTTCAACGTCTGTCAACAAATGAAAAATATTGAAAAAAAAGTGACAGCATTTAACTATATTGACATCAACCATGTTTCATCATCGCATCAATCAAATCGACATTTGTCTGGTTTACTCTTCTGATAATTTAAAAATTCTACGGAAACGAGAATGTCACATTTCTCTCTCGTTATCTATCGATTTCGCTTGCAAAATCCATTTTATCTCCATGCTTGACGAATTTTACGTAAACTATTGAAAATCAAAAAAATTGTTATCAACCTCTAACAATTCAACTAAATATGCCTATTTCTATAAAATAAAACCAATACCATTGTTTTATAGTTAAAAAAGAAAAATAACGAAGTAAAAAAAAAAATTCAACATTATTTTACAATTGTATGACTACAATATTCTCTTCCCCTAGTATTTTTTATATGACAATTTTAAGCACATTTACTCGCAATTCATTGTAATGCAAATTCCCAGGGAAAAGGAATTATCACAGTGGGTTGTGGAATTATATGGGTTAGCCATCCGGCACGTCGAGTCCAGCATTTCTCCACTTGACCACATCTCTTCTTCTCACTCTCTACATTCTCTTTCCATTTTATTCTCCTTTCTTGCAACCCTCACTGTCTACATGCAAACGTGAATTAAATCGTCTCCATGCTCTTATAACGTTCCAGAGCTACAGAATTAAACGAACTCGTGTCATCACTACACGAATGGTCCTGATGATGATCTCTTTTGTCGTTTGTATAGTGACTAAATAAAATTAGCATTTTATCTGATAAGAGGAGATAAAGTGGTCAGTAAAGCTTAACTTTGTGGCTTAAAGACTGCGATAGCTGAAATTGAGTTGGTTATTCCGATCCAGTTTATCATTTAATCGCCTTCAAGCTGTTAGTTTGAAAATTCACAGAGAATACTTTCTACTGCTGTCAAGCTAGCTGACAGCAGCTGCCAGTGAACACCGACAATACAAACTTTTGGTAAATTTCTACCAAGTAATGTATACATATGTTACTGGTGTACAGAAACAAGTTAAGAAAGCTTGTTTCATGCTTATTTATTGCTATCAGACTACTAAAGCTTTTATATATGAGTTTGGACTTTAGGAAAAAAAAAAAAAATATACAGTACGAAAAGGCAAAGATAGAAAGCCTGCACTGGGGAGAAAACTCAACAACCAAGAATCAGTGACGTGTGACTGCAGTGGTGACTTTGTGTATGCGCTTTTATTTCGTTTTCTTTTCTTTTACTATCTCTATCCATTCGTTGACAATAACTAAAATAGTGTTGATTTACGAGAGTTGAATTTATGATAGGTTATTGTCTCTATTAAAAAGTTCACATAAACTCACATTCGTTATTCCAAACTTTTAAAAATATATCCAATGAATGCAAAAAACTACATATACTCAAATATTATATGAATAATAAAATAACTTTGTCATAACAGTTGATATATATATTTTTACAAAACTTAGATAAAATTAATTGAACAAATGAACAAAGAGTATTACACGGCTCAAGCTATAATTAAAATTCCAAGATAATTGAGTGAAGTAAATCAACATAACCACGTTGAAGTTGCTCGTTTGCCTGGCAATGGTTGTTTCACGGTGATCGGAGAGGTGTCTGAGACAGGGAGAGAACGAAGCTGAGAAGAGAAATGGCGAGGATAATCCTGCAGAGTTAACGTCAGTCAACGTGAATTACGGAAGTGGAAGAGGGTTTGAGTATCACCCCTATTTATTCAAAATTATGGTCTATGTACAGCCTCGACATCTGATAATAAATACAAATGATATGCTCTATCTTCTTTAATGTTTGCTTTTATATTTAAAGTCATCCTTCAAAATTTTCCTACATCTCACTTTGATTAAATTAAACCTAAGAAATAAATATCAATATTCATTTTTAAGACATCTGAGTATTTTTCTTTAACAGTCTGACTAAGGAGATGATGGCGTATCACCATATAGACTTTAACCCTTCGTAATTAACACGTATGTCTGCATTATACGCTGCTTGCTTTAGGATTACGACGGTAAAGTACCACGAAGCATGGCCACGACTCCACGCCCTGTTTGCGATTGCCGGTTTCGTGGTTATTGGAGGCAAGCTGTATGTTTAACCTAGAGCCAGTGCACGTTAACTCTACGTTTCTCTCAACTCCCCGGCTACACCGGTCGAACGATTATGCTAAATTATTGTTTACGATTGCAATTCTATTTATGTAAGGATTTATGGGCTTAAGACTACGATTCAACTGTAACCACTGATCAAATAAGCGTATTACCTTTTTTATTATTAATATTAATTCCTATTCAACCAACTAATAAGCTGAACAACTTATTTATTTATTATACTTTATTGATTAAGTTCAGAATGCAATTCAAGTGCCATTCATTGGCTTCCAGAAATAAATCAAGCGTTTTAATTGAATACGATCCTATTAAAGTACACGAAACCTCTCGGGAAATTATTGGCTCTCTTAGTTTTTTCAATTGCTATTAACCATTTCAGCATTTTATCCAAATTCTGCATCTCTAAGCGAATTTTACTACCTGATCGATTTTGTCTGCATCTACTCTTCAACATCCTCCTCTTTCTCTTCTCTATATCATGATTTACCCCTTAATAGAATAATCACGTTCTATCGCCTCGCTGAGATTGGTCTACTTAATTTGCTTCCTGGAATTACCTGAGATCGATTGCACCAGCTATTTCTTCTCCCTTAAGTTTATTCAATCCTTCTCTCTTTCTCTCTCTTTTGCCCTTCTCTTTTTTCACTATCTTTGTGTCTTTATTTCCTCCTCGAATATTCATGCAAACTTATAAGTTGAGGCTTAAGCCACTGACTTTACCTGTTGCAAGTAATAAGATTCAAGGACTCAATAGGATTTGACCAATATGCCTTATCTAAAGCTCTAACAAATGTAATCACAGCTATTATTACTTCCACAAGCTCAAGCGAAAGCTTATATCAATTTGACTATCAGTAAAATCAAAATGAATCAAATGGCAAGCATGATTGGAATACTTAAAATTTATTATTACTTTAGAGGCAACATAACTTTGAAAATATCTATGATTTTCTCGCGTGAAGCAATTTGATCCTTGGGGATTGTCAGCACCCAGCGGACGCTCCAATTACCTCGTTATTTCGATCACGTAGATCCGCTGGCACGAGAGACAACTTGTCGTACAGAAAAGAGGAACTGCAATAGTATTGCTAAAGTCCTAAATACCACCAATTATCTTCTAGGAATGATAAAACTTTCAACCCAATAGATTCTAAAGTTATCTATCGTGTGGTAAAATCCATGAAAGGGCACCAACTAAATAGAGATAGTTAAAACTCATACACTTGCTCGTAGCTTTTCTTGTTCATCGCTATATATACGTTGTCGTTTATAGTCTGGTAAATTTGCTACTCGCGTAGCTTAATTACGGGACAAATCGTTAATGACTAGCGCTTTAACAACTATCTAACCAACAGACCTACTAACAGACCAATCCAATAGACAAGGATCGCTAAATAAAACAATATTTGCATCAAACTCATCTACTCACTGTAGTCCTCTTTACTTCCCTCAGTAATTTACATTAACATGCTACGTAGAAGCGTAAGCATATTCAAAATTGGGCGAGAAAGTTGAATACCTTGTTAAGTACCATCATGTAACTTTCAAATTATTAACGAGTCAACCTATATTCATAAACTTTTAATCTGACTCTATTAAATGATGAATAAACACATACTGATTATGTAAAATTTCATTGACAAAAATTGAAACGCTGATGAAAACAGAAATAACATCAATATCAAATTCATGTATTATTTGTATTGCTTTATAACTATATTTGATGAATGTATAATTACTTTTTCCAGATAAATAAACAAGTCTATTAGCTCTAAAGTTAATGATATACTGGCAATATTGCAACAGTATCAGAAAATACACGAATGAAGGAATGAAAAATAAACGAATTTCAATTTCTACCGAGTGCAGATTCTAGGCCAAAAAGTTATCTATCGTAGATTTTCTCACTCCTCTAGGCTATTGAGAATGAAACGATTGGAGCGTGGAATGGAATTTGGGAAATTGGAGAACAAACGGATGTTCGCCCAAAGGCGTTGAACGAACGCCCCAACGCCTATCAGTGAAATTCTTACGTCGTCAGGCGTTAAGACGATATTGGAACTACGTGTCTCAGCAGCCTATCCGTCGAATTTCGAGTGTGCTAGCGTCATAGTAGGGGATCTTATCTCATTCCCTTATTCTCAACTCGATGAGAAAGAGGGAAATTTAGTTATTCGCGGCTCAGAATACTTGTCTTGCCGCGAAATTTGGTTATGCTTTCAGCGTTAACCACTTTAGTGCATATCTCTGACGAAATACTAATGGAAATTCCACAGTCGAGGTATTTTATCATGACAAAAATATCATGAAGAGAGTGTTACAATGGCAATTAAAAGTGCAATAATAATCCTTTATTAATATGTATTTCATAGACGCACAATTAAATAGGTACGTTATGATGACTACAGACAGCTCGTTTATCTACAGCCTTCACCAATTTCTAGAAACGAATGAAGAAATTCCGAGGCGTTCTGCCAATTTGCTTCCAATTCCATTCCATTTCAAGAGAATAACGACGGGAGTGAATCAGAGACATAGAGATTTCGAGGCCAAATCCGTTCTTACTAACGAGCAGAGACGCCAGCAGTGTCTGCTTTTGACATCTTCATTGGTCGAAGAATTGTTTAGTACTTGAAAGTTGGCTGAAGTGGGATAAACCAATATTCGTTTCTTGATTAGTCAAATTTGACTATTAATTTTTTTTTTCAAATATTACTTAATTCTATCATAATTAGAATATTATAGATTTTCCTAAAAATACAAATTATAACAATACTTATCAATGAACTCATTATCTAGAGCTTAATGTTCATCCGAGTTTTGAATCTGGTTGTTAACAATTTTAAACCCAACTCGATAATACTTTTGTACGGTCTATAGTTCTATTTTATATTTAATCCTCATGATGTATTCGACTAAAAGTTAAATCGTTAGAGAAACTCTTGAATCCACATACAATTTAATAGTAAAATTTAGTTAGAAAAAGAAATGCTCAGTAAATGTATGCATTAAATGTACCACTATAATTACATATCTAACTCAATATTCACGATTAACAGTATGAATAGATGAATAAGTAATATCATATATAATAAGCTCAGTAATTAATTTGATTGAAATCCAGTACCATATTATCATAACAAATAATCACACTAAATAATAAAACGTTTTCATCAGCATGAACCTCTATATGTTTCAATGAACTATTTCATCAATTCTGTTAACTCTGAATGTATTATTGATATTTAGAAATTTGAAAAAAAAATTAATTAATTATCTTTAAAAAAATACCACCTGACTTTAAACTAAATCTCTTTGATGTTCCATCACATGTATGTACATCTGATGGATTATTGACGTACATGGGCATCATAGTGTGCGCTACCGCATAATTACACCCTATACCCTCAATAACCAGATAACGGGAATCGAATTGCGCAAATCCGACGTCAGACACGTTGAGATACCAACAAACTAGCGGGATTATCACACAACCAATCGATCTGTCTCGGATTATCCCTCTAGTTAAAAATTAAAGTTAACTTAATTTCCAATAAAATTTTTGTAATTACGATAGAACAATTTAAGAATCCTCTTCACTTGACAGTAAAAGTTTTCTTTTTAATTGACTTAAAACTTATTATAAATTAATTTCAAATAAAATAATATATTTACCAAATTCATTTGAAATCCGTGTACACACTTGATTGCTGTCAACTCCTTCTCCTTAATCATCCAATCCTGTTTATCACTCAGTTGTGTTGAACATGTGCTCAAAGGATGTCAGGAATGTCCTGTGGCCATGATGAACACAACTGTGGCTGGCACTTTACTTCCTGTGTCCGGAGCGAGCTAGCAAGTACTCTAAAGTAACCGGAAACTCTTCGTAAATTCAGGAATTCTCCAAAGTACACCAAATAACCATCAACTTCGTATTTACCTATAAAATTAAGACGCTGTTAATAATAATTACATATTTTTAAATTATAAATATGTTACAGAAATCCGAATGTTTATGAACACCATCGAAATGATGGCCCAATGATGATCAGTAAAGAGCGTAATCGATTCAGATCTGTCAACTGGGAACAGTATGATCCAATTCATCAAAAATACTTGGAAATAAGTGAGTATATATTTGCTTAAATATATCTTTCAATTAAAGTGAGCCATTATTTTAAATTAAATGAGATAATTATTCAAAGTGATATAATAAATGAAAATGATAGACAATAAAGCTAGCCAAAGTTAATGGACGACCCGGTTAACTCAAGCATTCAACCAAATTCTATCGTGATAGACTTAAGTCTCTAGACTATATACAAAGTCCATCAAGCTAAGGGAAAATGCATTTGAGCCTGCTCTCATCTACAGAGTAGGAAGTAACTGCTTGCTGTATGTGTAACTATGTATATGCATGAATATATATATATATATATACTGCAACCAAAGTGTTTCTCTACCTATTTAAAATTAGAATTGACAAAGTGTATAAGGATAAAAAAAGACTAACAAGTCGTCTTCCTTAGAGAAATAACCTACCTCGTTATTTCGTACGGCAACCAATATCTTTACTACTAGTATATTTACCAACTGTTTATGGTCCAATACAATTGCAAAAGGCTTTCAAGTAAAAACAAATGAAACCTCAATACAATTTAAAGTAGAAGAATTTCTTTTAATACAATTAGATTGGAACATCTACGGTATTGATTATTTTAAATTATGTCAACATATAAAAAAATGAGGTGACTATGGATAAAGAAAAAAACACTTCTAGATCATTAGTTTTAATCATCATATATCACGAAAAGCTAGCTAAATCAAGACAAAAAATAATGGCGTGAAAGTGATAGGGGTCAAAATTAATTACATCTTCTTTGTCCATTTCATACACAAGGTGTAGGTCAATTAATTACTTAACTTGAATTTAATCCAATAAACTGAAATTTTTTTCAGATAATTCGTGTTAGAAAAAATATTTGTAATCATTGAATAAGAGATTAAAAAAACTAGGTTAAAAAATAGAAATTGGTATTGTTTAATTGATGAACACAGATCAAAACGTTTGTTTTGCTCGCGGGCACTTGACAGGGCAATGTTTCCAACTTCTCTCTTTTTCGCTTGGGAACTTGCAGCGAGATAAAAACAAGTCTCTGCATCAATTAAGTTTCAGTATTGTTGGCTAATAGTGCTAGAACATGACTGGAGAGTCGAGAGGGAGCCAACAAATTGGTATCATAACTAACTTTCTCCCTTCTCCAATAAGCCCGGAGCTCTTGACCATTTTCGAAGCGATTGACCCTACCTACAGTTATTCGTATGCACATATAGTTCGTTATATTGCCGATATATACAGCCGTTGCATCTCTACTATCAGTTTTAACCCTCAACTGTATACATAGATACACTATACTTTTATTTTACTCATGAAACCGACATTGGAATTCAAACGGTTGCGTAGTGTATTTCCTCCTGCACTTTGCATGAACTTCATGCGTGATATGGTTCAATCCATCGGAAATAGTCGGGTCACTGGTGCTCTTTTAAAAATTCGAAAACTAACGCATCAAAAAATAGTGACTGGAATCGCATCAGTTTGTTGACATACATCAAATACTGAATGATGAATCCGTAATCAAAATGCAATATTTTTTAGTAATATTATCTTTATCAAATTTATCGGTTGTAAAAAATCATCACGTTACTCCACTTCAATTGATTTATGACTGATAGTAATAAAAAAGAGTTCAAGTTATTTACCAAGTAAGTTTTTTTCATTTTGTATGACATCAATTAAATATTTCAATCCTCGATGAATAAAAGAAAATTCAGTTTAATGTTGGAGTAAAGTCTTAGGTATTTTTATAAAACTCTAGCTGCTTATAAAGCCAGAATACGACCTCATCAAAATTCATGTCTGAAAACAATAAAATTCAAGTATAATAATATAAAAGAAATAGATGAGTTGATGGATTTAGAAGAAATGAACAGTGCAAAATCAGTGGTGAAAAAGCTATAAATTAAAGATAGTTAAACAGACCTTATCATTACAAGCTCATAACTTTTTTTGCTACGTCTACAGATTTTATGGAAGAACAAATGTAAGAAGATCAAGACAATTGAGCAGATTTTTACTGAAAAATGTTCGTACTAAAGTCAATTAAATTGACATAGTCTTCGTGATAAAAAGAAAAATTTCATTACAGTAGCCCCTATAAATTTTTATATTTCTCTGAATGTCCTGTGCAATTAAATCAGTCTAGAGGATTTATCCACAGTGATACAGGTCAACGTTCGACGCACCAATAAATTGTCGTAATTCATAACACTGTAGACGGGTAGCCATCGTCCATGAACTTTGTATAACATTGAGGGCACAAAATCCAGGATTTATCGATAATCCTCACGAGAATGTACCTATAAATACAAGAGTATACAAATACTATACTTAGATTTTTTACTTTTCACATTTCGAACAAAAGTGTAAGCTAAATAAATAAAATAGATATATGAACTGCATTCAATTTCAAGGATTAAAGCCCAACACCGATTAATATCTAACTATCTTTTTACTATCTTTTATTTTTCTCAGTACCAATGAAATTCATTTGCAAGTTGATAAAGTCAGGGAAATAAGTTGAAAGTAAACAAGAGAAAGAGAGATAGAAGGGCCTCGCAATTCTGGGACGCTTTGCTTTTACTGTGTTTTATCTAACAGGATTAATCGAATAACGCTTTTACCTGACTATCACCTAAGATATAATAAGTTAAACAGCAGATTCCAGCTCAACTTTTTACTACCTGTTCACCCTTCTTAGCTTCTTGGCTTTTACGAAGATTTTGCGACTGAAAAAAGCTAGCTTATGTATGCGGCTAACTTAGTTATTATAAAATATTGAGTCTTAAATACTTTTATTTTACTTTATACTCCTATACAGGCTTTTAATACTGCACTTTGGTGAAAATCTGCTTTCATACACCCTAATATAAAATTACTAAAACTCCCACAGAGCATAAACTTTTTTTAATTTATGAGAAAAGTACCTTGAATTCTATATTGACCTTTTAATTTCATAAATTGTTCACTGGGTCAAATATAAATACTGTAAAGTTTATTTAATAACAAAAATGTTAAGCGGATTATTTGTTTAGTTAAATAAAAAGTATCCAACATTTGTAATTAAACTTTTGTCTTCATTAAAACCACCATTATTATTTCTGTATGTAAAGGTTAAAGTGATTAAAATTACTTACCGACATAATTCCATTTTCCATTACGCCAATTCCAATATTAAAGCTTTAAGTCCTTAAGGTCACATACATATCCGCCGCCATCTTATAGCAAAAGCCTAATGTCTTTTAACAGTTGGAAATTAACTGAATATTCTAATAACACATTACAATTATATTGCACACAAAGGTGCTAATACAATAGATGAAAACTGGAATCTCTTATGTCGTAGAATGTTATGGCGTCACAAAAGCAGCGATTAAAACTTACAACGCCCAAGGCTTTTCAATGGAGTTCTAACGGCTGATGCATCGTTTGAGTTCTCCTTCAAACAATTATGGTCCTTAATTATTTGCATGTTTACCTTTCTGTAACCAGCTATTTTCCATTGTGTACTTATTACTAATATATTTATGTATGTATATTGGTAATTAAATAATTAATCTTCATACATACCTAGTAATTATTCGTTAGGCAAAATAATGACGCAAAAAACGTCCAACCTCCACAGGGGTTCAGGAATAAAAGAAAGACTGCCTAAAAATTCCATCAGTATCTCACGTATAACTACCAGATGTCGCACACGTGCTTTTCGTAATACGACATAAATCGTCACGTTCCATCAGTTAATCTACCTGTATATGTGCACACATACACATTTCAATGTATCACTTGCATGGAAGACGTTGTTAAAATTTTTATTTAAAAATTATTTATTAAAAAAAAATATAATTAAAATCATAATCTAAAAAATTCTTCAATTAATTAAATAAATGTCATTTTAAAAAGAATTACAGCATCATTACGAAGATAAACTTCTCATTAACAATTAAAATAATAGTGATGATAAAATTTTACGTCACACAATTATTTCATGTACAAAGGAAGCGCTTTAGAAATAAAATCAACAATATCATCCAGAATTATTCATCTCTTATTGTGATAATAATCAACTTTATGAAATTTTAATCATTTGATTCTCAATCTCTGGAGTATACATTAATAACATTGAACTTATATAACGTCACTATTATACAGGTAAAAAAATAAACATCTTTTCTTTCTTTTGTTCCTTATCATATTCTTTTCTCTATTATCAGAATTTTAATATCTTCATTTTTGTTTGTATTTATAACATAAACTGAACATAATATTTTCTCCTCATCCTACAGCTCATGATGCACGAATGCATGAATTAATGTACGTAGGAAGCTTGGCTGACGATCGTTTGACGTGAAATTTCATTGCGCTAGATGAGTTTAATCTCAGCTGCATACGGAAACTGCTGTCCTGTGATTAGATGCGTGCGAATGTGTTGCTTTTGTCAAGTCAGTCTCTATCGGATTGTTTGAAGTGAATATAATTCTGCATTACAAGAGTTTCCAAGGAGATTATTGTATATATTAATAAGATAACTCAACTCGCATAGAAGCACACCTATATCTATGAGTCGCACATGTTACTGTTGTTGCTAAGTATAATGCCGGTACATGTTTCGATCGCAAATACAAATTTTCCAACCCCTTGAGCCCTTAAGCACAAACTTTGAGTCACATTTCTCTTGAACTCCTGTTAATGTAGTTTGCCAGTTCACTCGAGTGTAGAATATGTCTGGTTAATTTATACCATACCCCTGGACTTTATGTACATAAGTATAGATATGTATATTCATGGAGGCCAGCAGGAAATACAAAATGACCACACATTACGTTAACTAGGAATATGCCACCGACGCTCGTAAAGGGTGATGGAACCAAGCTCATCAGCATCACCATAACCATCGACGATTAAACCTGTTCGTATGTTTCAACCCGTGACTAGACTAACAATTGGAAAGCCGCCAATTGCATTTGAATATTCAAAAGTTTAAATTAATACTACATAAAGTCAATAGAAAGAAAACAATAAAAAAATAATAATCACGTGTCAACGTTTGTCTGGACAGAAATAAATTAGAATAATTAAACTGCTAATTAATTTTTAATCGCTTCATGTTTTATAACTCTTTTCTATTTCTAGAAAAAACAAGCATGGAAAATTCTGTAAAAATAATAACTAACAGAATCATTTCGAAAATTACATTCTTCTTTTTGCTACTTAACAAACTAATTAACTGCAATTTTTTCCTCTTCATTATCGGTATTTATAATTCAATACCCACTGATGTATATTTTTTTTAATAACTTTCATGAGACTGATATTTATAACATCATTTTTAAAGAAACCATCGACGTATTAGTTTACAAAATATTATCTAAAGAAAAGCTAAATATTTAATTGACTAGAACATCACTATCAGTTTATCAAAGGGTCGATACACTATCTAAAATCCATCAATTGAGAATATCAGAGACACCAAAAGTGCCCGAGGGAAAGCTTCAGGGAATAAATAGCATGTAAACTTTCAACAAAATTACTGCATTAAGATGCTAATATGTTATATAGTGCTTGAAGGTAAATACCGATTAAGAATTTAATCTTATTATATACAACATCAATAGTTCGTATAATAAATTCTACCTCTCCCTAAGGTATTTTTAATATTAAATTCATCCAACAGTACTTAAGGCAATTTATATTTTTTTTCTAATTCACCATTCTTTGATACTTAAATATATGGAATGTTATAAAGGCATAAATTAATTAGCAATGGAATCTGACAGTATCATGTTGGAAACTATCTAGAAAGAGATGAAGAGGATAGTAGCTAAGCGAAGAGGAGAGTGTTAACAAAGCCAGAAATATAATATTATAGCATGTTCTACGTGTTTGCAGAATGCTTATGCTTCTAAAGCATCTGCTGCTGTCGACATACTACAAGTCTGGTTTTCTTGTCGATAATGTACATTACTGGAGAATGAATAGATGAACGTAAGGACTCTGCACATTGCAAATCCACAAAAATAAACAAAACTGTAAGAATAATTTCTACTGCAAAGAATGTTAAATCAACATATCACCCAACTGAAGTATTTCCTCATCTAATTTGTAACCTTGTCAATGTACTTTTTTTCATCTGAAATTCTCCAGAAACGTGAACATGTTGAGAAAAGAATTACCCAACATCAAGTGTAAGTCTCTCAACCTTTTTCTTGTATGCCAAGACCAGAGGAATGGAAGCGGAGCTTCGGATCACGCGCAAGACGTACTCCAGATTTCAATTTCCAAACTAATAAGAAATTCTTCCACGACTATTTCTCAAGCCTTAAAAAAAGAAGTGTGGTGGTGTACCTCTAGACTCCGTCAACTGAATTTGTCGCTTGCCTCCAAGTCTAGTATCTCGCACATCCCATTTCTCTAACACGTCGTTCTACAAAGCAACCTCCAACTTCTCACCATCATTCTATAGCTATTTTCGGTACCTCTAAAATGTTTCTCTGCCTTTTACTAGACTTATCTTTCTCTATCTAGAATATATAGTCTTGTTGTAAGTTACTTTCTCATTTGTTTATCAGTTTCTGGCTAGAGAAAAACACATTGTTAGATATTTTTTGCTTCTGAAGAATCTAATATCCTGAACACTCGTAATTTCAATGATTAAAACCGTCAAATGTTGAAGGTACAATCAAGTTCTTATATGTTGAAGTAATTCTCTTCTTCCATCTCTGATTTTGTCAATCTTACTGATGGATTTTGTCCACCAAGTTGAAAAGCCAGAAGACTCAATAGTCAACCGTATATAGTCTTTTGTAGACGGTATATAAGACGAGCAGGAAATTAATCGGATTCTTGCAACTCAACTTCTTTTAGTCTCTTTATAAAAAAAAGACACGATGTTCATCGAACGAGTCTAGAGTGAACGGATTATCCCCATGGGAAAACGTCTAGCTAAGCGAATGCCTCTATATCATCGAATTGTGTCTGATAGGATCAGAATTCAGTGACTTTTATACCTAAAGTATTTTCTTTTTTATAGTCATAATGTTTTAAAAAAATTTAATCCAGAAAAATACTTTCTCTCTTAAATAATTAACTTCAAATGAAGATAAAAAATATTCCTAAGGGGAAGATTTTGTAATTACAATTAATTCGACGCTAATTAACTTGATTCTCGGCTTGTAGAAGCTACCTCAACTATTTGTCGTCTGGAACCTTTACTTTTCGTTCATCTTGTGACTCGGAATTCTGAAACTCTATTCCTCCTCACGTTCTACCTCCGAATCATCGTCTCCTGAAGACGGATATGAAGTCGGAATTCGAATAACATGTTTACTCAGAGACGCATACACTACTAATGGCCTCAGCCTATCTTGCAGTCAAACTCATTCGTCTGCTTTCCGCAATCTCCTGGAGTGGTAGAGTATAATTTCATTTTGGTACTATCGTTATTGCGGTTTCCAATATCATCAGGACCACTTTATTCAATTTCGTAATAAAATTCCTTCAATTGGAAATAAATTCATTTTTAAGCCTGAAAATGGGATAAGTAATTAATACATTAATTAATACTTCAAATCTATATGTCTACATCATAAGTAAAATTTGAAAATATATACATGTATATCGATCAATAACTTCCAAGAATTATATTCTCATTATTGTAATAGTAGAACTTCTTGTGCATTTCTCTATTGTAAGCCAAATGCTTGCGAAATTTAATCTTCTTCCATAACTTGGAAGACACTTTCTACTGCATTGGCAATTATACTAAATGCACTTTAACTCTCGATTTTACACTGACTTCTAAAAATAACGATCACTCTAGAGTATACTCTCGTTAATTAATTAATGTGTTTACACTGCTATTGCCAGATGAATCTCTTGCTGTACTAGTTTCTTATTTTTTTCTTTCGAACTAACTTGAATTTATCTCAATTCATTTTCAATTTAAACTATAATTATTTAAGAAATCCTCTCAGCTTCTATAAACGTATTCATACTTTATACAATTATTCTTATAATGCAATTTATTAAGTCATAAGCTCAAGCATGCAATAAATTTTCAATTATAAATAAGTTTTACATTGACTGAAATAATGAAATTTTAATTGAAAATGAGTTATTTTATTTTCTGACAAAAAGTATTGACTGTATGGTTTTCCCAGTCTAAGAGCTGAAATTTCTAATGAATGCTTCAAAATAATTATTGAAAGTTAACTACTAAATCAATGACTAACTACTGTTAAACTTATAAACCTTTTAAATCTCAAAATATGAAACAGACGAAATTCAATTATTTCAACTTTGAAGCATTTAGTACATAAAGCTACATATAGACAATCTCGTTTCTGCTGATATTCATGATAGAAACATACACTACATTTTACAAGCTTCGCGTAATATCTCATTCGTAAAGAGTCTTCGAAGGGAAAACTCGATCAAAGGGGACTGCTCACAAGTGTGGCTTTCATTCTTGTTGGTTGAGTTCCTCTACATGTTTTTCCTCTCTGTACTCCGCACCATCATATATTACTCATTCGCCAAAATACCATTGCAAGTATATGACATGATTCCTACATTACCACATAACTTTATAATTAACTGCTTTGTGTACCCTGAAACAATAAATTAAAAATAAATCGTTAATTGAGTTTAAAAGTTTAAATAAAATTAAAAAGTATTGTATAATAAAATAAGTTAAATTTCACAAAAAAATATACTTTCATTTAATTTTTTGAAATAAATATTTCAAAAAATCATCAAAATTTATGAATATCCTAAAAATATTTGCTAATTTGAATAAATAATGCCAATTTCATGAGTAAAATATTCTATAATAACATATTGATTGAAAGATTAAAATATATTGGTAATCAAATTTTATTTTATTTTAAGAGAACAGTATATTTTTCATTTAATTAAAACAACAATATATACATAATTATGTAATTATTATTTTAATTTAAATAAACTTATAACGATTCTATTTGCTAACCATTAATATCGAATTTCACAATATTTTTAAAAATTTATGCTAATTTATAGTTAATTGGACATAAGTTTTATAAGGTAATTTATTTTTAATCTACTAGACATTTATTCTATATGATTATCTATTTGATGTTAAAAATCAAATTGAATTTTGGGATTGAATTATTAATTGAAGTTCTTTTTCATCCAGATTTGAAATTTATTATCTCCACTTTATCATCATATGAATAAACAAAATATTCATCAGTTTTCCAGAGCAAAAATACTTGTTCATCACTTATGTTTTTACACAATTTTTTTGATTTAATTTACTTTTTTAATCAGATTAACTACACAGATAAAAATATGAAAGTTTGAAATTATTAATAAGGAAAAATTTTTTCGGTTTAAGTTAGATTTTTACCTTAAAGTTACCGGGGTTGATGGAAAGTACACATTACTTTCGTTAAATCTTCCACTCTCTCTCTCTCTCTCTTTCTTGACTTTCTAGGTAGAGTTTTTTGGCTTGCATCACCTAATTCGTCTCGGCAGGTTTTACGCTTGTATTCAAGTTCCCTCACTACCTCAACTCTTTTTATGGTCAGCCAAGGCAAGTAAAAATGACTCTCCAGAGAAGCAAAAGTTTTCTCGAGCATCTGGACTGTAGTTTTGGTAGCTACTTTGCTGCAAACAAGTATGAACGAATGATGAACGGAAATGTAGAGACACAGAAAAAGCAATAAAGAAGTCTAAGCTGCTGACTGGATAATCAACCCTTCTGACAACTTTCACCAAGTTAAATGGAAAAAAATTGATAAACTCTTATAGCTAGAAATTACATTACGCACGCGCGGTGGAAATTAAAGTACGAGTGTCTATTCAAACTTTGTAGCAACTCAAAAATAACTGCATACTGTACCAAAGTTGATTGCTTTGATACAAAAAGATTTAAATAAAACATTAATTCTCATCAGAATATAGAAAAAAAATGGTGCTAAATTTATATATAAAAAATGTAAATCAAGTGTCATGTTTGTGCATACATGAAATGATAGATGAACATTGAAAAAAATAGACCTCAATACTACTGAAAGACAGGAAAAAAAGACGCAGAAAAAAGTATTCAAAGTTCTTTTATTCTTTCAAACTTAAGCATCATCTTCCTAAGGTTAAATTGAAAAAGGTAAATATTAAAAATGATAATTTTAATCGAGTAATATTTGTCTATGCTTTTTTGAAATTCTAGTAGATTTTTCATAGCGTAAAGTAAAAGCCATTTCTATAAAATGTTCATAATAATAAAGAAAAACTATAAAAGTAAAAAATATTACATAAAGCTTCTATTCATGCTCATATATGCAAAAAGATATACGAAAATTATATTAATCTTATATATACTTTATACAGTTTTTATAACTGACAAAGTTATAAAAAAAGCTTCATAAAAATTTTTTCTATTTCACCAGCATAAAAAAGGAAACCAAACAAGGGTTTATGATAAGAGTGATAGAAATATTTGTAGCTTAATTTTGATCATATACGTAATAACTTTTCAATAATACACATGATAAAGAGATAATACTTTAGAAATAGTTCACAAGAGTTGTCGATAGAGTGTTGAAAGTCCAGAAGTCATGAGACAAAGAACCAGACGAAAAATAGACAACAACATCTGGCAGAATTGGTAGAAGTAGTAGAGCTCGTCGCTTTGTCGACCAGTCACCAGATCGGACGCACGTGTGACAGACAATACTAAGAAGCCTGGAATAGGTGAAAAGTTGTTGAACCCCAAGGTCTGCATCAATATGGAAATAACATACCTTGTGGTAAAATGGATTTCAAGTCGATACTTGGAAACTTTAACTAAGATCTAAATCGGATATCCTGACGACGGATATACCTATCTGTATAGTTGAAATTAGAACTTGCAGTAACTTGAGATTAGTCCCGTAATTAATATTGCTTCATTTACTTTCAGAAACAATAATCCACATATGCATAAATTGGAATCAGATATTCACTACTTCGAAATCCAATATCTCCAACACCTGAATTTCATTACATCTGCAAGAACAAACTATTAATAACAGAAAAATATCAGGGAAGTTGGTGAAAAATGGGAGAAATTGGTATTGAAAATTGTAAAATAAATCACTTACTTAATATTCATACTTAAAGTTTAGTTGGCCATGAATTTCAATACTTGCCAAAACCCAGCATCAAATTCATCAGTTTATCTTGTGCTCTTTGGTATGAGAAGAGGTGCGCGATCTTGGTGGGTGCTAAGTTTTGATCTGGCTTGGATAGTTTCGAACTTTCTTCACGGTGAACATCGAACAGATTGCTCCGTGTACGGTTTCCTAGCACGTAGGAAGTAATTACTCGCCAGTCGTCGGTATGCTTACCCATTCTCCTTTTGCCATCTCGCTATGACTTACTCAAGTTGCAATCTTAACAACTAAGATACACACAAATTGTTTATCTTGTTTATTGACGATAAATATCCCACTTAATTATTTTTACTGAATAATGTATGAGAATCTTTAATAAAAATTTACAAAATTTATATCCTCTTCATGTAGTGACAAAAAATCAAGAAATATAAAGGAAAGAATAGCCTCAGGAATGAAATGTTCACCAAGTTATTGGCTAGACACGATCATGATGGCTATAAGTCAAACGTAAAGAAATTGAAGCTCACTTTTTGTTATCAAGAGAAAATGTCTAGTGAATTTTCTGCATTTCTCATGTTGAGATTTTAAAAAATATAACAGTTCATGTGATTTTACGTTTTTATGAAAAAAATTTATAAAAATCAAATACTGGATGACGCTTTACTATTAAAAAAAAATAATAAGATAAAAAATGATAGTACGTTAAACGTTCACTTTATGAAGTAACTAAATAATTATTTAAAATTTTTTTGCATTGCTGTTTGGAGCGGAGACATGAATATTTAATTATTTAGAAAAATAATAAACTAATATATAGAATAAATTAATTTTTTTAAATAAAAAATTAATTTTCTCTTAATTACAATTTGATCAGCTCTAAACCGAAATTCTTTCTTCAATACATCTCAGGATAGCTTCAAATTGACTATTCTTTTATTTAAATCCCAAGTATTTAACTAACTTTTTAAATAATAAAAAAATATCTGATAATGACTATCCTTCAAAACGACTTCTTTTTCAATTATTAAAACAAAAAAAATTCAATTAGAGTTAATCTTAAAGCCTGATAATTTTTCCATAATTTCAGAGTATTATTAAAGTAAAAGAATAAGATTTTAAATTGAAATGGTTAAAATCATTTTCAAAGTATCGGTTTATTACAATGTTATCCCTCACGAAAGGATGGAAAAATTTTATTAAAACGATTTTTCAATGTCTTGATCTATTATAATAACTTTTCTCTCTATTTTCTGTTAAAAATAATGAGGAGTTGATGAAATAAGATAAAAAAGAATTAATAATAATTCACTGTCATTTATTTTTTAGCAAAAAAACCTTCTATGAAGAATCACTACCGAGCTCATCAGTTATCTGTTTGGCTAAGACTAGTTCCGGAATTACATAGAGCTGGAATGGAAGACGTAGAGCCAAGACACAATCTCTTCCGCAGCCACGGAGATCCCAATCTGTATGATGGCTCAGTACGTCCTGATCCTCTCAGTAGAATTAGTGAAGAATACAGACGACGAAATTTCACAACGGAATTACCGACAACAACAGATTACAGTATCACGACTTGTGTCAGTTTTATCCAAAGCACAAATCTTCAAAATGTTCATAATTCCAGCCTAGATCCTTATGCAGCCATAGATGCTTCCGGGTAAGTTTTGGAGATTACTCAAGTAAGATGAGTGAAATTTTCTCATGAAGAAAATTTTCCTTTCAGATACACGGCATATTCAACAGCTTTAAGCGTAACAATAGCTATTGGCTGTAGTTTATTAATTTTAAACGTCCTGATATTTGCTGGAGTCTATTATCAACGTGACAAGAATCGTCTAGAAGTGAAGAGTCTGAAACAACAACAAATGATGAATCAGCAATGTGGCCCTCGGGGTTTCACGGAACTTAAACAACCACCACTGCCTCATTCACACTATGGTGAAGGTGGTCAGGTTGTGGTTGATGTAGAGAATGAAATGATAAGAAGGTAAAGTTGACATATAGATAAATACTTTTGTCAAAACTAAATTCACCTAATAATTGTACAATGCGATTTCAGTTCAAGTCAATTTATTAAATAATTGAAAAATTATTCAATGAAGTAACTGACAACTTGTAAAAAATGTGGGAATGTTTGAAAGTTTCTTCAAAGATTTTATTCTTTTATTAGAAATTTTGAAAACGGTTGGAAACTTTCAGAAAGTTTTATTCAGAATTTACTTTCCAAACAAACATCTCAAATTCCATCTAATAAGATAATAAGAAAAAAAATTTTCAAATGATTTATAAATATTTGATTCCCTTATAATCTCATTTTTCTCCAAGATTTTTTCCATAACTTTCAAAATATCCTATCAATAAAATAATCGTAAAAAATAATATTGCGGGTAACTCATAACACTTTAAAAAAACACATTTTTATTTTCAGAAATGTTATAAAAGGATCGAGTGAGTCTGGGTTACTTCAACAAGCCCAAAGTACTCATACACTGCCACATCAGCACCATTATCAAAAACAGCAGCATCCAGGACATGCTACTCTTCCCAGATCATCCGTCATCCATGAAATGGGAATACCTCGTGGGGTAGAAAGTCTTAACGTTACGTCATGAATTTTATTGTATATAATTAATAAATTATTAAATAATTATTTCTCACTCTATAATAATTATATTAACAGTGTCCACCAAATGGGTCAATTCATATAACAGTGCCACGAGCTCCACCACCTCCAAGAGCAAAAAGTCCACCTGAGAATCAACCTTTGCTACAAGGCGGCCAAGTCTCAAACCGTACGACCCAAGGGAGTATGACCGAGATGAGGGTGTGATGTATGGACTCCCCTCCGAGGCCAGTCGTCCCGGATGTGCTAACGGCGTCGACCTTGCTATAGGAAAGCTCGTCAAACTTCGAGTAAATGTCGCCGAGGGACTTGGAGATGTGCTCTAACAGAGGACACCATAATGAAAAAAAATTACATATTATCTCATAAGTTCCCACGCGATGCTCAATCCGGTACGAATTAAAGACAGCGGAGGGGGGTGTAAACCGTAATAAACACACTCTGATAAAATATAACTTAAAAATAACATAGTGTTTTTAATTAACGTTGGAAAATGTTTTTATTTTCAATCCAACTACATTTACAAAATGCATTTCTCTGGTAATTCAAATCGAGGATACTTATATGTATGACGATTAGACTGATTTTTCCAATATAAGATATACGATGAACGTATATAAAATTTATGATATACATATTGTATAATATATATAAGGAAATAAATAATATAATACTGGTAGTGGAGCAAATCAGGTAATTCAAGAATAAATGTAATGTGTAAATCAAAGAATAAAACAAATAGCATGAGTGCACAGTCATTTTCCTGTGCAATCAGAAATTTCAATCAAATTTAGTGCATTGCGCACACAAAATATAGGTAAATAAATTTTAAAAACATAATTTATCCAGATGTTATACGATATAAAATGGCTCAAGGCAAAATAATGATCAAGATCTTTGTATAAAAAATATGCCAATATTCAATACGATGTTAGATGTTCTTTTACTAAGGAGAAAATTAACTTTAGTGGTCGAAAAAATATTTGAATAAGCCAAAAAAAGTAGAATTTTTGAAAAATAGAGAAAATTCTTTGTATAAAATTTTTTTGATTCATAAGAATAATTTTCTCCTTCTTACTGTAAATAGATAAATGGATAATAACAAAGAAAACTTTATACGTAAAATCGCCAAAGATTTGCTGTATTACATTAAACTAAATCATAAAAAAATCATCATGCTACTGTATCACTACAATTGTTTTTACACTCGACTCTGAAGAAGAGAAATCCTCTGTTGTACGAGGAGTGTTCATAAGCATCGAGACAATAGCAAGTCTTATTCAAGTATTTTAAAATTCAAAGAAGTTAAAATCAAAGAGAAATATGTAAATAGCAATTTTAAAAGAAACGTAAAAACTCAAATCTTTCACTTCAACGATCTCTAACAGCTTGATAAGAGGAAAGAGAGTAAGAATTTTGAGGTCTGTCACACAACAATGGACATCATTTGTGCGACATTAAGTCCAAGTCGTGGTACGTTTGTCCTCGATATAAGTTCCAGATGGTATTCTCTCTTACCTTAGTTTAGTCGAAACCATTTTATTCTCTTGCAGCTAATGACTATTTAAGCTCAAGTAGATTCTCTCGCTCTAATTTCCTGGCACTTGTAAGTAGTCGACCAAATAAGCAAGTTCGCCACGGTGGCTTGTTTCGCTGTATTTCCTAACTTCATCTTCCTTTCTTTTGACGATGAATTTAATTACATAATTATTTCACCATGCGCTTTAATTTACGTCCTGGGTCCTGGATCCAACAGAAAAAAAGATCATTAAAAGATTTTGCTATTATCTCGATTGCCTTTCTTATCGTTAGATTAAAGTTAAAGTAAATTATAAATGAGAGAGAATGAAAGAACTGGTAAAAATGATATTAAATCGAAGTCGAAAGGCGGATTAAAATGAAACTACGTTAGATTTTTATTGATATTCAAAATAAAAATCAGATGAGTAATAACACTTTTTTAATAATATAATAATTCAAATAAATTAAATTGTATAAAAAATTATTGATTTATATATGTAAATGCGCCAACTGTACGAGAATAAAAGCGCGATACCGTTAAATACTTATTACTATGAATGCCGCCTGATATGTCACATAGTTCCACTGCCATATATATAAAGTTTTATTATGATTGAAAAACTATATAATAAATAGAAACAATTTATCAAAAATACAATAAAGAAAATTCCAATTGAATAAATGATTCTATTCAATTATATGTCATTGAAGTATTAACATTTTGTACTTTAATACACTTATTAATTTTTACATAGGACATATAAATATATTTTAAATTAATATTAAAATTCTTCATTATGAAAACTCACATTTTAAAATTGTTTTTAATTATATATTATTGAAAAATGAATTATTTCGATTGCTTTTAAAACTCATTTCGTCCAATTTCATTTCAATATATAATTGTAATATTGCATACAATCGAAAGACAATTTAATATATAACATTTTAAAGAATGCAAATACATATGATAAAGCTAATGGACGTACTTTGATTTTAACTACTATCTGAACTAAATATTAATAAAAAAAAAATTTAATATTCCTCAATAAAATGTGAAATACTCAAAAACGAATAAAATAAAATTTTATTTTACCACTATAGTTTATTATTAATATGAATGGATGAAAATATCATTGTGAGTATGGACAATCTAAATATTATACGAATGATGGCTAGTGAATTATAAAGAAAAATTCTATTAATAATGAAATAAAAATAGACATATAAAGAATAAGTTAAGAATGGATGTGTTTAGAGATGTTTGTAAATTCTTAACGCTAAAATCCGCCTTTTGACATCGATATTATTATTGTGAATACCAATTTATTACTATTATTATTATGATTATTATTATTCCCATTATTATTATAATATTAAAAACCATTTTAGAGATGTCCACACTTTTCTCAAAAGTCGTGATTTGTTTTACGACTAAAAGTGAGAAGGATGTTATGTTGCACGATTTTGTTGTGAAATTGTAAATACATAATGAAAAATATACATATATAAGACATTGATTGTATTTGATCGTTTTTTTTATCTCTATAACTATAAAAAAGGCCGTTACTAAATACTAAAAATATGAGCAGCTATCAAATTTTATGTTGTCAGATTCACTGCCAATGATGATGATGATCCGATAAATGAATCTATCAATTCCAACAAAACTCTATTTTGAAACTATTGTAATCTAAAGTATTTATAATTGTTTCAATATCGAATGTGAAAATGTTGAAAGCAAAAATATTTACGATTCTTGAATGAACATTTTAGTAGTTGAAGTTATAGACTAATTTTTTTAACAATTACCATCATAACTTTTTACATAATTGTAATAAAAGAATGAAAAGAGGCTCAAGTAATTAGTAAATGAAATTCTGTTACACGGAGAGAAAGCTACAGTAAATTTCATGACGGAATTCAAATAATTTTCAAATAGTGTTTCAATTATTTTAAGCTGTATGAGGGATGGTGCAGATCAAAAGGAAAGCCACATTTGACGAATACAGGCATGATTTGCTTATTATATTGACTGATGAGATAGTGTATTATATCTGGTAGAGCTATAGAGAAGAGAAACTTGACTAGTCTCTCTTTTGCTCTAAAAATTATCCAGGGCTAGTCGTGGCATCGTCAATATGTATTAAAAAATTGATAAAAGTAAAGGAAATCCGTAATTGGAACTCTACCCGAAAATTCAGTTTGTTCCTTGTTTACTGTGCTTCCATGGTAATTTTTACTTTAACTTTTTCTCCATGTAGACAAACAGTACATTCCAACAGGTGGTGTAAATTTAGATATACAACAAGCCCTAATAAATATATCGACTTTTAAGAAAACAAAATTACAGTCAAGAAAAAAAAATTATTCTAATCTAAATGTGCTATATATATGCATATTTAATTGAGTTAATATACCAATCCCTGATAGTGTAATTATTCCTGTTAAGTTATAGTAGGTTATCTGTGAAAGACGTAATTAACTTGAATCCAAGTTCTGTCGTGTATACCTTCATTAAAATATCAAATTAGGTTTGTATTGGATTAATTATGCTTATAATTATACCTGTAAATAAAATTATCAAGTAATGAATATTGAAATAATTAGTAATTCAAAGTACTTGATTCAAAAAATACTACGTATAGGTTATATCACCGCAAAATTAATAATTAGATCTGTCTCAAATAGTAAACTGAAATATTGTCAAAATATTCTATTAAAAATAACACTAGTAATTTAAAAAAAAAATTAAAATTCAGTATCTTACAATTGCTAAATTTTTTTAATCAACATTGTAACTAAAATAGATACACTAAACATTCACTATACCAACAATAAATACTAACGGTTATTCACTTTCGGTAAAACAGGTATCAACAACAATGGAGGGAAAGTTACTCAGAGAAAACTTCTGAAGTTACTGAACTTATCGCCTCTTGATATAGTACAATTTTTCCTGGAAATTTCCTATATCAAAGTTCCTTGGCAAATTAGTTTTGATTGTATTAGAATGTACTAATCATTTGTTCGTTAGAACACATACAAAATTAATCAAGAAGTAAACACAACTTGACGATATAAGCGTCACTTCAATATCCTGAGTGATGTGTAACCCCCCAGAGTCAACATCGAAAAAGTGTAATCAAATTGTGCTACTTGACAATCATTTTTTTACTCACGGCATAATTCCTTATCTGTTAGTCTTCTCTCGTAAACATGTTATTGATAAACATCTTAGAAGTACATGTAAGCAATTCACAGCATGGTATTTAAAGCGGTGTATTCAGGAAAATCTTTAAAGATCATCAAGAATATATTCAATGTCCACTAGGATAACGTGACTAATGGCATTATTTTTATCTATGAACATATCAAGATGACATTAAAAATGAAATAGCAGGTTTATTTCATGAAAAAATATGAAGAGATGTAGGAAAATATTATATTATTTATTTTTCTAACATTATAATAACAAATTTTTCCTATTGTTTTTAACTTAAATATTATGATAAATTGATTACTATTAATTAATAACTTTCAATTTACATCAAAATACAAGGTTTTTACATTAAGAGTGATCAACAAGTTTCTAAACATTAATTATTCTTTGTAATTTTCAACTTTTCGAGTTTGTCTCGTCATTAGACGTTTTATTAAAATTAGATACCGGATAATCGGTAAATAATCCTTTTTTAAGAGCCTGCGCATATGCATCACGTTCTTCTTCAGTATTTAATGAAAATCCAATAGACGGAACTAGTTCAGTTTCCACAACATATTTAGTTTTTGTCAAATTCCAATTTTTCATATTACCATTTGTGTTATTTTCATTTCTAACAGGTATCATTTTCCGATTTTGAAAATTGACATTTCTATCCTGAGTTGATAAATTAAATCGATCATCAGATTTTGGCGTTGATTGTAAATTCTCTTCTGTCATGATTGATTGACTTTTTACAGTTGGAGGGGAAAACGTAGTAGTTCTTATTTCTTGGCGAAACTCATTAACAGCTTCAATAGGTATTGTAATTCCTTGATTGTTCAAAGAAAACGGTCTAGGTAAATTATCGTTGCTCTTATCTTCCATAAATTGTTCTGTATGTGGGCTTGTAGATGGGTTAATTGCATAATTATTTACTCTAAATTTACCTCTATCATTTTGGCGATTAATTACTGCCTTTGTGGCTTTTTGAAAAATTTCAGAATCCTTTCCACCTCTTGGCGTTTGAGATTTAACGATTTCAAAATCCTCAAACTGACCTGCTGAAATTGGATCATGCTGAGCGATAAGGCTTCTTATAAATTCGCCACTAGGATCTAAATCTTCATCATTCTTCACCGTCAACGTTACTTGAACTGGTGAACTTTCTCCTCCAATTAAATCTCCTAGTAATTCTTTCTTCTTTTTATCAAAATAATCTTTTAGGTAGTTAAATGTTGAAGTTTCAAGAGTTTCATCAGTAATGCCTAATTTACTATCATCTTTATTCACTACTTCATATTCATAATTTTCTTCTGGGTAAGTTGCATTGTTAATTTCAAATATCGAATGAATAAGAGGAGAGTCTGTTTCTTCTAAACTTGGAGAAATTGTTATTTTATCTACATTGTTGAATTCAGCTTCCGTACAATTATCTATTTCCAAAGAGAAGTTGTCAATACTATTTATGGTAGACGGTTGAAGCTCTTCAATCCTATCCTTTATCGGTGGAATAATATCAGGTGATGGTACACTAATAGTTGATTCGTCATACCAAGAAGTTGTTGACTCTTCAGTGAATGATGTTGAATTAATTTCCAATTCGTCAGATTTCGTCACACTTACTGAATCATGCTGATCAACATTGGTATAATAGTAGAATGGTGGAAGAAAGCTTATTGCAGGAAGTATAATATTGGCTTCATTAGACCAAGTTGAATTTATAGCATTTTGAGCATCACTATCATTTTTAAATGAATAAGGAATTACATTAATTATTGGAGACTCTGAAAGTACATTTCCCTGTTCTCGAGATGCTGAATTTTCTTCTCCACTTTCGTTAGCTTTAATTAACTCAAGATGAATAATATTTGAATCATCACTCGTATTCAACAATTCTTTTGATACCGTATTAACATCGTCTGTTGATGAATCATCATCTCTTACATTAATTGGAGTAGCAGAAAAAAATGATACTTTCTCAGTAGTAGATGGTGGTCGTTTTGTCGTAGAAGTTACAATTGGAGTATCGGAGTAATATGTTACTCTTTGAGTTGTCAATGGTGATGATGGGAATGGACTTCTTGAAGTAGATGGTACTGTAGTACTCCTAATTCTTGGCCTTTCAGTTGTCGATGGCAGATTTATTGAAGTTGATCTAACTGTTGTGCTCCTACTTTTTCCTTTTGCTGAGTACAAGTGATCTGAACTTTCAAATTCCAAATCATGTCTAGACCTTGTGGTAGGCTTGATCACTGAAGGCACTGTAGGGGAATAAAATCTTCTTGTAGTTGTCGTTACAGTTGGTACAGTTGGAGCATAAGCTGGCCGATGTCGATTATATTGATTTTCATCATAATCTTTTTTATCTTTTCCTATCGTATGAATTCTAATAGATGGTTTTTCGTGAGCTTCATTCGAAAAAGAATTTAAATTTCGATTGTAAGATGGACTACTAGAGTACCTTGAGCTATACTTAAATTGCGGGTGACTGGACTTGGATGGTACATTTTGATAATCAGGATATTGTTCTGAACTTTGGAGCTCATTGAAATGACCATTTCCATGGTTTTTATTTAAATTATCAACTTGATCCCTAGGATCTATTGAAACTCCATTATCAGCTGATTGAAGACTTGTCATTTCGTAAGCTTTCCGAAGATACTCATCATCGTCAACTTCACTGACATCTCTACTAACAGTTTGATAAAAACTCTTCGTTGCAGAACAATCAACTTTATTCCACCAATCACAAGTTAATAATTTTTGACTAAAGATTGATCCTATTGGACAGAGAAATGAAGATACTAGAAAATTTCCATCACAAACATGAAATAGCTGACATCCGGCCTCTTCATCAGCATAGTATCCTGAGAACATAAAATATACGTAAGTAAATTGATCGTTTAAACTTTCATCTACATAATTATCCACTTCTGAGATTAGAGAAAATACATATTTTAAATAAATATCAACAATAAGTTAAGAAGAATATTTTTAAACTGAAACAAAGCAAGGAAAACAGTCATATCTGGTTTGAAATGAAAATAAAAAATAAAAAGCAATAAAAAATAAGCATAAATAAATTATTAGAAGGATATTGATGGTTACAGATATCAGGAAAAAACGACAGTACGTTGAATAATAAAATTAAAATTTTTATGATTTCTAATTTAATCTAAAATAAATTATATTTCCATATTATAATGAAGTATCCTGACAAAATTAAGTCAAAATATTTCATTCTCAATTTAATGTACCACAAATATTCTCTTATTTTAATGTTGACTAATTATTATGTAATAGTTTTAATTAAAACTTGCAAAAAGATGTCGATGGTGAGGGGATTAATAGTTTTTTTCATGTAAGCACACTAATTTCGTAATTCTCATTCAGGTTCTTAAAATCTAGTTAGAGAGGAATCAGTATCAAACATAGGAAGATTTTATTTGCATTTATGTAGAAAGTGATTTGCTATAAGGATGGCTAATGAGGCACTGAGTGGAGTTATGAAATCGATTAGAAGTAGTTTCTTATTTAATCTGCAATATCTATTAGGTGCAATGTATGTGAGCTGAATAAAATTGAAAATTCATCAATTATAGATCGTATAAAATTTGAATTATTTCATTTGTTCCTTATTTAGTCAGTTCAATACCATAAGTAATGCTCACAGTAATTCTACCGACTTGTTGACCTATTACGAAAGTTAATAAAATGTTAGCAAAAGATCCCGTAGCTTATCTCATAGCATGGTACCATCTAGCATACGCTTTTTCATCCTTGACATCAATGTTAAAGGTGACAAAAAGCCAAAGTAAATGACAAATATATTTTTGTTAGTAGTTAGAAATTGTGGATGAATGAATGAATTGGGAATTAGAAGTCACTTATATTCTTCAAAACCGGTTTTTAGCAAAATATACTACCAGACAGATACTTCTGAAAAGATGATTAGGTAATTAATAAAAAATATTATTCTTTTAATGGATTTTTTCTAAACAATCTTAATCGTTACTCATATTTTTATCTAATATTTTTGTCTAACTTACAGATGTTGAAGAATTTATAAATTTTTATTTTAAACTCAATTGAGTAGAAAATAAAAATAAACAGTGAAAAAATTGATGGGCCATCAGTTAGTTAAACGTTAACACAATGAACTTTAACTAACTTTCGTAATTTTGTAATCAAGATAAATATTTGTACGATTGTCCAAGGTAATATAAATAATAAGCATCAGATTCTTTAGATAAACAACAAACAAGTATATTCTCTAAAATAATTCAACCTTGAGAAAGTTCAAATGGTATATAATCTGATCATTAGCTCACCTCTAAATTGACTTTCGCAGGTAAAACTAGTCTGAGGAATTCTTGTATAAGATGGATAATCAATTCCTGGTTCTCCCGGCACATTACTTCGATAGCTTGAAAAGTCTAGTTGGGTATTGAGAAATTTTTCGAATTGTAATAATTGTCACTTCAAGAATCTTGTAAACAATCATAAGGACATTACCTGTTTCTTCATCATAACGATCGTAAATGTCAAAGGAATCATCTTCGTCAGGATCATAATATTTACTGCAATTTATTTCTCATTCTAAAGTACCAATTAAAATAATCAAATAACCAAAAATTATTACGTCTAATGAATTACATATTTACCTTCCTCTGGTTCCATCCACCGCTCGGCGATAGGGATATGTTCTGCTTGGCTCTTCTTCACTGATAAGATCTAGTCCATGAATTCTCTCACAGAGAATGAGAGTAACAGAGCCTGTGTTAATTACACAAATCAAAGAAGGTAACTTTTAATCATCTTTTTATTCACTATTCAATCTAAGTAATTGCCATCATTAATGAGTATTTCTAATTAATTTTCAGATACAAAAACTAGCGAATTCAAGGAAATATGTAGACATGGAGTTTCAAGAAGAATTGAAGTGATCAAGATCATTAATTTATAACACTTACGTTAAATTTTGCAAACTCAAAATTTTTTAATTAAATAAATTAAATTTCGAATTGATAAAACTTACACAATGTTAAATGAATCCACATTTTGATGATTTAATATTCACATTCAAAAACAAACGATAAATTTGATTAGAAATTGAAGAGCAGATATTAAACGACAATAGAACAGTCGATGCACTGTGAATCTCAGGACTCATCTCCGCCTCTTCTTCTGACTTCTTTTCCTCACTGGTGCTCCGTCGCACCCAAGATGGGAAGGGATGGGTCGATGTGTTGCCTCTTACCTTTTCCCCATGACTTTCCTACCTCTCACTCGATACTTCTTCTGGCCTCTCGTTAAATCAGCATCTTACTACGATGAATTGGTAACGCAAACGACATAACTGCAATTAATGCACATCCTTGAACCATCTTCGGGGTCATGCTTTATTGCTACTGTAAGCTCAACAATTGCCAATAGAAAGTAAACGAAATGGACAATGAATAATTTATCTGTTCAGTATAAAACAAAAAAAACATATTTGACGATAATTTAATAGGTTTGTATTTCTTCAAAACTTTCCATTGTGGTAATTTTCTATCTGTTAAACCTACAGGTAATTGCAGGATTGGGAAAGCTTTAAGAAACTTCAAAATATTCAATCTCACAACACAATGAACGCGTATAATAAATTTCTATTTCTTGCAATTAAATTAAGTGAACCCCTTCATTAAAGCGTTGCATAAACAATATTGAGTGTTTTAGAATTTGTCACATTAAAATTCTTATTAGAGGAATTATGTCTGCTTAAAGTTTATTGCACTTATACGGCATTGTATTCCAACTGTTGAAGCAATAACTGATCGTCCCATATTTCTTATGTTTATACAATGTAGGTGGATATGATTAATGAAAAGATGAAAGAGTCTCTGTATCATCATTGAGCCTGGACTATTTTATAAATGTTATGTAAGTTTGACGACATTGCTTGAATTCTTCTGACAAAGTTACCTGATCCCTACTACTCTTCCTCACTCGCATACTTTTTGCCTCTCATAATCGTCCCTTGTGATTCATCTCGAAGACTTTCGTTTTCTTCATCGCGTATTAGTTTCTATTCAACTTGATTTTTTTAATCATTTAACTAAATCTTTCATTATTTTATGTCTCTTAAAATGTTGATAACCAATGTTAATGATTTTATTTTTGCTTGTCATCCTTTTTATGTGCTGAACGATTTATAGTAAAAAGTATTGAAAAGCAACATTTACAACTTTAAGAATATGGTAAAGAATAGTAATTGATAGTGGATATTAATAGTCCCATGATTTCCTCGTAAACAAACTGATTGAAATGAATGAAATGTCGGGAAATGGCTGTCAAGATTCATACACATAACATTGCTGTATGTAGATTGCATACTTTCAGCGTGGGAATAATTGCGCAACGATAATCGGTGAGCAAAATGTATTGTGGGAAAAGTAACATGTTCTTCTTTCTTTGGATTATTTTTTATATTCTTTTTTATTGTGTTTCCGTTTTATCAAGTAGCTCTAATGGTTTATTAGAAATTGAAATCATCCTCGATAAATAATTCAATGAATACATTGAACACATTTATTCAATTCTATTTCCATCGTATCATCAGATAATAATTGGAATAAATAGTTGGAAATAAAATTTTAATTATAAATTGTATAAACATTATTTAATTTGACAAAAGAACTGTGAATCAACAATTTAGTAAATATTCCAGTAATTTAATTTTTCGTTAATGTTTTTATAACTTTCTCCTAGCAGATTTAATAAAACGATCATTAAGTACCGTATTCCTTTTATTTAGTCAACACTTTAAGTGTTCATTATTTTTAATTCATTTTCACGAATATTTTTTTTTATTTTTGACAATTCTTATAAACAATTATCCCAAATAACAGCATAAATAAAATGAAATGTGTTATTTAAGACAATTTAGTCACGTGAATACTAGTATAATTTTAATTTAATAATAACTCAAAAATACGTAACGTCCTTGGATTATGATGAAAGACAATTATTAAATATATTTAAAAATACAATCAATAAGGGAAATGATAATAATTAAAATAATAAACAGTTTATAAACTTAAAAGATTTGAAATACTTAAAAAAGTCACATAAAATGATTTATTGATATACCTAATATTTATTTAAGATACAGTGACATATACATAATATACTCATTTATTTAATAATTATTACGTGATAATACGACACAGGTTTTAAAAAAAATTAAAAAAAACCTACGCGCGTATTGAAGGAATGACGCGTAACGTTACGCCAGTGATTTACAATTAAACAGCATGCATTCGCTTGATCATAATTTCCAAAAAGAAAAATTAATGAAATTTTATTAAAAAGCAAAAATACGGTGTAATGTAGCAAGTAAATTAATGTTTACTCTGCTCCCGACTCATATGACTTTAACAACCTTGTGGTGGACCAGCCGCATCTAAATGAGTTCTTAATGATCGATATCCAGTATCCGTCGAGACAAGAGATAAAGTTAATCAATTTTATAATAATTAACTTGTGTACTTACAGACACATATTAGATCACTGTCATGTTTGTCAAAAAATTAATCCCTTTAGTTATGTATACGATTAATAATAAGAATTCATTTAAATCGATTATGTAACATTATGCATCCAAAGAATTATGTTGTTTTTTATCCTACATAACTCTAACTTATTTTTCGTTCTTGCTGTCTATTCCTACAATGGACCCTCAATCAGACTCTTTTTTAGTGTACAATAATAAACACTTCGTGCCAAACAAATGAGTGCGATTAGGAATGCACCTAAAATAAAAAAAATATTAAGCACATCTGTTTTCATTTATTTAATTATTGTTACAATGATGAAGTTACGTCAAAAGCTTACCAACATATATCACGTAAATTCCGCCATTAGTTCCCACCAAAGAATAGGTACCGACCTGTAAGAAAAATTTATAATTATTAGATAACTAAGCTTTATTCGTTGATACCTTTCAATGAAATAAGAACTACGTACAGTCACAGAAATGCCAATTACGAGTGCGATTATTCCCAAGGTGGTAAACATGATGCCGCGTCCTCTAGCAAAATCTGGTCCAACGGAAGACACTTTCCGGCAATGCGGACATCGAGCCAGAGCATTATTTAGCGTATTGAACTGTTAATTTTTTCATAAATAATTAAAAAAAATCTTAACATTTTTTTAAGCAAAATTAAAAGTATATAAAAAAAAGAAGATTCATTCACTGTATGCATAGTCACGCAAGAATTATTTAAGTATTACCCGGTAATGTTATGAAATTACCCAATTGTTTCATGAGTGTTAAATACGTGATTGTTCTGCAAGAAAACAATGCCGAGTATTTGAACAGAATGAGAACTAAGATGAAAAACTTATTATTCATTTCTTTGGATAATATTTAACGACTTTGATAAGAAAAATTGATAATTCACCAAGAAAATAGATCATTAAATCATTCCTCAGGAAACTTTCTTAAAATGACCTAATTGAAACTAATTTTTGAATTATTTTTTCATATTTCAATCCTTATATCTACATAATTTCTCAAGAATAGTATCATCAAATGTTTCTCTGGGAAATAGACATAAAGATAAATTTGATGATTAATCTGTGTATAGCATGATGCGATAAGAAATAGTAATGTTAAATTGACAAGTAAACGAAAAATTTTAAGCAGAATATATAAAAAATATTACCAAGAATGTGTCATGACAATGTGCACAGCATACTCTGCACATTCCAGGCATTGAAAGAACTGGAGGTGTTACTGGACTAGGTGCGAGATTTATAATACGTTTGCAGTTTGGCCTTGGACAGGCGATACGTTGTGATGAACTTTTGCATATTAAAAGACAATTGCACGGACACCTAACATATTTCTTGCCAGGTGGAGCATTTCTTATTGGCTGCAATCAATTTGATCAAATAATCAAATAACAAAAATCATAATAAGAGTTGAAGACTTTCATCAATGTTATATGATTGTTATATTAACAGTTAAGCTGATAAAATTGTTATAAAAACATTAATAATATTATATATTTGATAATACTAGCTGATTAAAAATAAACAGTAAAAATTATTATAAGTGAATTGATTTGATTTTTCATTGTTAGATCTGGATAAAATTTAATGAATTCTTCTATCAATAGATAAAAAAGAGTAATTGTCAATTTGAATTACCGTAGCCTCATTACACCGACTACATTTAACAACATGTTGATCTTTTTTTCCGGTTATATTAATCATTGCTTGGCACACTCTGCAAGTGACCATAGGCATTCCACTTTGATTTGCTGATTGATAGGGTGGAGGTACTTCATCAGGACCAATTGGAGAAACTGTGTTGACATTTGATTGTGTTCCGTCTGTTGTAAATATTACATTATGACCATAAATAATCATTACTACATAAATCAAAACAAAATATACTTATATACAATTATAATTACCAATGACATCGGTACTTTGTGAGCTATAAGTGACACTTTCATTCTTTAAGAGCGGCTGCCGCTCACCCTCTCTGCCATCACCCATTTTGTTCGAGTGATCAGGGGTTTCCTGCTTTCACTAAATCAGACTTATTACTCCAAAAGAATTCTCTCTATTTTGTGCTATCACTGACAGTAGAACCTATTTATAATATCACTTTATGGAAACGTTGTACGATTTGATACCGAAATGATGAGGCCACCATAACTGAATGTGTCTACTGTCAAAGAAATGTTGGCGTATTTGCAATCAGCTGCATCAACATAGACTGCTTTGTGACATTAGTGCAAATGAGACTAATAATGCAACGCCATCTATTCCCTATATCATAAGTACAATAAAAATTATCAACAGTCAATAAATTTAAAAACCCGTTGTCGTCTTTGATAAATTACGTAATATCAACGGCACTATAGAACGATAAAAATTTTTGTTCCCCTAATCCAGTTCTTAGTTTATGACTAAAGACTTCCGACAACGTCAGACAGTGTGGTTCGACGTTTTTAGACATTTAGAAACATAGAATAACTGATAACGTTTTGTGAGCGTATTTGATAATTAACTTGGATTGTGATCAATTGTTATAAACGTCTAACAGATTGAAGCTTGTGAACAAATTAATACACGTGAGTTTATTCTAACATCCGATTTTCTTATCGATTGTCATTATTTCCAGAAAGTACGAGTGACGCATCAATATGTATACAACTTCCGAAATATACGTTTGTTTTATAGACTTTACAGTCTTTACTTTTTTTGCTTTATAGTTCTGATATAACTTTTTCAAATAACCTGTAATAATCGAAATTACTTGGATAAATAGTTTAACTTCTAACATAAAGGTTAATAAGTCAGAAGTTTCTTCATTAAAATTAGTATCAATTGTAATGAAAGATTAATTACAATCTTTTTTTTATGACATATTTTGTGTTTATTTTATGAAGGATTTTTTTTGTATCAATAACGACACGTTTGACACAGATTTTTACGCTTTCTAATGCATATCATAAATGTAGGTCATTTGCAATATTTTGGAGTATATTGATAGTGTTATTCTTGCAATTAAAAATAATAACATTCAATTTGACTCATAATTTTGATTAAATTTTTCGTATTTCATCATTCACACAATTTAGTGTATCAACTCTTTTTATGATATCATCGGTTAACGTCTGTAAACGTATATGTTTTTTTCTTAATGATTATTATCACATCTATTCTAAACATATGATTTGGAATTGAATGTTTAATCTAATTATCATCAAAGTTGAACAACACATGCACATTCGTAGAAAAATCATAGACGATACTCTTCCTTATCAAAATAGATAAAAGTCAAAAAAATATTGTTGCGAACTTAAATGTAGAGGTATCTTGCACATGATGATGTAATTATTTATTCTTAAAACAAAGATACGAGTGCAAATTTTGAATGATAATCTAACGATAAGGATGACGCATTATTAAGTTGAAATCAATAACTTAATATACCCAAGTAACTTCATTTACTTATTGGAAAGAGAATGAAAATATTTATAAAGAGCAAAGAACATTGTACATCCCAATGTTCTTATTATATGTATCACGTGTAGTTTCTTTTATAAATAAATAATTACTGTCAATTAGAAATAAATATATGTGAATGTATTGTTGACGTTCATGCAAAGTTCTCACAATTGAGAATTTTATACAATTCTCTAGCATTAAAAAGGTTTCGTTCCAGTGTAGTGTCATAAATAATCATCAAACAAATTACTTAAAACGTTATAATAATTTAAATGAACATTTAATTGAATAATTCTATCAATTATAGCCATGGATTGATTTAGTGTGGTAATTTTAGGTTATTTTTCAGTTAATCCAAAAAGATGTCCAACTGGCAGAGTCCACCCAATGCAGGATACTATCCAGGCCAACAAGGTTCTGATCTTTAATTAAGTTTCAAATAATCACATTAAATAATTTATTCAATAAAACTATGCAATCGTACATCAACATTTCATGGAATTTCATCAAGTTTATTACTATTTTGCAAACGATAGTGTATATTTATAATCATCAGCTTCTTTAGATCGTTTTTCCGGAAATTCAATCGATCCAGTAATATGAAATTACTAGATTACTGTTACTGAGTTTCTGGATCAACGTGATAATGCATTTTATGTTAATTCAATACTTGAATTATTTCAATGTGCATTGTTTACATGATAAAAGATATTTTTCACGCTTTGCACCATGTAGGTAGCAGAAAAATCGAATGCGACAAGGATGCCGCCATCGTAACCGAATCTTAATGAATTATCATCAGTTTATAAAATAAGCTAAAAATGTCAATTAATAATTGTCAAAAGTATTAGTAATAAATCTTTATTTTACTTCTCTAGGAGGTTATCCATACCCACAACAAAATCCCGGGTACCCACCAAACGCTGGTTATCCACCACCTCAAGGAAATTTTAACGCAGGCTATCCCCCAGGTATTTTATTATTTTCAAAGATCGATACTTATGTTTAATTATTGTTGATATTAAATAACCAATAATTTTCAATAACAGCACCGGGTTTTATCCCACCAGGAGGAGGAAGTTACGGAGACGTACCACCACCTGCTGGAGCACCTTTTGGAGGTCCACAATCAAGCATGTACGGCACAGGATATGTCGAAGATCCCATGCGGGATGATGAAGCCAAAGGATTTGATTTTTCTGAAAAAACTATTAGACAAGGATTCATTAGAAAAGTGTATTCTATTTTGATGTGTCAGCTATTAATCACATTAGGAATTATCTGTGCATTTGTATACAGCCCAGGAGCTAAACAATTAACTCGGAGCCATCCAGAATTATTTTGGATTGCTTTTGCTATTACTATAGTTTTATTAATTTGTTTGGTTTGCTGTACGAGTGTCAGACGTAAATCGCCCATGAACTTCATATTTCTTTTCATATTTACGGCCGCTGAAGGATTCTTATTAGGGACAGCTGCATCAACATATAAACGTGAAGAGGTATGTAATGATTTGCATAAAAATTCATTTTTAAATCAATATCTACTAATAGCAATAATTAATGATCTTGCAGATAGTGATGGCTGTAGGAATAACTGCTGCAGTATGTTTAGCGTTGACGATTTTCGCTTTCCAAACAAAGTGGGACTTTACCGGCATGCACGCTGCTCTTTTCGTTGGTGTGATTATTCTAATGTTATTTGGAATTATTGCAATCTTTATTCCTGGCAAAGTAGTGACATTAGTTTATGGGGCGCTAGGGGCATTATTATTTTCAATGTATTTGATATATGACACTCAGTTAATGATGGGTGGCAAACACAAATATTCAATTTCCCCCGAAGAATATATTTTTGCTTCTCTAAATCTTTATCTTGATATAATTAACATCTTTATTTATATACTTACTATTATTGGCGCTTCACGTGATTAATTAAAATAATAAAAAATCGTTCAAGAAATATATTCTTCTAAGTATAAATTATTTTATTTTTTATTTCATCAATAGAAGTTCATTCTTTTTTTTTTAATCTTCTAATAGAAAGCATCGAAAGAAATCATTTAAAAATAAACAATAAAAATAATAGTAAGTGTATTTATAAAAGCAGCTTTCATTAAATTTAAACATAAAAAAATTGTACAACACAGATTTAAAGTATTTTTCGATGCAAAATTTTCAATTACAAAATATAGAATCTTAAAGCTTTTTCTAGTCTGTAAGTTGATATAAAGTATTGGTACGTGTATTATAAATAATCTTACGTTACAAAGTAATTAATTCTATTTATGAATTAAGTGTGGTGTAAAAATCAGTTGAATTACGTCTACTTTTCTCAATGAATCATTTTTTAAACAATTTTTTCATAACTGAACAAATACAAAGTAAAGTCAATCCATTCCCGCCCTTTGTCCTTATAGAATTGATTACGGTTCCTAATTTTATATGAACAGATAAATGGAGTAAAATAAACTAATTCAAATTTACTGGTTAAGCGTACTAAATATACATTACATACTCATTTGTAGAATATTTATTAGCAATAAGACTTCATGAAAATTTATCTAAATGTATTTAGCACTAATTAGTGTTACGTTATTATTATGAGGCATACTTTGAAAAATTAATTATTCAAATTTTACAGACTTATACAACATTAAAGCGTTATTCATAGTAACTTTATTGTTGTGTATTTTATGCAAATAAAGTATAACTACTGTAACTACATGTATTTATTAATAAAATTTATTTCTTCATAAAAATTAAGGAATGAGGTGGTAAAAAAAGAATTTTATTATTGACGAAATCGTGTATTAGTATATATTTATAGTAAATCAGTTATACAGTTGACAGGATCAAAAGTTTCTGTATTAAAATTGACTAATAATTGATTCAAAATCACATTGGGCCCTTAAGATCCAAAATATAAAAAAGCCTCAAAGTCTTAAGTATATTGTTCGCGTGCGAGTAGGTAAATAAAATAAGAATAAAAAAACACGTGAACTTTTTATGTTCGTTAAACATACTTTACGGACTTCAACCTTTGTGCATATACGATATAAACGTATACAGATAATAATAGGCACCTTAAACGCCACTTTACCTAGACACTGTTGCGTAGGAGAATGAGACGACTAGATGATGTATTTTTTCAATGACAGACGGTAGTTACATTTTTTAATGTGGGATTGATTACATGTTGTGTAATTAAAAATTTTGTCTCATCAATACCCAGGCGATGAATTACACTTCTCTTATATACTATTTTCTGTTACGGGCCAATTGTTGTTAATAGAATAAATAAAATTTTTATCAAATAATTTTTCGCCTTCGGTAATGTAAATGATAATAATTGTCACTGATTAACACCAACATTCATCGATAGTGATTTTAGAAGTGATGTAGTAATTACACTGATGCAAAAATGTAGCAAATAAAAATGACACGATATGCGTTAAGCTTGTAATCATAAATCTAATTAAACTGGCACGAGTTTATATAGAAGTTTATTATGATACGCTGACAAAATAAATAATAAATAAAAAATTAGCAGCACCGATTCGAACTTCTTTCTACCCTACGATCTACTGTCACGCGATCCGGCGCATCTTGCGGTTCTTTCCCGTGTGTTTTATCCAAAATTGCTTCTGCTAATTCACTAAACGCTCGGTCGATATTTATATTTGCTTTCGCCGAAGTCTCCATAAATCTGATACCATGCTCTCTGGCTATCTGTAAATTTGATAAATTATTTACATTAACATCATAATGTAACATTCATTTACACAACTTTCCAAAGATAATTGACTTGTATTAATATTATTTATTTTTGGATATTAATAAATACATACTGCTTCTCCTCTCTCTGTGCTGACAACACGTTTATCTTCCATATCACTTTTGTTACCCAAGATCATCTTCTCAACATCTTCATTTGCATGCTAAACATATAATAGCATTAAAAGTAAGCCCATAACAATAAATACTTTGTCTTTTAGCCTTGCACTCACCTCATCAATATTTCTAAGCCACTTAACAATATTTTCAAAGGTTTTTTCATTTGTAATATCATATACAAGCATTATACCCATTGCTCCTCTATAGTATGAAGTAGTAATTGTGTGGAAACGCTCTTGACCAGCAGTATCCCTGTAATCAAAAAAGGTCATTGATAAAATATGCAATTTTAGAGTATAAATATACTGAACATGATGATAAATAACATACCATATTTGTAACTTGATTTTTTTGCCTCTTAATTCTACAGTTTTGATTTTGAAATCTATACCTATTAAGAAGCAGCAACCATTAATGACATATAATTACTTATCTATACTATTATCATTCATAAAAATAGCTTTCAACTAAAAATTCTGTCACAACTTTGATAAATATCACACGAATTAATCAACAGGAAAAAAAACTGTGTGACGTATTTCTAGAAGGAAATTAATATCTCTATAATAATTATAATAAAAGTTACAATCTGTAGCCAAATATTAAAAAGAGGTCATTGATCTTTGCTAAAATATGTACTTACCTATAGTAGAAATGAAGGTCGTAGAAAATGCATCATCGGAAAATCTAAATAATATACATGTTTTGCCAACACCAGAATCACCAATGAGAAGTAGTTTAAATAACAAATCATATGTTTTCTTCGCCATTTTCGATTACTAATAATGATCAAATACACAATCAGAAAAGTTAGCAATGTTATCAGATAGATCACCCGGCAGACTAAAATTCCAACGTTGTTCCGGATAACAATGACTTTAACATCAAACGATGCACTGAGTTTCAGCAACTTCTAATATTTCAAGGTCAATGGAGGGCGCGTCTCAGTCTATACAGTACATAACATTGACGTAGAAACAGTGGATGAACTGGGATGGACTTTGCCAATGAATAAGGGATAAGGAGGAATAAAAACACAATCAAGACATACAATAATGTCTTCTTATGAAGGTTTTGAAGTGCACTAAAGGTCAGTGGTGCTTATTCTTGCACAACACACTTTATAAATATAGCGACATCTAGAAATTGGTATATTCCTATAAATAATTGGAAAGAAAAAATCAAAATGAGAATATAATATTACTTTGTGATAGTACATATATACCTTTTTTATCAACACTGTCTGATTTTATTGAACAGAATGTTGATATGAAAGATGCTTTGATAGTTATTGATAATAGTCGGAGTAGTGATTTTTTATCAACTGTTGACTTTTCTAGGTTCGCCTCTGTTATAATTTCTATTTTATAGGTAAAACATCAACACATGATACCTCAAGAAAAATGGCGCGCATTTATCAATTGTTTGAATGTCCTGCGCAGGTGATAACGGCGCATATTATTTTGAATCTAAATGCTCCTATTGGATAAAAAAAATGGCGAATCTTCGTACGATGTTTTAATGAGAATGAACCTTAGTAGCGCATTAAAGGTTGTCAGAAGAAATGATGGGAAAAACGAAGTTAGCAGAGCAACGTGCTACTGCGTGGTATTGATAGAGGAGGATTTTTTTTCATTTCCTCAGAAAAATACGAAAAATGGCAGCCGAAATGCAGCATCTCGAACCACCAAGCTCAGCTAGTTCAGAAAGGTAGGAAAAAAATTTTCTGTGGTCTATTAGTAAATTTGCCACGTAATAAAGCTTTTCTTATGCACTTCAATCTTCTTCGACGTGTGCATCAACTGGTACGAAATTGATAAAACCATGCAGTGAAATATAATTTTAAATTAATAGACAGATTATATTATGTATTTTAGCGACGGTGATATATGTCTAGAAGATCGTGCTGTCTTCCTTGCAGACGGTGCGAGTGAGGATGGTGATTCTTGTCGGCAAGAAATTCCAAGTCCTTCTCCTCAACCACCCAGACCATCTTCAACTGGTAAGACCACTCACTATTGTTATCTACAATGTTTAAAGTGATTGTTCTCTAGATTAATTTTTCATAACAATCTTATATATGAAATATGCTTGTAATCAATAAAAAATGAAGCTGATGAATATAACTGATTGAGACTAGCTTCAGTTACTTTTATTTGAAAGAATGAAAAAATTGTCTTCATGTATGTTTTTCGAATTAGAATAATGAAGTTTTATTTTTTTTTATTTTTTTAAGGATCACAAAAGTCTCCAAGATCACGAAGGCAACGTACAACGAGTATGTCTCAGTCAAGTAAAAAAACATCAGCCGAGTCTATTATTCGAAGCAAAACCAGAACAATTTATACAGCAGGTAGGCCGGCGTGGTATGACTCAGCTGGGCAGCAAGTGGAGCCATTTGTTATTGGTTAGTTCATTCGATAAATTATTTATTTTTCTAAAAATTTTGAAAATCAAGTATAGAAGATATAAATTCTCCTAGGAATTTGTGGTGGAAGTGCTTCCGGTAAGACTACAGTAGCAACAAAAATAATTGAATCTCTGGATGTACCTTGGGTAACTCTATTGAGCATGGATTCTTTTTATAAAGTAATATAATTTTCAATATCCTCTCCAATTGTGACGAAGTATTGATTTACTCAAGCCCATATTACTTATCTTCAGGTACTTAATGAGAAACAACATGAATTGGCAGCGCGTAATGAGTATAATTTTGATCATCCTGACGCTTTTGACTTTGAATTATTGAAGACGACTTTGCAAAGACTGAAAGAGGGAAGAAAGGCTGATGTTCCTATTTATAATTTTGTTACACATAGACGGGAGAATAGAACTGTAAGATAATTATAATTTCTCTTTCTGTTGTTTAATTTCGATGAAATTCTGATGATTTTTTTTAATTTATAGAAAGTAATGTATGGCGCTAATGTAATTATATTTGAAGGAATCTTGACATTTTATGATGCAGAAGTATTAAAAGTAAGATATATGCCATTAAATATGCCTACAATATCTGCATGAAATTATCAATTATATAAAAAACATTTTTAGATGTGCGATATGAAAGTATTTGTTGATACGGATGCTGATGTTCGACTTGCTCGTCGACTTCGTCGAGATATTTCCCAAAGAGGAAGAGACTTAGAAGGAGTATTAAAACAATACTGTACCATGGTCAAGCCTGCCTATTATTATTATATATCTCCATCCATGGTGCATGCAGACATTATTGTCCCACGCGGTGGGGAAAATGAAGTAGCTATTGAACTTATTGTTCAACATGTCCACACACAATTGCAATTGGTGTGATATTCAATATTATTTTTTTCAGGATCTCATATGAACTTACTTATCAGCTGTTTTATTTTATTTTAGAGGGGATTTAAATTACGAGAAAAGCTCGCACATTCGTACATTGGTCAACCGTTACCGTCATCTGTGTACATGTTACCGGATACTCCGCAAGTAAAAGGACTACATACGTTCATCAGAGATAAAAATACTGATCGAGATGAATTTATATTTTACTCTAAACGATTAATTCGCTTAGTTATTGAATATGCACTTTCATTATTGCCTTTTAAGGTAAAAAGATTATTTTTTATAATTCATTTATTGAAACAAGTGACAAATTTTTTAATAAAAGATTTTTGTGTAGGAAATAACGGTAGAAACTCCTCAAGGAATTCCTTATGTTGGAAAAAGAGGAGCCACGGATAAAATATGTGGAGTATCAATAATGCGAGCAGGGGAAACTATGGAGCAAGCGTTATGTGATGTTTGTAAAGATATTCGTATCGGAAAAATATTGATCCAAACTAACCTTCAGACTGATGAGCCTGAGGTAGTTATGACGTTATCAAGATAACAATTAGCTGAATAACTAGTCTTTATCTTCTATCTGTTTAAAAAAATTTTATATTTTTAGCTTTTCTATCAACGATTACCCAAAGATATTAAAGATTATCGAGTAATTTTAATGGATGCTACTGTAGCTACTGGAGCAGCGGCAATGATGGCCATCAGAGTATTATTGGATCATGATGTTGATGAAGAAAACATTTTTGTTGTATCACTCCTTATGGCAGAACCTGGTGTGCATTCAATTGCTTACGCATTTCCTCGTGTAAAAATTGTTACATCAGCACTGGACCCTGAGATTAATGAAAGATTCTATGTCTTACCTGGCATTGGAAATTTCGGTGATCGGTATTTCGGTACCGAGCCTGTTGATCTAGAGTGAATAAGCATTGGTTTTTTTTATCGATTGTAAATAATCTTATTACGTTTCTATCAACGTCTCTATTCGTGAATCATTACAAGTAAAGTTGGAGGATTTAATAAATTTCTCATTTATCTTACCATGAATTTTTATTTTACTCTTGATAACATTTATAATGGAGTAGTGCTAATATCCTGATGACCGCTAATATCTGGTTCAATAACATTTGGTCGAAGTTGGCGATATCCTCGAAGACTGGCTCTACGAGAACGTCGCCAGTTGTCTAAGTTATTGTTTGGTTGTCCAAGAAGATATGTAACTAGCCGATCAAGTGCTGCTAAATCTTCACTAGTACTTTCAGCAGTTCCTAAGGTTTCAGGTGGGTGAGCTGGCACTGTGCTGGCTACATCTTTATTTTTAAGTCCAAGATCTTCTCCAATAACTTTTTCTAGAGGCCCGATATTACCAGCCAGACCCAGTCGTGGAACAATCTATATATTTACGATATTTAATATCTTTAGTGTGAATATTACATACAATTTTTTTTTAATAAATAAAAATTACCTCATCTGGACCATGCTGACCATAACTGATTCTTTTAACTTTTCTAAATGTTTCGTCATTCATCGCTTCTTTAACAGCTTCATTAAGTGTACGTTCCAAGGCTCGTTGTTTGCTTTTACTTAAGCCCTCATAGTAGCTGTTGAAAACATTTCTTTATGAAGTCTTATATTTAGAATATTTCTAAAACTGCGTAAATGATAAACAATAGTGCCAAAACCTTGAATCCATTGAGCTATTATCTCGTGAAGTATTTTTATCGCGGACCACACGAATATCGTGTTGCCAAAATCTTCGCAATTCTGGTGTAGAAGTATAAGGTGCAGCTACCTCTTTAATCTGCAATAAATTAAATATATATCATAATAATACAAGTCTATCAATTACTTTTAGTGAATGGAATATCATCAATCATATATAAACTAATTTAGTTTTGAACCTTCAAAACAATTATCGCTGTTATAAAAATGCACATGACATTGATAAATGTGAGACACGCGCTGATGATGCCATTGCAGAAAAATTCAACTGGTAGATAGTCAGTATAGATGTATACATATGAAGTATTGAAATCAGTATACGATTCTCCTTTCATATGGGGCATTTTTATTGGTCTGTAAATCAACCAGATGCATCCCAAAGCCCAGAAGAGTCCCTAAAAAATAATTGACTGCTTGTTTTCTTCATATTTAACTTCCTAGTGGGAAGTTATTTTATATTGATACTAGAGACTTTATTGATCTGTCATTAAAATTTAGCTCACGCAATTCACAACCGGAGGTAATAGAGAAGCAGAAATTGCAACACCTATTAATGGACCATTACTGCCTTGGAGAAGAGCTACTGCTACACCTGTACCTGAAGGTAAAGCCCATAAAACTCCCATCCATAAAGATCTATAATTACCCCTAAACCAATAGAAATTAAAAAATTAAATGTTTACTGATTTTAAGTTGTTTTCTAATGACTTATTATGATATTTTTTTACTCAATATACCTTCCTTTCATTTCATCTGTTGGCCAATCATTATAACCCCACGGCATTTCTGTAGTACCAAGAATTAAGCCAAATATAAAACCAAATAGAATAGAAATAAATATTCCAAGAAATAAACTTTTGAGGCCAACACATACTAGATCTTTATCAGCGATTATTGTGCCAAAGGTTAAAGACATGACAGGCCCCTTTAATTGAATTTGAATATAAAAATTAGTCATCAGATCAATGATCTCCATTTATGGTTGAAAAATAAATTATAATACCATCAATGGTGATACTAGCATAGCAGCAACAACATTGGTTGCACTGTTTTCGACCAGACCAAGAGCAGCTAAACAACTAATAATTTATTGAAAAATTAAGTAAATAATAATTGTAATAAAAATTATTAGTACTGTGTAAAACAAAAATATTACTCTGCAGTCAAAACTAAAATTATGTAATCAAAAGTTAAATCTCCACCACTTCGAACTCCGTCAACGACTTGTTTAACTGTCAGCTTGGATCGAACAGAATCAACAAATGCTTCCCATGCATTACGACGATCTTCAGCATCTTTTTTCCTCATAGCAGCATCCGCTAATGCACCTGCTGTTCCTGGCTTTCGCATTGCACTATATGTACATTGCGTTGGTATGACACTAAAAATATAGATATTCATATTATTTCAAAAAGTTTAAATATTTTAAAACTTTCATTGCTTTACTTTCTAAGTAAAATCAAGATTACAATTACCTTACAATTGAATTCATTCGTGTTCCAATGCCCATTTCTGTCAAACAATGTAGACAGTTTTCACAAGGTTCTCCAGCAGGAACTGGAAAAATCACTTCGTAATACATATTACCTTTGTCTTTACACCAAACCACATGCTCTACTTTTAATTTTTTTAATAACTCATCTAAAACCTAAAATATTATTTAAAATGAAATTTTCTCGTGTTGATTTTTATTGGGCAATTATTACCGTTTCCATTGGAACAAAAACAGGATTATTATTAGATTTAGCACCACCTGGAGAAGATAATCCACGAAGTCGAGGTTTTTTGATTGAATTAAAAACTTCATCTTCATCAACTTCTACTTCTTTGATTTCATCATCATTATCATCATCATCGTCATCATCTCCAATCGTAATAAGTTGATTGCGACTTTTACTTTCTTTTAAACGAAGATCTACTTTTTGACGATTCTTCAGAGATTTTTCATTTTTCTTCGATAATTTTACAGGAATACCAAACACTAATTCATGTTCGTAGGACAGAGTTGGGATGCAAACAAGAAATACAACACCTCCAGGCATTTTGATTTTTTTAGAAAACTAATACATTAATTAATTTATTTTTTAATGTACTTATTTAACTTAAATTTAATTTTTATTACTCCAATTTCACTCACTCCTGATCGATAACTAAATGTTCAATATATTCTTCATTGACTGTTTGTACCTGTCTTTTTATCGTTCTTACAACTTTCTAATTAACTCTAAAAGGATAATCAAATTTCATACGAATGTTAATTATACCTACAAGGTAACTTACATCTTCGATCTACATTCCATCTTCTTTAGATCACGGACTTACAAGTAATTTAGAGATCAAAGTCATAAAGGTTAAAGGTAAGATTTGAAAAAAAGTTGATAGGAATAACAAGTTTTTTATTATCTAGTACATGTAAATATACATTGTTAATTATTTCATTCAACTTAAATATTCTTTTGTACGATAAAAAATAAATCTGTAAAATTAGTGTGATAATAACAAAAGACCAATTATACAAAAATAAACATAATTATGATTTCAAAAAATATTGTGTTCATGCAGGAACTCGAGAAATATATTGAAAAGGATTATGCAATGTTTCATCGTTGTAAATATTCTCTTCTTCATCACTAAGAGCTATTTGAGAATCATCTGCTTCATCTAAATCAATTACGAATTCGCGATTTCCCATCAATGTATTCAAACACATTTTCTGTTTTTTTATGTGCATTCGAACAATCGTATCCAATGCGAATAAATGATCGTCTTTCGCCTCAGGCACATATCGGCGCATAAAATCCGCTAATCTACAAAAAAAAGATACAAATTATCAGACTGATAAAATTCATTAAGGATTAATTGAAGCTCTTGACATGAATGTAATTAATTACGAGAATAGTGAATACCTATAATACTATTTTTCATTTTTTTTCAATAATATTATTAATAATCATCTACTTTAATTTATCATAAAGCAAATGATCAATTAACATTAAACTGTATGATTATGCATTTATTTGAAACATGTAAGATAATGAAGATCGATGGAATCAATAAATTGTCGACGAGAAATTATTATTGTAATTTGCAAATTAAGTAATAGTTAACCTTTTAGTTATAACTTAATTAGTATGATAATTAATGCATTATTCAACTCATTTTTATTTATTATCATTTTTACTTTTTTACGTCATATAGATAAATTAACCATTTTCATTAACAATATACCAATATAAGCAATTAAATTTTCATTAAAGTAGTATTTTTAATCATGATAAAACTGATATGATAAAAGAATGATATCTATAACCGTTTCAATAGTACAGACAGCTAATTTATTATACATAAATTGTCATGATTAATCAAATGACAGATTAAATAAACTAATGAATAATATAATAAATAAAACCTTTAATAAGACCAAAGTCTTATTATCTTAAAAAACTTTGTATTGTTATGACTGAAATTCAAGTATTTATTTTAATTCTATTCTCACCTAAGAAGGTATTCTACATTGTGTCCACTTGGTCCTTTGCATTCAATAATTTGCTTCGCAATATCATGAAGAGGAGCATCGCCAAGCCATTGATCATTTTTACTTGTAGCAATGTAAATGAGCGCTGGAAAAGCCGATTTTCCATCACGAGAATAAAAAGTGGTGATCGCGGTAAGATATCCGCCCAGATTACATTCACGTTGCTCTAAGTAAGGAAGTGCACTGATATCTTTTATCTTAAAAACTCGTCCATAAGTTATTTCCTGGAAATGAAAAAATTTCTTAATTGTTTGCAAATAAAAATAAACAATAATAAAAAAACACTTTTCAGAAAACGGAAAAATAAATACCTTATCACTCTCGATGAGCGTTACAACTCGGCCAGGCTAAAAACAAAAGAAATTTGATGATTAATAAGAATTAATAAACAATGATAAGTTTGTTTAAATTCACTAAAACTATTCTTAACTCTATAAATTTAGACATTTTCATATAGACTTTGTTACAATTTACATATGTGATGAAGTGATCTGAATATTAATAGCTGAATGTGTGATAAAAAAATACATGAGGAACAAAGTGTTTGGAAATAGCTTGGGAGATTCCCATATAGTTTATTATTAAGTCAGTTTACTATGAAAATATAATCATTTGAGTTTTTTTTTATAGATTAATACAATAAAAAAAAAATACCTTTTCTAAAGTACCACGATGTGTAGTATTTCCTTGCCAAAATCTTCTGCCGAATCCCTTAATGAAGCCAACCGTGCTCCGTTCAAATTCAAATCCAGGGTTCCAACATAAAGATCCATATCCAAAAACCCAAATCCCATTGGTTTCCGTCATGATGAATCAATTTCAAAAAATCAAGTATATGTTCAATAATATAAAATCGCAATAAAATAAAAAATGTAAAATTTCTGTAGTATTTACAAAATACTATAAAATAAATCAATCGACTAATTTTCTAATAGTAATTGCCATAAATTAAGTTGAATGATACCCTCAACTGTTTTTCGACCGAGGACTTCCCGCCAACTTGGAGCGGATAACACCCATCTATGTAATTATTTGAAGAGCAATTCGTTGAACGACAGTTGATGTTCAACTAACATCAATGTCACTACCTTCCTCGAGCTTTAAAGCTTTTGCTTTCCTCGTCTTTTTCAATTCTATCTCTTTTCTAGTTGATGAAAATACAGAAAGGATTAAATAGAAGCAGGTGATCAGGCTTCGTACATTCTCTAGTTTTTTTCTGCTACCTTTTCTCTCTATTGTTTTTCTTGAACACGTGTCATGCTCGGTCTTCAATTGTTGATGTTATTAATCAAATGTATAAATTACAATAAGATATATACGTTTTAATTATCCAAAGTCTCAAACAATCGTAAAATACTTTTCCGATCACGTTTAAATGTCATTCTCTTTTTAGCCATGTGGAAAGAAAGCAGCCGCTTCATTACACGATTTTCTTTGATCCGAAATTTCACAGGTGAAAACAGAATATTTTTTTTCTTTGTTATTCTTCCTTTAAAGTTCATTCCTGCTTAATCAAGTAACTTATTGATAAAAGTTTTTATACTTTTTTCACTGCTTTGTATCACAGAGTTCAATATTTTAGTAACAACTCTAACAATTTACTGTTAGACAGCCACAACCTGAACACAATACTCTGAGAAATGAACACATTTTTAGTCGATACAACGTTAAAATTAATACTGTGAAAAATATTCGTCACTTATTTTTATTTAGTTAGACTTAATTATATAGAATATAGCCTCAATTTCAGAATTTTATTTAAAGCTTTAATAATTTCAGAAAAATACTTTGGTGTACTAAAAGTTTCAGCCAAGATTCGATGAATGTCTGACGTTTATTGTTACACTTTGCCTCACCTCTGCTTGTGGGGATTGCGCAGAAGAGAGTTAAAGAAAGCAAACCACCAAAGAAAGAGAGAGCAAGGTGATGATGCTCCACGTGTAGTGGGGGAAGCGCTTCTGGATGATGAAATACTCGAATAAAATTGACGTATTCAAAGCACGTGTTTATATTTATCAAGTTATAAAATATATAACAGATAAATTATAATACAATTGATTGGAATTTGCCTAATTTACATACATAGATATCAAAAGATAAAAATACACAGAATCAAATTAAACAAAGCATACAAGATATTTAATGACATTATTTACCATAATTACATACTTTTAAAACTCGAATGACATAATCAAATGAATTTTTTAATACATGCTACTATAAAAAAGTCATGGATATGTATCTGTGTAAAATCAATGATATAAAATGTTATTATGGCTCGATAACACGTCCTGCAAAAAGCATACTACTGCTATGTCGATCAACAAGGAGGAATAGAAAAGGTCGATCTGCTCGAAATGTTTCTAGAGTTGATCCTATCAAAGGGACTACTGAAAGGCCTGAAAAACGAAATTCATTACTATTAGTTTACGAAATAAAAATGAAGATTATCGTATTAAAAACTAATGATATTTAAATTGAAATTTAATTCTTTTAATGAAGAATAGATGTGATATAATGTCTAATACATTTTCTCATGTAAATTGAATAATTATGGGTAATTGTTTTATTTCTATATATGTCTCAAAAAAAATGATCATTAGAATTAAAAAAAGTTTTTTCAAGGTTTTTTTGATACAATAAATGGTACTAATTTAGGAATTCCCATAAAATTAAAAAAAACATTATGTCATTCAAGTGAATGATGATAAAAATTATTTGTTAATTTTATTATAAGATGGTTTGGATTCACACATATTAACCAGTTAATTTAAAAAACTACACAATCGTCCATTATATTTTACATACTTGCAATTATATAATGGAATTGTAATTTATAAAATCATTAGTGAAGTTATCGTATAATTTTCCCGTATTTTTTGCTTGACATAATGAAAAATTTATGTTAATAAAAAAGCAACAACAAATTAAATTGAAAAATAGAGAATTTATATTACTTTGAGAGATGATTCTTTTTTTCAATGAAAAAGTAGAAATTTTTTTCATATCATAATATTTTTTATAATTTTTAAACTAATGATTAATTGATAATATTCTAAAGTATGTATTTTTTTTTCAACAGAGGATATATTTACCTGTGACAGCAGCTGCAATAGTACCTGTCTCACTGACTTCAATTTTGGCATTATGAAAAACATTTTCCACTCTAGCTTCACCATCGATTAAAATTCCAGTGAAATTTGCACTATAACTGAAAAGGTCTCTGATTCCCATCTGAAATTTATTGTTATTTTTATTCACAAACTTACTAATTAATTAATACAAATTGATTGATAATCTAAAAACTTGTTTTTACATTTTCTAGAGCTGGTCGAAGATCTGTCTTGCTTTCAATTGTAAATCTGGGCAATTGAAGAATCAATTCTGTATCCTGAAGTGTATTCATTATTGTGCTAATTGATACATAAGCAATATCTTTGGAAAGAATCAATAGACTCCTTAGTCCTTCTCTATGTGGTAGTAAAATCAGCATGGAATATTTTCCATCCTGTAAAAAATACAAAAATGCTTCATCATAATTTTGCCTTCGCTTAAGAGGATTAAGATTTTTTTAAATAACTTACAGAATAAGGAATTTCGACAATATCTGCTTTAAGTTCAGGGATCTCTGCATAACGATAGTGAGAAACACTTTCCATCATAGGTACTTCTTTACAACCACGATTAGGAATGTTGAAACAACGATCACGAGTAAGATTAATGTCGAAAGCTTCCATCCAATTTCCCTTAAAATACAATGCCGATGTCAGTAATATTTGAGTGTTTGGATTGAGTGAGTCTGTAATGTTAAAATGTGAAAGTTCTATTAATATTCACGTTGAAATTTAGAAATATCAGATAACATTTCTAACTACTTACTTGGATGAACAACTGAAAGAATATGATGTCTAGTATTCTGTTTAACCCATTCATTAATCATTGCTGCAGATGTAATGGTGTTGAGAAAAACAACGTTTTTTGTATCACCTCCATAATTCATACGAAGAAGATTATTATACATATCAGAAAACGGAGCAGTTCGTCCAAGCCAGAGACGATTAGCTAAGTGAATTTCAGTCCCATTTCTCGTACTCTAGATAAATCATAATTCATCAATTACCAATTATTTAATTCATTGAAAGTAAAATAGATAGATACTAAGTAATATTATACCAATAACGACAAAAGCAATTGTTTAGAATTCGCTCGAATCTTTAAAATATCTGTAGGCAATCTCAAGGTCGATACCAGTTCATCACGTGTTATACCACCTGTTCCCTCTGATAAAATTGTCAATGCAGATTTTACACTGAAAGGAGAAATGACAATGTTTCCTGTGTATATATCACTGGCTGCCTGAAATTATTAAACAAAATAAATGATATTTTTATATTGATTTATTTACACGAAATTCATTCATCTAAAAGTAATTTTTGAAAGCAATAAACATCTTTATATTTAGAACAAAAATATTTTAATCAGTACAAGGATATTTTATTTATCTTTATTAAAAAGACATAAAATGTAATTATTTACCTGAAGTAGTTCAATGTCAAAGAAATTGGACCGTTCAACGTTTGAAAGACTTGGATTAATCATAAAAGTGTGAGCTAAAACACAAAGAAAATTTATAAAACATTAATCCAATGATAATAATTATAACTACATTCATCTAGATTAAATAAGCTTTAATAATTATACCTGAAATTGTCTTAATAAGACCCAAAATTATAAATAATGGCGTCATCATGATTAAAAAATTTTTTTATAATTTAGATAAAAAATTTAAACAAATCCACGAATTAATCACGAATATTTATGTCTTATTGAAACTTTTGGTTTATAGTGCTCACTCGTCCTACTGTAAATAACAAACACTCACGACCCAATGCAGATTATAATTTGATAGTTGACCAATCTTCCCAAATAGCTTTGAATAACTGATGTTTCCCCTTCCTTCATGACTTTATTATTATCATTATTTTTAATTGTTTTCACCTTTAATCTCAAAACATTTTCTCTAAATTTATCTATCAGGATATAAAATAAATGACCATTTTATTTTTCAACAAATTTCAATGTTATCTCATTTGATATGACCTTGATAAACAATTTTATCTATTGACTGAACTCGTGGGAAATTCCTCACTTTGGGATTACGTCAGTTTATCAAACAAGTTTTCATATGTTAACATTAGACAGGAGTAGCAAGTTTGGTGTATTCAACAAGGTGATAACTACTAATGGCAAAACAATTTATTGAACTGAATCATTATTGATTTAAACTGGATAAAAACTTTGTTTATAATATTCAAATAAATTTTGTTCACTTTCACTTTAGAATCAATGTATTTCCAAATTTTTATCGCCCAGAATATATTGATGTATTCGAATAAATAAAAAGATTTGGATTTTATTTGTTTTCAATTAAATTTTTTACCATTCTGATTTTCAAATGATTCATCTTTTTCAGGAGTTGCCGTAGATTGTTCAGTACTTCCACTAGACTCCAAAGGATTAGTAACTCGTCCCATATAAAGGATAGTTCCAGTAATTTCATCCTCAATATAAAATGCAAAAGGATGGTCGGCATAAAACTGCTGGTCTGTTACTTTATTTCCAATATTAACTTCTACAAAAAATATATATTTCAAAATTTAAATAAAGATTTATGACGAATAAATACGTATGATTTATCAGTCTTTCTGAAGACTTACAATTAAGTTCATTCTTAAAACTGTATCATGAAAATTCTATTTTGATTTATGATTAACAAGCGAGAAAAATGCATATTTAATTTTCTTCATAGTCTTTATTCTATTTATTCGTCATAGATTTTATTTTTTGTCTTACCTGTTGCTGCATAAGCAGAGGTACCTTTCTCATCTACCTCGATTCCAGCTTTCTGGACAACATCAGTAACATATAAATGTTGATTACGTTTAGCTTTGGCTATACCTGTGAGTATAGCAGTGTTATCAAAAATATCACGAATGCCTAGCTAAAAATTGATAAAACATAATTTTCGTTAACTAGTAAAATAGTTAGTAACTTAATAGATAATCAAAAAACATTTTGCAAATTACTTCTCTCAGTACAGATTCTAAATGACTTGTAAAGTCAAACTTGAATTTAGGAATGGTCACTTCTACTGGTAACCTTTGCATCAACCAGACATGTCTCGTTAATGTAAATGGATTCATGTTTTTAATTAATTGATCCAATCCGTCAATAGTTCTTGGTAAAATTAAATACATTGCAAATTTATGACCCTGTATAAATCATAAATGACAATCTTAGATTATGAAAATGGTAATGATATTAAAAATTGGTAAATGATTTGATTCTTTACAATGTAAGGAATTCGAAGAATTTTAGCATCGAGTTCAGAAGATTCAGCATAATAAAAATCTCCGACTGCTTTAATGTATGTTACATTGGTATTGTTTTGAGCATCTTGGTGAAAGACATCAATCCTTGTTTTATTAGGTAAAAATTTATTTCCATACCATAGACCTTTGAAGTACAGGACATTCATCACCAACATTATAGAATCTTTTATGCTATTTCCTGCAAAATATAATAGCAATAAAAAAACGGAAATACTTTATAAAAGAGCAAAATGATAAAAATCTTGACTCACCGTCCTCAATCATTTTTTCAATATTTCCGCTTGTAAAATTTTTTACCCAGTTGTTAATGTTGTTGACGGTAGACTGAGCATTAGTAAAATTACTAGAAACAATGTCTGTGCCATAAAATGTTTTAACAATAGCAGCATAACTTTGTTTCACAGATACATTTTGATTCATATAAATCCTAGTGCCAATATTGAGTTGATAATCATCAGAATGTGACTAAAAAATTCAATGCATAAATGAATTGCTTTTGTTTATTAAATATACAATGAATTAACTACCTGAAGAGATCGAATAATCAACGAAAACTTTTCTCTTGTAGCCCATTGTCCTACTGGTAATTGCATAACTCCTGCTAATTCGTGAGCAGTTTGGTCCTGAGCTCCCTCATATAATAAAACTAGTGCGAGTTTCAAGGACGCAGGAGAAATCAAAATATTTCCTTGATATTTTCTAGCTAACAGCTAAAAATTTATATAAGTGTTTATTTAAAGTCTAAGTCAAATATTAGTTTTCATTTTATCATTACATGTTCATCACTTATTGTTTTAATAATTTATTCAACAATTAATGACTCTAGTGTCTAGTTTTTACCTTGTATAAACTCCAGTCAAAAACACTGAAGCGTTCACCTTGGTATGGAATAAAAATATCATAGTCTTCTGAAATAAGTTGCTTTGAAGGTTTTAATGTAGAATTGTCTGATAATTGCCGGAGGTTTTTATTAATCCTGTCACTTGAAATAATTGATATGTTGAAGAAAAAAATGCTGAGACCAATCCACACTAAATAAATAAATAATAAAATTTTTTTCTATATTCAATCAATTCATAATTATTTTGAATTATCAATTATTACTGTTAGTTTATAATAGATTATTTTTATTATCAAAATAATAAATGTTTAGTATCAACAACGATTGAACAAGAATCATAATATGTTACCTAAAGATAGTACTCTCATATTTGATGACACTCAAAGTCACTCAATATCAAAATTCAATTTTTTAGAATTTTTTTCAAGTTTTATATTATATCAAAAGTAACCGTGTGTTCACGGGACTTTATACACAGTGGTATTGACGAGTATTATAATATAAAACCGGCCTCGCGGTCGTTGGTCGCGCCAGAGATGGTCAATCATAGAGTAGGAGAAGGCGAAAAGGAAGGGACGAGGGAAAACCCAAGGAAGAAACAAAAAATGATTATGATAAGAAAATACGTAGAATGGAGATGGTTGATTGAGTTTAGAAGATTTATTTAATATTCACTAACTGAGATCACCACATTATAAAAGGTTTAAAATTATTCTGCCTTAAACTACATAATTTTTACGCATAATTTGTAAAAAATATTAAAATTATAAATTTATATTTAGTTGTCGCTTAATCTTTTCACCATTTCAAAAGATATTTATTTTTGATTAAATGTCTTGAATTGAGAATATTTTTCAATAGCTTTCATTGCAAATTCTGTTACAGCATCTAAGTTTTCTGGAGTTATGTAAGCACGAGCCATCTCCGTTACTTGTTCTTTCACCTGTAAATTAATTAATGGATAATTAATTTCAATATCTAAGTTGGTTTAAATTAACCTACTTAGTAAATATAGTAAATAAATTGTAAGAATTACCTGGTGTTGGCTCAAATTAAGACCAGAAAATGAAATGGTACAGAAAGGGGTGAATGTGCACAGAGAAGTAGTAAGTATCAATCCAATCATTGAAATTACAGCGAATTGAAAAACAAAAATTATTCCTTTAACTCCGTAGGCTAAAGCTAAATGTCCAAAGGGTATCAAGCGACCGGTGACTGCTGAAAACCAACTGCTAGCATAGCGAGGTGGTGTAGCAGATATCAGTTCATTTTGTGGTTTCTTTGGAGCTTCCTCAGAATAATTAGAAGGTACATATTCTGGATATGTTGGATAATAATATTGTTGATGAGGTAATTGTGGTACTTCTGACTGCGATGGAGTAAACACTGTGCTACGGAGATCACTAGATGTTGAAGGGTTGGATAGCGAATGCTCTGAGGAGGGAGTTGTTGGCTCTGGCGCAGAAGTGATTGATGCTCCAAACGCTTTGGTCGTTAGAATTATTACGAAGAGGGATATTCTGTACATCGTGAATGTTATCTAGAATTAAAAAAAGCATAATATGTAAATACTTCGTTAAGAGTAATTAATAAGAACAATTGATATTTATTTCATATTAACAAATAATTTAATACTTACAAGTCACTATTTTAGCTGGTAAATTAAATTAACAAGTTTATCTACTTAAATTTTAAAACTTCAAGTATACGTGCACTGTGAACTGCAAAATCTCTACTGACCTGTTGACTTAGACCTTCAGTAGCTTTTATACCCTCGGAAGATTTCTTGCTGTTTCAGGTAATAGTCTATACTCCATGAGTATAATAGTTTTCTTTGAATTTTTTCAAATGGTCAATCTTTCTTAAAAATTGTAAGCATGACCAGCAAAATATCAACCGACCGCGAAAATTGGTTTCTAGTACTTATGTTTGCTGATCGGTTTGAAGATAATCCTAAGAATTTTTTAAAAACGACAAAGAAAATTTCGTCTGAGACAGATGAAATAGAAAATAGTTTTTAAATTGAGTGAGACACAAAATTTATAAAATTGTAAACAACATATATGATGATTTTTATTCAAATTAATTTTAACAATCACATAATAAATAATTTTTTAAAAATAATATTCAATTATATCATATCAAAACTATGAATATTAAAATTTTTTTAAACATAATAAATAGATGAAAATTTAATGATTGCCGCGACATAAGAACATTCTATATATGTACATGGCTTGCTTATTAAATATCCAATTATTTGGAATACCATTATTTTTTTAATAACATTGATTCTTCAGCAATTTGTGCTCGCAGATTTTCCATTTCATCTTCACTAGTATCATCACATTGAGCTATTCGTTTTCGCTTTGAGCGAGATCCACTTGAAGTAGAATCTCTTCGTTTTCGTTTCTTTTTCTCTAGTTTTTTTTCGATTACTTCTAATATAGATATTTCATCTGAGGATATTTTTTCTTCTGAAATTTCTTCATCTCCTACACAGAATGAATCCTAAAAAAATAGTAAAATAAGTCATATACTGTACTTGTTTATTTTCTTCAAATATTTAATCAATTAGTAAAAAACTTACATTAACATAAGAATTATTCTGTTCTTCAACAACTTGGGAATATATTTCAACGTCAGGCTTTAATGTCCTTGGCTGTTTAATTAAAAATTTCCCAGGCATCTTTGGACTTTTCAAACTTTGCAAATAGTGTGTTCTCATATCAACACTCTGGTCAGGATATTGAGTATGACTGATAAAATCATCAAGATCTGAATCATTTGTATCTTCATCAGAACTTCCTATTGAGCTATCACATGAAACATCAGCTTCATCATCAATAAATTCATTTCTTCGTCGCTTTGTATTTTTTTGTCTTCTTTCTTTTTTACGTTTTTTTAAGTTATCAGAAGAGAAAGGTCTTTTCCGTTGAATCCATGGAGAATTCATACCTGAGGTCTTTGAAGATTCTGGAGCAAATTTTTCCGGGACAGCAAACTTAGTCTTGGGATTTGTTATCGACATGGGTTTCGAACTGTCACTCTTTTGAAGAGTTAATTTATTCTCTACTGAGGTCGATGAATCACTCGGTCTTTCATTATTTCTTAAACTCACTTTTTCTATTTTCGTTGGTAAAAAATCGTCGTCTGAACCAGAGTCCCCATGAGTTGGTTGTATAGAATTTGTTGAAAAAATTTTACGAAAATTACGTTTGGGTTTATTTATCTTTGAAGAAGTATCTTGAGATTGCGTTTTAGATGTCGATAACCAATTAGGATAATTTTTTTTTGACTCAGTAAATTACCATTAAATTTCAAAGTATTGTCTTGTTGAGAAACGTTCGATTTTTTAAAAGAAGCAATGTCAGAACTTTTTTCAAAATATTTTGATTCTGTAAGTGGTGCAGGTGGTACTTCAAAATCACTACTCCAGTCACAATCATCTAAAAGAGTTTCATCCACATCATTTTTCTCAATAGATTTTGATGACGCATGATTTTCGTCGTTAAGATTTTTCTTTTCATCCTGTATTTTCTCTAGAGGTTTATTCTTTTCTAGTTGTTCTGAGTTTTCTCCTTTTTCTTCGTTTTTCTCATCACTTGTATCACAATTTTCAATAGCAGTTATTTGGTCTTCAAAGTCTGAATCAGCCAAAAGACTCTCAACACCAAACATGTCATCATCTGAAATATGAAGACTCTCATTGTCATCCTCGTTGGGTTTTTCATTTTTAATATCAACAGGTGTTTTAGTATGATTTTTTACATGCTTTATTTCAGCAGAAGATTTCGAAAGATCTGGAGATTTTTCTCTTTGGAAAAGAGAAACACGTTTTTTAGTAGCTTGTACTTCTTTTGCCATCTTAGAGCTTATTTCAGAAAAATTTAAGTTTCGTCGTGAGCTGACTACGTTTGGACTAGAGGTTACCATAGTACTAGAAAGTAATCTATCATTTTGTGCATCTTCCAATGCACTAAAATCACTACTGAACTCGATATTAAAAGGACTATCTGGAGTTTGAACTTTTTTTGTAAGTGCCTTGGTTATCAAAGGAGTATACTTTTTATTGGGCAATTTATTTTTTGGTGAAATTATTTTTTTTTCTTCTATTACTTTAACAGGTGAATCTTCATCAAGGATTTCTATGATACTGTCATCAGTGGAAGTATTTAATAAGTCTTCAAACGCACCATTTTCAACAACTGAATGTGATAAGTCAGGAGCTTCAGAATGATTTTCTTCCTTAATATTAGTAGTTTCTGTTTGGAAAGCACAATTTTCTTCGTTTACTGTGAGTTCTATACGTTCTATAGTAGGCAAGGTATCATCAGGACAGTACATCGTTTGATCAGAATCCCATGAATCATCCAATAAATCTTCAAATTGACCTTTTGGTAAATCTGTATCTTTTGGACATGGAGAATATTCCGTCTGATCAACGTTATTTGAAAATTCAATTGGTTCCCAATCATCGTTCATGTAGAAGTCATTCTTTGGACTTTCATGAACAGTGGGCATATATTCTTCCAGCGATTCGAGACAGTTCAAAATTTGTAAAGATGGGATTTCAAAATCTGCGAAAGGATCTATATTATCTTCACAATCCTGCGACATATATGGAATATTTATTAATATGTTACTATAGACTAGATCTTTTAATGATTCCTTCATGGCACATAAAGTTAGAAATTCAACTGCCGCTCTGTCAGATGATATAATTTTAGCATCTGATAACTTTACTTTAGGAACATTTTTTGCTTTTGGTAATACAATTTCAGTTTGAAATGTTTGAATTTCTTCTACCCTCATTTCAGTCATTTCATTATCTTGAATACTCGATAATAAACAAGGTTTCGACTGTAAAAAGTTCATCAATGATGGTTGATTTTTTTTCTTTACATTAGAACTATCACTTTGAATCCATTTATCGATTCCTGAACTATCATTGTCAATTTGTTTTGAATTTTTTTTATCAACTTTAGACTTTTGTTCTCTAGATTTCTTGGATACTCCAGTTTTTCGTTTGGCCTTTCCTCGAGGAGTAACAGGAATGACAGTTATACGCATTTTTAGACATTCTGGATTGAGGTCCGACGGTACCATACGAGGACTTACATTGTCTAAAGCACTGATTATACCACTAGATCGAAGAATTTTCATATTAAACGTATCTTTTCTTGAAATTGCCGATTTTAATTCATGATTTTCTTTTCCTTCAGTCACTAGAGCTATTATTCTACCATCTCGTTTTCTACCTGTTCTTCCCATTCTCTGTATTAATCGAGTTGTTGAATGTGTTGCATTATCGAAACAAACAATCAAGTCTACTTCACCAACATCTAGACCCTCTTCTCCGACAGACGTTGAAATTAAAACGTTGACTTTATTCTGTCGAAAATCATTTAAAGCTTGTTTCTGTTCTTTTTGCTTCAATCCTGCTTTGGATTGTCCAACGAAAATTTGTGGTCTCACCAAAGGTTGAAATTGTAATAACAATACATAAATCTCATTTACACTATCTCGGAATTCAACGAAAACAATAGCTCTGGTATCAATTTTTTTATTAGCAGCATTTTGGAAATGTTCTGCCAATATGTCTTTCAGTTTGAGAAATTTATCATGACCAAATTTAATATCATCAGGAATTTTCATGACACCAGTGTTTATTATTGAAGCTACATTTGGAAATGGTCCTAAATATTCTTCTATTTCTTTTATTAAAATTTCTAAATCAGGCACTTCCTTAAGCCAATATTTGTCTGAGTGAGTTTGGTAGAAATTCCAAAACGCTCTCAAGCCATGATTAGTCATTAATTCTTTAGCATAAACCATTGTATATACAATACCTATAGTCTTTTGAACGTTACCATTAACAAATGAGTTTTTTGCTCTTTTTTGTAGGTCTTGACGAGCCATAAATATTCTTCCTTTAGATACATTTTTTAGAGGACAACTTAGAATTTTGTTTTGTATTAGTACTCTATAGTATGGATCAATTATAGATAAATATCGTTCATAAAAAGAGGATAATTCATTACCCAAACTCACTGGAACAATATCAAACTTTTTTTCATTCACATATGGAATGATATCGGGCGAACAATCGTCTCTTAGTTCTAGATGACTAATATGAAGATTTCTTATAACTTCTTGAACAGCATCCAATTTACTTCCTGGGGTCGCAGAAAGAGCTAAGACTCGAAAGTACGGATTATTTTCATGCAGCATACGAATACTTTCACAGTATGCATATTTACCCAATGCCTTATGAGCCTCATCAATAACTACACATTTAATTAAGTCCATAGGCACAATATTTTTCTCTAAATCTTTTTGAAAAGTTTGTGGAGTCGCGAAAATAACTCGCTTTTTAGTCCAAGCTTGTTGTCGTTGTTGTTGGTTAACTGTTCCAGTTAATTCGATTGTCTCACTTATAGGAATTCCCATAATATCGTGGCAAGCATCAATCTGTTGAGCAACAAGCGGTTTCGTTGGGGCAAGAAAAATAATAATGCCCATTGGATACCATCGCCAAAAATTATACATCACAACGGCGGCTATAAATGTTTTTCCTAATCCAGTTGGAAGACCCACCAAAGTGTTATGAAATAATGCTGTTTTGACAATCGCAAATTGATATTCACGAAGTGGATAATTCTCTGGATATATCCATCTTTTACCCGCTGATATGTCAAAACCTTTTGTACTAGGTTCCTCAGAAAACTGAGGGTGTTGTGATAGCTGATCCATTGAAAAATTTTTGATTATTTACATTCTCATAAAAAAATCTGGAAAATGTATTTTTTAATAAACTTAATTTTTTAATGAAATAAGTTCATATGAAAACTCAGTTGTTTACCTTATAAAGAGGTTAGACGAACTTTTAATATCAATATTTTTATTTATAATTCACAATGTTTCACATTATTTATTACTCATGATTCATAGAACTTAAACATTAAAGTTCTACAACAAGTAAAACACTTTGTTTTTATTCGAAAACATCTGTTGACATTTATAATTTTTGTCGTGAGGCCACATTGGAATTGTAGCCGCCATACTGAAAAGGCGGGAAAAATTGTGAGAAACAAATAAAATGGCGTTTATTCAAAAATATTTTATTTCAAAAACATCGAAAATTAATACAATTTTTACACATTAATAAATTAGTGGAAAGTGAAATTGGATACTATTTTACCTGTATATAATTAAATAATAATTGTATTAGATAAATATATCCAATTTAATGACTTTTGATTCTTATAAATAATTCCAAGTTTTATAAAAAAGTATGATTATTAAAATTAAATATTATTTACGGATTCAAGTTCAGTTTAACAGCTTCCTGTCGTATAACTGATATTAATTCTTGGTTTATTAAAAATATAAACCTCAGTCCTGCAATCTGAAAATGAAAAAATATGATTAATATATGTCAATAATAGTAATATAATGCTACTTGTAATGAACTCTTTAAAAATGAATCAGTGCAAATAGTGAATATTCACTGATTCATTTTTACCGATAAATATTGCTTACTTCAATAACACTATTGTTATTTAATTTCATTTTATTTCCAGCTAATATTGGTCTGCTATCCACAAAAATTGGTCGCTTCCCTTCAGAAGAAATAAAAAAATCTCCATTATTTCTCAATCGGATTGTTCCTTGACGACGAGAGATTTTCCATGCTGGCCCTTCTAATGAAAGATCCACGTCTACACTGTGATCTTTAGTTGTACGACCCACGGTAATCTATTATTTACAAAATGCCATTAAAATATGAGCTTATAAATAATTCAATTGATGTGCAGTAAATTAATATTACCTCTCTAGATCTCATTAAGTAACGAACAAGTCTTCCTCTAAGAATTGCTAATGTCTGATTATCAAAATCTGGAGCGTGCCCTCCTGTAACACTATCTACGAGTACCTGCCATCGACTTAATTCATTTTCTAATACACGTATTTCTTTTTTATTTTTTCTATCAGCCATAGCAAGCTCAGCATCGATTATTTCATCTTTTTGGTCCATTAATTCTCCATCATTAATTAAATCTTCTGCATCAGAGAAACTTAGTGTAGTATCGGTACGAGGTAGTGGTAAAACAGTTTGGTCTGGTAATAAATGATATTGTTTCATTAACTGCCAATGAGCCATGAGAGATTTTGCAGTCCGTGCTGGATAAAAAGTTTGAGCATTTGATTCTAAAAGCTTTTGGAATACTTCTAGATTTGGTGGTGGAGACTGAAAAAATCACAATATAGAAAAAATTAATAAGTTTTGATTTCTTATTTCAAAGAAAATGAATTTTTTTTGAAATTACCGATTTTATTGTTCCCAAAAGATCTTCCTCTGCTTTGCTATATAGTGTCCTAGCTTGAACACTGGCTATCAATTCAGGGTGCAAGTTTCTCATGGCTTGTACTGCTACACGAGAAACTGCACTATCATACAACAGAGCATACCATCTTTGTTGTATTTCTTGAAGAGTAAAACGACAAGAAAATTTGGTTCCTCTATGAACCATTCTCAAGTCATTTGTTTGTTGTACACCCGTTATTAATCCTAAATCATCAGTCGGTTTCCATCTTCCTAAGTCTTTAGTAGCATTGATAGAATGAGCATGATTTTTATTTTTTTTACTTTTCCTCCCAGGACCATTTGATCCACTTGGTCTACTATGCCTTCGATTAATGCGATCTGGTTGTGTAACCGTTGAAGTTGGTGGTAAGGAAGGTATAAGAGGCGTTTGTGGAGAAACATCCAGAGAACTAGTTGATACTGATACAGTACGAGATCGAGAATTCGACTTTCCACTTGATGTTGGGGGTTGAAGATTGAATGTTGTTTCTACGAGCTCATCATCAAATTTTCTTCGTTTGATTGTTCTTGATGAACTGTAAACAATAAATTTATCAAGACATATATCTATCATAAAAACATAAATAATTATGTATCATATTACCTGCGACGTTTAGTTCCCATCGAGTCAACATTTGTTGGATCCATTGATGATTTATTATTAATTAACATCAATTAATAAAGACTATTTGTAAGAATGTTATTGCGTTTTTTCTTTTTGAGGTTAGAAAAATTGTGCGTCACAACATTCACGCCTCTACCAGGCAAACATGAAAATAGTTTATTCAATATGGAGAAAATGCCGTATGTTGATAATAATTATCAACATGTAATAATATTTTCTAATGTTGACAAGCGTTATTGTTATTATACAAAATGTCTTATATACGTATACATCAAACACATTTTTGAAGAGGATAAAGAAAAGTACCATGTGTTGCGTTTGATTAATGTAATGTTCATGACGCATACTTTGTTCTAAAAATCAGTTGGACTTTTATGCTGATCACAAAACTAGATTTCTATTATTCGTAAAATAATATTTTAACTACACGTTGAGAAAGTGATATATGTGAAAAATTTTGAGAAACGTACAATTTGAAGGATGTATAACAATATGTCCAGATAATTATAATTAGGTATTGAAGTTCGTGCATAATTAAAGCAAGTTGACAGAAAACAAAGAAGAATAAAAGAGGTCAATAAAATATAATAGACACGTCATGGAAGGCGGAATTATTGAGACTCCCGATCCTACACTTAATGCATCTAGTTGTGATGATGATGCTCTCAGAGGTTGCTGCAATCCCAAAGGAAGATTATGGAGGTTTACTGGGCTGGTCCTTATGTGCTTCATGGGCTTTGGTAAATTTTTTCTTGTCTAAAAGAAAAGTAATTAATAGATAAAAAAAAGTTCATTCCAATGATAATATTCAATCTTATAATTGGGTCAATAGTTAAATCCAATGAATGTACTCTCTTTTTCAGGTTCTTATTTCTGTTATGATGGTCCAGGAGCACTACAGGATAATTTTAAAAGTGACTTAGACATGCAAACAAGTCAATTCGTGTTGTTATATTCGATTTATTCATGGCCTAATACTATTTTTTGTTTTATTGGAGGATTTTTATTAGATAGAGTATTTGGAATTAGACTTGGAACAATTATATATATGGGATTAGCTTTAGCAGGACAAGTTATTTTCGCCACAGGTGCAATGGTTAATACTTTTTGGATGATGATGCTTGGTCGTTTTATTTTTGGGTATAAAAAAATTTGAAGATAACTTTTTAGATCATTTTAATCATTCGACCTTTGAAAAAATAAATTTTTTAATTCTAGAATTGGTGCTGAATCCTTGGCTGTTGCTCAAAATAATTACGCCGTTCTTTGGTTCAAAGGGAAAGAATTGAATATGGTATTTGGTTTGCAGTTGAGTTTTGCTCGTGTCGGATCAACAGTTAATTTTCTAGTTATGGAACCAATATATAATTATGTCTCCAAAGAGTATTCTGGACCAAAATGTATTGGTGTTGTTTTATTCTTAGCATCACTTACTTGTGTATTTTCACTAACTTGCTGTAGTATTCTTGGACTTATGGATAGACGTACGGAAAAGTTATTGAGAAGAGGTCATGGTGAACAACGAGAAGTTGTTAAATTGACAGATGTCAAATACTTCAGAGGAATATTTTGGTTAATTGCTCTAATATGCGTCGCATATTATGTAGCAATATTTCCATTCATTGCATTAGGAAAGTAAGTCAAAAGATAATACATTATCTGATATTGATTTATAGCACATCATCATTAACAAAAATAATTTTTCAGAGTGTTTTTTGAACGAAAGTATCAATTATCTCCGGATGCTGCTAATGCAGTGAACTCACTTGTTTATTCAATTTCGGCTGGAGCATCACCAGTGTTTGGATTTTTGGTTGATAAAACGGGGAAAAACGTTCTCTGGGTGGTTATTAGCATTTTAGGGACTGTTATGGCTCATGGTTTACTAGCATTTTCATACGAAAATCCGTATGTTTGTATGATCAGTATGGGTTTATCATATTCAATGTTAGCTAGTAGTTTATGGCCACTTATTTCTCTTGTTATACCTGAATATCAACTCGGTACTGCTTATGGAACGTAAGATGCTAATTTATAATTATATATAAATAATCATTTAATTTTTATTTATGTGATGATTATTTTCATGTCAATTTTAGGGCACAATCTGTACAAAATTTAGGTCTAGCAGTTGTATCAATAGTTTCTGGAATGATTGTTGACAAAAAAGGATACTTTATGTTAGAAATGTTTTTCCTTGGTTGGCTTTTAAGTAAGTATTACCAAAAAAAAAACTAGTAAATTTTTTAATTCTTTTATCAGAGAAACAAATTTTTATGAATTTTATCTGTTATAGTTTCTTTAATCACAGCTGTTTGTATTTGGGTATGGGATCTATCGGAGACTGGTGGCTTTTTAAATATGACTCCAAACCAAAGAAAATTACATGAAGCTAATCGTCCTACTCTTGATTCATTAGAAAGGGAAAAACTTTTATCCGCCGGTTCAACGTCAGATTTTTCTGCTGACGATCTACTTCAACCTCAATCAGATATTAACATACGGAATCGTTATTTATCCCGCATCGGACCTATAGTAATTATCAATATTTATTATTAACTTTGAATCATATATAAATTATATTTATTAATAGTAATTTTTTTCAGCTACCATCTCAAGTAAAAGCCACAACATATCGTGCGTTACGATAATGAGTGGACTTAGAAAATTAATTAGACAATTTTTATATTTTGTATGAAATTATTCTAAACTACATGTTATAATTCAACGTCTTCCTATAGTTCTATTTATTCTGTGATAGACTTAAAGCAAATTAAGCAACAAAACAAAAATAGGAATGACATTTCGTATTTGAAGTATCAAGAGTAATCTGTATATTAAATTGAAATTCATATAATCAAATTCTACAAATTTTTTATTCACACTGTAACAATTTTATATACATTTAAAATGTAAATAAATGTTTGAATTTATACTAAAATCTTAAATGATGTTCTTAATGAAAAAAACTTAAGAGAATTCGAGGCTGAATAGCTTCATACATTATATTTATTATTTAAAATAGAATATTATATTTTATTACTGATAATATCATATCATCAAATAGCATCAAAATACACTTATTCTGACATTCATAACATATGATTCATTTACATCCATCACAATTATTCAATAATAATTCGTCTACAAAAGATGAGCTTAATTGTTATCACCCCTACTATTTACAGAAGTGGCCACATAAAATACACTCTTTATAAAAATTCAATTTTTTTAATGTGAGTATAAGATAATTTTATAATTTTTATAAAAAAAAATTATTATAAAGAGCAACAAAATATTTGATTAATTTCATTTAGCTATTATGTAGCTACTCCTGCACATAATTAACCTTAATTATTTTTGAACCAAAATTTATTCAGTTTAATTTATAAAAAATCAAATGTATTTCTTAAATCCCAGCCCAGAAAATTATTCGATTAACTTAGATAAAATTTCATTTATACATAAAAGATTATGCCCTTATGCAGCATATTTTAATTTTATATATATCTCCCAAAGTATTAAGCAATATTTTTGTAACATTTAAAAATCAGTTCCACAACATTTAAAAATTATTCCTTAAAATTCAACTTCGCAATCTGGTTTTCATGAGATAATTTTTTCAGCCACTACGTGGTGGTGAATATTTTCGTTCCTTCAGGAAGAATAACTTCATCATCAACATCAGTCAAAGTAACAGTTAGAGGTAAGATAAGAGGCATAAGTATTTCTTGATGCTGCATGATCTGGTGTGTACCAACTTGATCTTGTTGTCTCGTAATCGTAATAGTCTTAATATTCTTCGATTGAACTACTTGCATTGTTGGTCCTACTGGTTGCGCAAGGCGAATTGTTGGCTGAACGGGGCTCGGAGATGGAGCAACGGCTTGAGTTTGAGTTTGAATCTGGTTTTGTCTCGCTTGATTCTGGAGCATGTTTTGTTTGCATCTCTTACTATGAGCATAACGACTCCCATTATTATTGAATCTTCTATCACAAGTGGGGCAAGCATAAGGTCGTTGTCCTGTATGGATGAATACATGCTCTTTCAAGGATTTAAGTCTTCGGAAATGCTTTGGACAATATTTGCAGTGATATTTGGCTTCACCTGTATGTGAGGTCAAGTGGTTAGCCAAGGTATCAGCTCGAGCAAAAGCTCTCGAGCAATATTGACAGCTATAAGGTCTTTCTTGAGTGTGTGTTCGCATATGCATCTTCAAATAAGCATTAGTTGTGAAAGGTCTAGCACAAACTTCACAAACATACGGCTTGATACCATTATGAGCTCTTAAATGGGCAACTAAAGTAGTTGACTGTGTAAAACTCTTTGAACAAATTTCACAAAGGAATCTTTTAGCAGTGCTATCAGAATCCTTATTTTTCTTGAAATTTCTCTCATGCTTTGTTACATGCGCAGCTAGTTGTTCCTCTTTGATAAAGCGTTTAGAACAACGACTACATTTATAAGGCTTTACCATGTTGTGTTTTGCAACATGAATCTTTAAATGTTCACGACGATAGAATTTTTTGGGACATATATCGCAGAGATATTTTTTACCTTCATGAACTTGAATGTGTCTTAAAAGACCTTTTCGTGATGTGTACTGTTTATTACATTCAGTACATTCCAATCCAACAATGTCAGTTCTTCGCTTTCTTGGAACTTTTTCCCCTGGTTTTCTATCTTCAGAACCTGGCTCTAACTCTCGTAGATCTTCTTCGGTTAAAATACCTTCATCAACATGTTTAGACCTATGTTCACGTAAGATTTCATTGTTCTCAAATGTATCTCCACAAATATTACACTTTCTTACTTGATTAGGATTTTTTTCAGAACATTTATCATAATGTGCCTTTAACTTATCTTTTCTGTAAAATTTCACATTACAAATATCACATTCAAAGTTTGGTTCTTCATGAAGAAGTTGATGCCGAAGTAAAGATTTTTTGGTACTGTATCTTTTTTTGCATGTTGAACATTCATGATTGTCCATAGGCCAATCTAATCCACCATCAAAGTCATCATCATCATCATCGTCGTCATCGTCTCTATCATCACCAAAAATATTTTTTGACGATTCTTTAGGATCCATTTTATTTTGTAATTTATCAGCCTTTTCAGGTTTTTCGTTCTTTACATGACAATCCATGTGTTTAGCTAAAGCTTGTTTAGAAATACATTTCTTACCACAAGTTTCACATTCCAGATTTTTTTTATTAGTCACTTTCTTTGCTGGAGATTTCTCTCCAGCTTTTGTACCTACAGATTCAATCTTAACCATAAATTCATCATTATCATCATCTTTTTCAGAATCTTCCAAACCGACTTCCGTGCTTATTTTATCAATGATCTTTTGTGCTGCCTTAGCTGCTACTCTTTTGATTCTTTTGTTTGGATCATATTCCTCTCCTTTAATAGTAGTCTTATGATTCGTTGCTATTAAATGATTTCTTAAAGTCAATTCATTAGCAAAAATTATACTACATTCAGTACATTTAAATGATTTTACTCGAGTGTGCTGTTCAGCATGTTTACGAAGATATTCTTTATGAGTAAATTCATCCCCACAAATTTTACAGCGATATCGAACAGCTTCATGAGTTTCCAAATGTTTCGTTAAGGATCTTTTACTGCCAAACAATAAATTACAATTAGGACACTTGAAGTCAGTAGATTCTTTTTTAATTTCCATTGAAGGTTTACTATCTTTATTCACTGTTGGTTTTTTATCTGCCCTGAATTCTTTATTACAAATATTTTCTAAACCATCTTTAAAATCTTCTTCACTCGCAGTACCTTCAAGTATATGAGCGGTACGGTGATCTTTCAGTTTTTCAAAATCATCAAATTCTTGATTACAAATATTACATAAATGTTTTATTAATAACTTCTCTTCATTTTTACATACTACCTGATCACCAGTACCATCAAAATAAATTTCAATTTGATTCGATTTATGACTTGAATCATGGTCCTGCATTTCTTTCATATTGTGACTATTTTGATTCTCAGAATCACTCTTTTCATGAGGAATAATTTCGAAAGTATCATTGTTATCAAAGTTATTTGAATCAAATGAATTGTCATCTTGTAGTATTGAATCTACAAAATCTTTCAATTCATTTTCATTTGGTAACTGCATCATATTTTGATGCTGTTTAATGTGCTTTTTGAATGAAATTACATACAAATATTCTTTGCCACAATAAGGACACTTATTAGCTTTTTTTCCAGATGGAGGTTGTCCTTTAATGGGCGACAAATTTTTCACCGATTTTTCTGGTGTCTTTTTCAAACTTAATGCTTGTCTTACTTCTTCATGAGAATGCATATGTTCTTTTAATATATCTTTTGATATAAATTGTCTATCGCACAAGTAACACATAAAAAACACTTTATCTTCCTTATTTTCTTGACCATGTGATAATCGACTACTTAAATTAAGATTTCCAAAATAATTTTCCTCATTAGATCCATCATTCTGAATTATTTTATGTTTATTTTCTCCAATACTCTGTGTATTATTTTCACATTTTTCTTGAACATATACTTCAGTCATTTCACTATCCATATTATTCAAATGACCTTCTGTTTCTTTCACAGATCTTTCATCTTCTCCTATTATAGTTAAATATTCTGTGGTGTCATGATCATCAACTTGTTGATTTATTAATTCGTGTTCTTGTTCACTTGATAAACTATAACCTTGTTGGACCATATAATTGTGTTCTTCAATCGTTATTCCTTCAGATTCTTCATGTATGACTTCAGATTTGTCGTGATTTTCATCATTTGTTGAATTTATATTTTCATTCATTATCTGACAGGTACTCTGATTGTCTTGTTGAACAATATATTGTTCTTCTGTTTCTATATGATTAGGATTTTGAACAATATGATTATGCTGTATGGCAAAATCATTTTGGTGAGAAAGTTTTTGTACCTCTAGTAAAGCCAAATGATCTTTTAATAATGTGGGTTTCACAGCAGTTATATCAGAATTTAAATTGTCAGTCGCTATTTCATAATGTGCATCAACATGATGACTTTCAGTAACTTCTTCATGTCTTTCATCTTCCGGACGTACTTCCACTTCATTAAAAATGAGTTCTTCTTTGATGTTAAAGTTGTCATATTTTTCTCTAAGCAAACTATCAGCTTGTTCAACTTGTAATTTAAATTCATATGCAGCCTCAAGTTTATCAGCACAATCGCAGCAAACATGAGGTGGCAAGCCATCACCGGGTAGTATCTAAAATGAAAAAAACAGATAATATTCAATAAGAAAATAGAAATAATAAATTCAAATTTGATTTAGGAATGTAAGCAGTAGCGAAAGAAGAATTCCAAGTAGCCTTTTACAATACTAACCTTTACACTAGCAAAACTCATGGCTTTAGTTGATAATGAGATGACGTCGCTCTCTACAAAGAGATCTCTCATTATGTGATTGCCGACCAAACATACACGACAAACTTCCATAGCGTCTTCATCATTTTGTTGAGGTTCTGTAGTATCAATAACCACGGCGTCCATGTTTTGTTTGGAGGGTACGGGCCTGGTTCAAGCACCTGACCCTCCTCCTTTAAATCACCGAGACGTCCACGACTTTACCGTGACTCCGAGAAGGGCTTATGTATTTATAGATGTGAATATACTATATGTTTACAAATCTTTCACGTCACCCGGAGTTGAAGAATTAGTCTCTAAAAATTAACAACAAACCCAACTTAATTCTCTTGGAATCATTCACTTGCAAATAAATAGTTTTTTCGCAATTTTTTGTAATTTTCTGATTCTAGTTTCAGCTATTACAGCGCACAGTGGTCATTGTTGCACTTCGAGGTTGGAGAATCGATAGTTAAAATTTGATGTATCGACATCATTGATACAATGCGATTATTAACTAACTTCAAGTAGTGACGCACATGACGGCCGTTTGGTCTGCCCTTTTTGACGGCTTTTTTTCTTGAACTATTCAAGTTAATTTAATATTTTAAATACTGAAGATAAAATGGCTAAATTTGATCTTACATCTCGAATAGGGCAATATCTTGACCGTCACTTGGTCTTCCCACTCTTGGAGTTTTTATCAGCAAAAGAGGTTATTATCTAAACAACAAACCATTCCACAATTTTGTAGGTTAGTTTAAAATGACAATACACGTGTATTTTTTTTTAGATATACGATGAAAGTGAATTGTTGCAAGCTAAATTGGATATTCTCAGTAAAACAAACATGATTGACTACACTATTGATATTAGGATGCAATTATATCCTAAAGAAGAAGTTCCTGAGGTATGTTTGCAATAACTCCTTAACCCCACTTTCCATCAATAGATTGGCAATTCATTCAATATTTTCCGGTTGTACATGATAATACTTTTAAAATATTTTAGTTTATTTATTATGTACTAATTTTTGTTTCTGTACAGGAACTTAAAGCTCGTCGTGCTGAAGTAGTTCAAGAACTAGGAACTCTTCAAGATAATGTGTCGGTAGTTGTTGAATTGATGAACAACGATAAAGTCATGAAGAAAATGGAAGAAATGCGTGACTCTAAAGCTCTCAATAATTATCTTACTCAAGAATTGGATGTAAGCAAATCAGTTAAACAATATAATAAATATCTAGTTGTAAAATTCTTTATTTTCTATCTTTGTATTTTCAGTTTAAAGTTGAGATGATGGACAATCTAGTAAAACTAGCAAAATATCGATACGAGTGCGGCAACTATTCAGTTTCAACTTCTTATCTCTATTTTTATATGTTGATCATGCCTTCAACGGATAAGGTTGGATTTTAATTTAAAGAAGAAAACTAATAATTTTGGGTCAGAAATAATCTTAAGAACTTACATCTTTACAGAATTATTTGAATGTCTTATGGGGTAAATTAGCATCTGAAATTCTTGCTCAAAACTGGGAAACTGCATTAGAAGATGTAAATAAACTACGAGAATATATTGATAGCAATGCTATTGGAAATTCTCTTCAAGTTCTTCAACAAAGAACTTGGCTTATCCACTGGAGTTTATTTGTTTTCTTTAATCATGTTAAAGGACGTGATTTAATTATTGAAATGTTCCTTTATCGTGCACCGTAAGTTTTAATAATTCATAAATTGAGCATCTTGTTGTTAATTAAATATAAAATACATTCTTAATTTTTATATTTATTTTAGTTATTTAAATGCCATCCAGACAATGTGTCCGCATATTCTTCGATATTTAGCTGCTGCGGTAATTGTTAATCGATCCAGGAGATCAACTCTAAAGGATCTCGTTAAAGTTATTCAACAAGAATCGTATACTTATCGAGATCCAATTACTGAGTTTTTAGAACACTTATATGTAAATTTTGACTTCGACGGAGCACGTCAGAAGCTTCAAGAATGTCAAACAGTTGTATTCAACGACTTCTTCCTCATTGCTTTATTGAATGAATTTGTAGAAAATGCGAGGTTAATGATTTTCGAAACTTTCTGTCGAATCCATCAGTGTATTAGTATTGGGTTGGTATTATTTACTTCAAACTATTTGAAAATTGTTTAAAATAATTAAATTATATGTTTCTGTATACATTGTATTTTATAGAATGCTTGCTGAAAAATTGAACATGAAAGCGGATGTAGCTGAGTGCTGGATTGTTAATTTAATCCGTAATGCACGACTGGATGCTAAAATTGACAGTAAGTTGGGACACGTAGTGATGGGTGGCCAACCAGTATCACCTTATCAGCAGTTGGTGGAAAAAATTGAGACCTTGAGTGTAAGAAGTGAAGCGTTAGAAAATCTGATTGAACGTAAATTAAAAGCTAAGAATCAGGATTCAGCCAGCAGTATGTGGAATTAAAACGAAAGTAATTATTTACTTATAAGTTCAAATTTTTTAATACAATTTTTTGCAATACAAAAAAACCAAAATTATTATTCATCTTTCAGAAGAAACAAAACAAAAATCTTTCCAATCAATTTTTTGTAAAATAGGAAACTAAACACAGTTACTTCATAATGTTTATAATTAAAGTTGTCATCATCTTAATAAAAAAAGAACCTCTTTCTATTCAGTTTTAATGTCACTTTCATTATTATCATCATTCTGATTTGCAAAAGAAAAATTACAACCAGTGTAGGAGTGATTATTTATGCAATAAACCAAAACATTTCGCCAATATGGATCTTGCGATAATAAATATGGATTACCAAGGATAATTATAAGAGCTCGAGCTCGAGTTAAGGCAACATTTAATCGCTTAGGAGACGCCACAAACCCTAGAGCATGTTTAATATCATTATCAACGTAAGTTGAATTTGATCTTACAGTTGAAATAATAATTATTTTTCGTTCTTGTCCTTGAAATTCTTCAACACTGCCAATTTTCGGCAAAAGCATATCTAAATCCCACAACAAAGTACGTATATATGCCACCTAAAAATAATTAATTAATTAATAACTAATTACAAAAAAAATATCAGATTTTTATTACTTACCTGTTTTTTATACGGTGTTATAACTCCAATATCTTCCTCAGTTAAACCATAACTGTACAATTTCACAAGATAGCTGTAGACTTGTGCCGCTTCTGTAGGATTGTACCAACTAGGACTATCATTATCTTGACAATCATCTCCTACAATACCATGAAATATCAACGCTGGTGGTAAACACTCTCTGGGCGGTAATTCAGCTGAAATACTTTTCAATAATTCAGCTTCAGAACTAGTTAAAGGATTTACAGTTGCTTGTAATTCTGATTCATAAAACATCGAATTAGGTAATTCTAGAATCTCTGGAAGGCTTCTGTAATTTATCAACAATTTTGTCACCAATCTAGGATCATATCCAGTTTTAAATCCTTCCATATCTCTTTGATAAGGAAATTGTTGTAACAATCTAACTAAAAATGATTCACTTAGACCAAAATAATTGGCAAGTCTACTGTTAACTACTGGTCCAAGTTGCATTGGATCTCCAGCTAAAATAATTTGTCCATAATTTGCATGAATAAATGTTAGAGGTACCATAATTTCTGGTTCTGTAGCTTGACCTGCTTCATCAACAATGATATGAGTGAAATGTCCTTTTGGAAAACCCATATTATGGAGCAATCCTAAAGCAATACAGGTACCAACTGTTATACGATGTCGACCGAGTACACTCATAGTACAATTAATTCTACACCCTTCTCCAGAATATTCAGGAACTTTTGTAGTTCTTTCTGCTGCTAGATTTCCAGTTGCACAGTAAGGCAATAATTTTTCTGGTATTGAGTCATCATCCAAGCAATGTCGAGCCACTAAACGCACTAAATCTCCCGGTTTTAGAACCTTACTATCAAGAAGTCTTTCAGCAATTAAATTAGCAGAACTATTTGAAGGTGTTGCAATGAGCAATCGACTCTCTGGAATTATTGTTAGAATTTGAAGTATAGCCTCGCATAATGTTATAGTTTTTCCAGTTCCTGGAGGTCCAAAAATGATGTAAGGAAGAGGTCTAGATACTCCAGTTAGAATATTCTTGACTGCTTCTTTTTGATAGCAGTTCAGTCGTTTATTATACCAAAATAATTTACGTTTTTTTATTTGTGCATTATAAAAATCTAAATTCTCAATATTTTTGCTAGATTTTTTTTGTTCTTTTGGCTCTTCTTTCTATTTTAGATAATAAATCAGTAGACTCATCAAAATTTTCAGAAGACTTCAAGTTGGATGATGTTTTCTTCAAATTCATTTCTCCTATATCATATTCTTTTAAATTAATTTGTGGTTCTTTTTCTTTTACTAAATTTGGAAAGAGAATTTCAGATCCCAAATTCGACATAGCGAGATTCACTGCGTTGTGACAACGTGATAAATTTGAGAATGAACATTTAAATGAAATTTGGCAGTCTTCATTTTTATATGTATCATGAAATTTTGGATTAAATTTTAAATATACTTCAGAACTTTTTATTTTATGAATAAATCCTTCATACTTGAGTTTGCCTTGAGACGAGTCCCATTTAAAATTCACAATGGCTCGATCTCCACAAATTAATGATGGACGTCTTTCAGCAAGACCAGGTACTTTAAGTACTAAATATTCATCACTAGGGTACATAATTGCACTGTCCATATCGTATTTTTGTAGATCAACTCTCATACTAATTTCTTCTAAATATAATAAAGCATGGAAACGATTTTTGTAATTTTCAAATGTTAGTCCATCATCTAAAAATTGGAATTCATTGCCTACAACAGCTTCAGTGGTAGCTTGGGATAATTTTTCATTGATGCAAGGAAGTACAATATTCCAAAATCGTTGAGGAACCCTAAAAACACCATTTCGAACAGCTATAAAATTAGGAGGTCTATATGGTCGAATCCCAGGGATATAAGAACCTTGATCATGATTATCTTGTCTTGCTAATTTATTTAAATCGTAATTTCCATTTGTTATACTTGTAGTAGTTACTGAATTTTTCAAACCGACAAATATTTTGAATATACGACCAATGGAAAAATTTTTAAAGTTAAATATAAATAATTCTTCAGTCAATCCCATAAATTTTGCAGAGCATTTAAAAACGTATACAATTGATTCACCTGGTTTGAATATCATTGGATCATGAACATTATGCGATTCTACAGATAATTGAGATTGAGATCTTTTTGACATAAAAACTCCTCTAACTAAAGTCTGATCAACAGCTCCATTATTTTTAACAAGAACTTCCAGAGTTCCTTCTTGATTGAGTATTAAATTAAAAAACAAATCATCTGTAATACTTATATCAAATTTATTCTTCAAAAGTAAATTTAATTTCTTTGGTGTTATATTAGGGAAACTTCCAGTAGTCAAAGTTTCTTCATCGTCAGCAGTTTGAATGAGTGGAACAACTGATAAACATCTCCAGGAATAAATTCCTTGATCACTTTCAATGCAATCATAAACGACTTTATCACCAATATGTGGAATGTAACCAGGTTGACATGAGGCTTTATTGAATACTACATTCTTTTCTACTGATCCTGTTTCTGTTTGAGAGTCATATTTTGCAATTATTCCTGTTTTTAATTTAGATCTTAATGGTTGTATCCTGTTAACCTCTAATATTTCTCCACCAAGATCTCCAGAATTAGGATCAAGCTCTACTAAAGATTCTAATACTAACCAATCTCCAACATAAGGTACAAAAGTTGATTGAATTTCATCTAAATCTAAAAAAATATTTGCTGGTTCTAACATTACATTTCTGCCTTTACGTTTTATTACTTTGGCAACAATATTTTTCTTTATCATTTGACTTTTTTTAACATTACTTTCTTCACAGTTTTGATCCCAAATATCATTGATTATTGATATTATTCTACGTATTCTAATGTCTTTTTGTGACTTTTTTTGGAATGCTAAGTAATATACTTTATTGCCTTTTTCTATATTGTCTGGACAATTAATTAAATTACAAACATAACGATCATCAATAATCACATTATCAGTTCCAACACTTGTAACAATTCCATCTCTATAGAAGCATCCTTCATTAGGTTGTTCATTTATTTCTGATGAATTATCAGAATCATTGGGATCTTCAATTATAGCTGGATATTTTTTGAGAATTTCTTCATATTGAAGCTCCTTTTTTTGAGTTTTCTCAAAAATGTACTTGGCAGTATTTATTATTAAAGATAACATGTTTATTAAACTACGATAGTATTCACTAATACAATAAATATTAACTTGAAAAGCATGTATTTATTTGGTTATTTGTATCCATCAATTGGTTGATACCTCCATTCAGTAGACTTTAGATATTCTAATTCTTTTCTCAATGATTGAATTCGTTTTAGATGCAATTCTTTCTCAATTTTCTCATTTTGTTCTTTAATATGAATTTCTGATTTCATGTGATTTAGAATCTTTGATACTTGCGTTCCATTTGTATTAAGACCCGAATCTTGAGAGTCACTTCGACCAGATGAATTCCCTAATGTAGTTGGTGATAGAGTCGGGGTATTCATATCAAGTTCTTAGAATCTAAACAAAAATACATAAATAAATTGTTAGATCTTATATTATCTTGATATAATTTCATATGTAAACAAAGCTAAACAAAAGTATTACCACGTGATTCTAATACTGAAACACTTTGCTGATTTTTATCTTCCCTAATTCTTTATAGTTAATTATTATTAAATTATTTTTATGATATTTCTACAAATACGGATTGTTTCAGCAGAAAAATTAAGTTTTCAGATAAAAAATGTCTGATAAATTTTACGCTAAATTAATTATTGATAAAAATAGAATATTTTGATAATTAACGTATTATTTATCAGTATTCAAAAATTATCTTAGAAATTCGCATTTATGTGAGGGCAGCACTGTATGAAGAACAGAAAATGTTCATAAATCTTGTATCTATAGTGCGTTCCTTCACACATATACAGTACCGGACATAAATGTTATTCAATTTTTTGAAGGTTATACATGTGATTTCCCTATACCTTCTGATAGAAAATCACAGCATTGACGTCTGGGACTGTATGTATGTATACATGTGTGAAAATATATGCGTGTGAGTAAATTGGAAAGACGCGTCTGGTGCAAGTAGCCAAAGCAAGTCAAAGCGTGTGAGTCGGCGGCATTGAGAGTCCATTTTCTTCAAATAGTAGAATTTTTAGCGCGAACACCGGTAAAACCCGGTAATAGTAATATTCGGATCATTTATAATTGCGAAAAATTATCTTAGGTAGCTACGAAATAATAGACATTAAAAATGGAGCAAGCAGAAGATACTGAAAATGATGTATTGAAAAAGGTATTAACAAACGACGAGTTAACCCAAGTTCCTGATGAAATTGCTACTAAACTAAGAAATTATTTTAACGAGCAATTTGAAAAATTTATTACTGCCCAAGCTGTATTTCAACACAATAGACAAAGTCTTGGTAATGTTTCAAATTTATTTCATTATATATCACATAGTTTCTATTGATTTATAAATAAAGCATAGAGCATTACTTACATAACCTCTATTTTCGTTATTAAATATTTCAGAAAAAAAATTGGAAAAACTACAAAAAGACTGCAAAGAGTATGAATTGGACTTAGAAGAACGTAAAGGAAAATTGGAACTTGCCGAAAGCTACATTACTGAATTACAAACAAAACTTGATGATGCTAAAAATGAAATATATAAATTACAAGAATCAAGCAAAAGACTTCAAAAAGAGAACGTTGAACTTCGTCGACAGCGAGATGCAGCTGTTGATGAACGAAATAGCCTTCAACTTCAAGCAGAGCGTCGTGATCATGAACTAGAACGATTAAATACAGAACTTACCTCATTAGGACAACAATTACAAACCGCTGTAACAGCAAAATGTCAAGCCATAGCTGAAGCTGAAGAGATACGTAGTCGAGAACTGGATTTGGATTTCAAAGAAAAACGATTGGAACAAGAACGAAAACTCACTGCTCAACAGATGAGTGCATTAGAAGTAGAATTAGCCAAAAGAACATCTGAATTGCAAGCAGTGCGCGCTGAAGCTTCAACTAAAACATTATTAACAGATACTCGTTTAGCTCAATGTGAAGAAGAGCTAAGAATATCAAATGAAACTTTGGCTAAGTTACGTGAAGCTAACGCAAACATTCAACACCATTGCGATGAATTGACACAAAAAGTTGAAGAACAACGAAATCATGAATTATCCATGCATTCTTCATATCGTGAGGAAATTAGTGCTCAAACGAGATTGGCTGATCTTTACAAAGGTATGGCTGATGAAGCAAATGCTAAGGCTGAAGAATTTACCAATGCTGTGAAGGAACTACAAACTCTATTAGAACAAGCAACAGAACAGTATGGACTTTTAGAGACTCAGCATGAACAACTAAAAGTTAAATGTGAAGAAACACTTAATGAAAAAGATAATAAAATAGCAGAACTTACAAAAGAATTAGAGCAAGCCAATGAGCTTCTTAAAAATATTAAAGAAGAAAGATTGGATCAAGCAGTTGAACAATTGGCACCATCAGCAGCAATAACCAGTCGTATAATGAAGAAGGGCTTAACTCTAACACAAATTTATACTAAAATGATGGATACTGTTAAAGAGTTAACTATTGAGCGGGAAGAAAATGAAAGACTTAAAGCACAAATGGATGTTATACTTCGAGAGCTTGAAGAACGAGCACCTATTCTTCAACAACAACGTGAAGAATATTCTGCAGCTTTAGAAAATGTTGCAACACTAACCAATCAAATCGATGAATTATATGCACAAAATAATCAACTGCAAGAGAGTCATGATGAAGCTAAACGTATTGCTGAACATCATGCACGTATTAACCAACGATTGAAGAGTGAACTTTCTGATTTAGCGCGCCAAGTTTGCTTCTTACTAAAAGAAGTGCAAGAAAGTCGTACTGGCAGTGCAGTTCCTGCTAATAATGATAGTACGATGGATACAGATTTAGCTTCCTCTGACTTAATTAGTAAAAAATTAGTAACCTTTAGAGATATTGAAGAGTTACAAGAAAATAATCAGAAACTTTTAGCAGTTGTTAGAGCATTATCGTCAAGACAAGAAGAAATTGAGCGAAAAACTGATGAAATTAATAGTGGAGAAATGAAAGAGAAGCTTGAAAGATACAGTCAACAAGTTGAAGAATTGCAATCAGCACAAGAAAGACATTCGAAAATGGTAGAAAATCTGATGAGGCAAAGAGATATGTATAAAAATTTGTATCAACAAGCTTTGAATCAAGATCCTAAATTAAAGAATAAAACACCAGGTGATGCAATGGATCAAGATGAAAATGATTGTACAAGTGATATCGCGGATGATTCAAACAAGTCTGAAGAACAAAGTTTAAGTAAAATCAAAGAATTAGAGAAAAATTATATGGATTCAGAGTCAAGATTAAAACAAATCACTGATGAATATGAAATTTATAAGAAAGAAAAAGCTGCTCATGAAAAAATGCTTAGTGAAGAAATGGATAGGTTAAGAAAAGAAGCAGAAAATAATTCAACACGATGTTGTAAATTAAAGTTACAATTCGACTCTTCTCAGGATAGGTTGAAATTGCTTCAGTCTAACATCGCGACATATAAAACTCAAATAAAATCACTAGAAGACCGGTGTACCAATTATAGCACTACTATTGGAAAACATGAACAAAGTATCATGTTATTAAAGGATGAAGCTTTAGCATCTCAAACTCGTCTTTCTCGAGCAGAAGTTCAGCTAGAAAATTTGAAACAAGAACGACAATTACTCCGTGATTCTGAATCACGTTTATTGAAAGAACGAGAAATGTTACATCGTGAAAGGCAGACGAATGCTTTGCTTAAGGCTGATGTAGAATCTATAAAAGCAAGTTTAGAACGAGTTCAGGCAGAAGGTCACCTAAGAGCTGAAATGAGACTTGATGATTCAATTCGAGAATGTGCTGCTCTTCGTCGTCGTCTTCAAGAAGAACAAGATAGATTTAGAGAATTGTCTTCTCATCTTGAGCGTCAATTAAATACTGTTCAAGAACGTCTTTCTGAAGAACAAACTCAAGCAGAACGTCTTCGTACAGAATTAGATGCAGCACGACAAGCACAAACTGAGTCTGAGAAACGTGTTGAAGAATTAGAAGTCAAGTTGCGAGAAGCACTTGCACAATCTCGAGCGAAACCTATTACTGGTGATGAAAATTTGGCTAAAAGACTGCAAGAGTTAGAAATTCAGTTAGCTAGCGCTAATGCTGAAATTAGATCATTAACTGAACAACTGAAAACTGCACGACAACAGAATCAACAGTATAGTGATATTGCTGAGAGCACTGAAACGCAGTTGAAAGAATTAACTACACAGTTTGAGAAACAAAAGCGAGACTTGGAATCAGCTCTTGAAGCTTCAAAAAATACTATTATAACACTCGAAAAGAAAGTTAAAACTTTGGAAGCTGAACTAGCTAAATCACAAAGTGGACAACAAGTTACAGATACAGAATTAAAAGAAAAACTTGCAGCAGCTGAAATGAAGCTTGAAGAGCTTGATGAAGTTAAAGGTGAATTAGAGTTAATTAGAAGTGATCTTCAAACAGCGATACAGAATGGCAAAGAAGCGGAAGAAAAATACGCTCATGAGATGCTTTTACATTCTGCTGATCTTCAAACTTTGGCTAAATTGCGGGCTGAATCTGAAAATGTTACAAAGGTAATTGACGAATTAACAAAAGAGAAAAATATTGCAGTTGAAGCACTTGATGCTGAAAGAAAAGCCGGCGTTGAACGTGAAAAACAGTTACACAAAGATATTGAAGAAATGCAGAGAAGATTGGACGATCTTGATGCACAAAATACATTACTGCATAATCAGGTACAAGAATTAAGTGATCGTACGGCCATTATGCAAAGTAATAGATCTTCTCTAGGAGGTCAAGACACTATGGACACTAGTTTAGAATCAATGAACCGTAGCTTGACAAGTATTGAAGACGATTCCAAGTCTGCAGAGCAACTTATGAAAGTAATCAAATTTTTGAGAAGAGAAAAAGATTTAGCCATGACTAAATTAGATGTTCTTAGAGCGGAAAACCTTCGTCTGAAGTCTCAGAATGAGGTCATTGAGAAACGTTTGAAGGAATCTGAAACAATGTTGAGTAATCAACGAGAACAATCTGAAATTGAAGTAGTGACAACATCGAAACATGCTGAACTATTGAGAAAAGTTGAAACTATCAATGCTATTGCAGATTCCAATAGAATTCTTCGAGAAGAAAGGGATTCATTGTCGACAAAGGTCAAAGAACTTTCAGCAGAAATTACAAAACTATCGGAAGAAGTTGTACCACTTCGTGAGAAAGCACGAGATTTATTAGGCAAAAATGAAATCTTGGTTCAAGAAAATACAGGACTGAAAGGAGAAGCAACTCGTTGGAGACAGAGAGCTAACACTTTGATAGAGCGAGCTAATAAAGCAAGTCCTGAAGATTGGAGACGACTTCAAACTGAAAGAGAAAATCTCAGTAAATTATTAACATCAGAACGAGAAACCTTTGCTAAGACAAAAGAAGAATTGAATGCTATAAAAGCACAGAAGACAAAACTTGAAGAGCAAATAACCGGCCTACAAAAACAGTTACAACTTCAAGGTGATCAAATGAACAAGGCTTCAGAAGAAGCTCGAAAACTTGGCCAAGATTTGAATGAAGCTCTAGCAGATTCTACAACAAAAGCTAAGGATCTTGCGACTTTCAAAAAAGAACTTGAAGATAAAGAAGCAGTGTTGACTGATGTGAAAAATAAAGAACTACAAATTCGTAAAATTGCAAAGAAATACAAGACCCTATATGATGAATTGGCTAAATCTGTCGAAGAAGAAAAAGCTAAAGCTGAAGAAAATCAAGCTACAGCAAATACAGAAGAAAATGCAGTGTCTGCGGAACGTGAAAATCAATTGCGTGAAGAAGGAAGAGAAGAGTTACGTCAACAAAATCAAGATTTGAATGACAAATTAAAGACTCTTAATGAAAATAATGCTTTCCTAACAACCCAAGCAGAAGAATTAAAAAGTCAAATTGAAAACATGAAAAAAACTAGTAACGAAAAAGAAGAACGCATGAAACAATTATTGAAAGGTGCTAGAGGAAAAATTATGACTCTTACAGAATCCAAGAGTAAGTGTGAAAGAGAGCTTGAAGAATTGAAAATGAAAATGAATGCTAGTAGTAGTGATTCAGATCCTAATGAATACGATGCTAGACTTGCCGTGATTAAATCACAGATGGAAGGAAGAATTTCTAGGCTAGAACATGAACGAGCAGAAATAAATGCTGAAAAAGAAACACTTCTTCAACGAGTTAATCAGTTACAAAGACAATTAACAGCAGGTATTAGTGCAGTTAATGTTACTGAACCACCAACAGCAAATATTAAACCAATGTCAGCACGTGCAGAAACACCTTTAGCTAGTATACGACCAATGAGTGTTGTTGTTCAATCACGCACAGCTGCAGTTTTACCAACAACTGCAAATAATCCTGTTCTAGTTGCTCCTCAACAACAACAACAAGTTGTTCATACCACCGAAACCAGTTCTCCAACGAGTAGCCATACCGATTATCAACCAGCCAGCACAAGCAGTTCTGTGTCTCAACCAGTTGCTTCTAATTTGCGACAATTAGCAGTACAACCTCAATTAAGCGAATCTGCTGAGTCTACTCAACGAGAAGAATCAGAAAATGCTGAAAATTTAACTAATCAACAACAGTCTCAACAGCCAACACAACAGCAGCAACCTTGTCAAATTCAACAGTCACAATCACAAGCTCAATCACCTCAAGATCAACAACAAGCACCGCAAACTGTAGCTCTTGTAAGCCCAAGAGTTGAACAGCAACAACAACAACAGCAGCAATCTCAACAACCAACTGGTGATCAACAACAAACAATTGCAAGTAGCTCAACTCAGTCTGTTAGTACTTCTCAAACTTCCAGTGGGCACAAACGACCAAGGGGTCATGACTCTAGTACATCAGAGTCTGGTGTGGTCGAAGGAACAGAGCACAGCAGATCTGAACAAATACCTAGTCCTAAAACCAAGAGAATACGCACTCAAGAACTAACTCCAACTGCAACAACAAGTGGTTCAGATATAGAATATCAAGTACCAACTTCAAGTCAACGAGATCAGGATGAAGAGGGAGAAGAAGGTTGTATTGTAGTAGTAGATTGTGATGAAGGTGAAGGTGGTAATCATCACCAAGCTCAAGAGGAAGAAGAGTTTGATAACGATGGTTATGAAGAAATGGAAGAAGAAGAGGAAGAAGAAGAAGGAGAAGAGGACGAAGAAATGCCATTTGGGGTTGAAGTTGAAGGTGAAGGAGATAATAATGAAGTAGAAATTACAATTGAAGAAGATTCTCGCAATGTGGAAGTCCCACATCAAGTACAACCGACAACAAATCAACTTCCTCAACAACAATCCGAGGCTATTAGTAGTGCAGGTCCAGCTGGAGAACCACCAGCCTTTGCTTCCAGATCTTCCCGAGGTATTGCACCGATGCCTAGACAACAACAACATTTCCTTCTTCCTCAGCAAGGTTTTGAAGATGGAGGTGACGACAGTATTGTTCCAAGTACTCCGACTCTTTTTGTTCCACGTCGAGGAGATGGATTTGGTGAAGCTGTGAGCTCTCCTCAAGTTCCTCAAGCTCGGTTTACTTTTGGTGATTCAACACCTTCATCGACACCAACATTATCTACTCCTACAGCTGCCACCGTAAGAACTATGTTTGGATCATCAGGATCTGGCGTAGCTCAAGTCGCTCAAGAGGGAATGGATGATACTAGAATGGATTTAACACAGTTAGAAGATGGTGGAACGGGAAGAAGTGTACCTACGACGCCTCTTCAAGTATCTCCAGCTGCTGATTTACCTCCCTCTACTAGTAGTAGTAATCAAGCAGAAGAGCAAGAAGCACCAGTTTCAGCAACTCCGGCTACTGCACCTTCTGCAAGTGACAATGGAGAAGGAGCTGCAGTGCCCAGTATTCACGTTACTACAGATTCAGAAACTGAACCTACATTCCGAGGCTTTCATTTGGAAGCAGTGCCTGGATCTAGCACAGTAACAGCAAATGATGGAGTTAGTTCTGAAAGTGATCAACAAAATGTTGAAATAGCAGCTTCTGCAACTGGAGGAAATGTAGATGATGATTCTATTGATACTGGAGCTGATGAAGAAGATGCTGAAGAAGAAGGACGAGAAGCTGAAGCTTCTCCTTCAATAAATACACGTCAAAGAACAATCGCTGCAGCAGCTGCTGCGGCTGCAGCAAATACTCCAGCTTCAGGAACAGAAGCTCGAGGAACTGGAACTCGAAGAAATAATAGATCACAATTTCGAACCAGTGGGCGTGGTACACGGCCTACTCCTATTGTCTGGGATAACCAAAGTCCAGTAGGTAAGATCAAAATTTCAAAAATTCAATTCTTTACTACACACATTTTGAATGAATAAGAATAAATTTGCTTATTAATAATCTCTTTCTATTTGATATAGGACAATCACCAGCAACTCGTGGTCATCCAACTTTAAGAGGAACTAGCACCGAAGGAGCACGTGGACGAGGTTCACGAGGAAGACGAGGTATGCGCCCCGGCAAGTACGGATATTCAAGATACTAAAAAGTGATGCTCAAAATAGAAATTTTAGGATGCGATAGTAATATTTAACTTCTTATACGTAAAAGAATAAATTTAAAGTTATTTTTTTTAATTGATTTAAATTACAGATATCTAAAATTCTACAAATCATTTGATTTATGACAGTAATTAAGAATTAAAACCATTCCGTATTTTATTATTTTTTTTATAACTTATAAAAAATGTCATTTACAATTAAATTACAACTTTTAAAATAAGAATATGTTTATGTGTGATGTATGATAAGATGAAGGCTGTTATGTTTTCAAAGAAATAAACATCATGTATATATGACAAAAAAGATTTATTTTCACTATTTATTATTTCATTATTATCTTAATTAACATATAACTTGTTAAATAATGAATAAATAAATATAAAATATAAATTATTAGAGAAATTAATAATATCAAGAATCAGGCTTATGATTTCTAATATAAAGTTGAATAATAATTTTTTACCTTCTACATCATGAATTATTTATAAATAGTTTGCATAATTGAAACTTGAAATGCATTTATAACTAGACATATATAAAGAAAATATAGTTTAATGGGAAGATCGAAGACAAGCGTTAAAGTATTAATATACCAGGTACATATCTTTTTGATAAATATTTAAAGTCACAATTTATCCTTTTAATTATATTTAAATTATTATCACAATGTTTCTGAGAATAATACATATTTTTATTACACTAAAAAATCAGTCACATCTTAAGAGTACTCAAACAACTCTTCAACTTTAACAATTATAGAAGAACACAAACTAAATTTTTTTTATGTGATCACTGGATGTTAGATATTTACTGAAGGAATATTTATTATATTTTAATTATAATATTATATTTTTCACGCGTTAAAAACACACAAAGCTGTCAACAAGTGTCCATCATGTCTTGAACTAAATACATCTATACCACGAGTCAACAGTAACTACGTCAACATTTGGTTTGGGCGATTTGCCAAAATTAAACTCAAATCTGTTTTCGTCTAGACGGTGAAAAATTTATAATCACATCAAATACTCCCGGAATATTTGCCGCCACCTGAAAACGATTCTCTTCTTTCATCACTTAGACATACACCCACATCTCTTTGATGTCTTTGGAATTTTTTTATTTATATGATATGTCTACGTGTGAACAGTTTACGACGATCATTACGTCTACAGGTAAAAAGTCACGATATTTTCACAGCCATGATTATTAATAATTTACATTAAACCAACCCTTCACTTTTTTTTTTGTTAGACTACGATCGAACCAAAGAGATTTTAGGTCTTCTTCTTTCCAAATTTTCTCTTTCCGTTTGATTGGCCGGTTCACAGCTACAAGTTGAATGCTGTTCAACACTAATAATTTTGCGAATTGGTTTTTTGGTTTCTACACTCCAGAGTTGAATTTCAAGCTCTTCAAAGTAGATAGTATTTGCTTCAGGCATGCAAACCAAATCAGGACTGCTACAGCAGCCAGATTGTCCATCACATCGTCGAACTACTAGGTAAGCCGGTTGATCTGGTGATTCTTTAGGATGTAACAATCCATAATTTTCCATGAGGTCTTTTAGATGATAAGCACGTGGTTGAGGATCTATGCAGCTGAGATTGCGAGCACGTTCAACTGCTGGAAGACGCATAGCAGACCGAGGTGACATTACATGGGCATTTTTTCTTGAACGTAACTGATAACTTGATATGCCTGAGATGTTGATCAATAGTATCCAAAGCAGTATTAATCCTTGATAGTATGATTTATGGCTTGATTTTCTGTCAAGTATTCGCATCATTTTGATTTTTTAATTCACTTCAACTTCAACTGTATTTTTATTCTAGTGTTGAATCGGTCGACACGTTGTTGAATATCACTGGTACAGTGGATATATCGTTCTATGACGAAGCTGTGGACTTAACTGAGAGCTTCCTTCTAGCACAGAAGTATTTATACATATCCGTAGAAACCGTCCCGTACCTCACACGTCTTAACGACTAAGCACACATGTTGAATGTGCGATATGTTGCACCTTTAGTTCTTAAAGTTCAATTTGATACTTGACTGATTATGCTATATTTTTTACATAAGAATCATGAATTATGAGAACCCAGAGGCGTCATTGCGGTTAAAGATTTCCCATTGTAGAAAATTATTCATTGAACAAATATTTGTTCATCCTTCCCTTATTGAACTCAACTCATTCAATCAAAGCAGGTTCTTTGAATTTATTAATTAATGAGTGCTCTTTATAATAAAATATTATTCAATTATTGCAATTATTCTAAATAAAAATTGATAACCAGTACTATTGCACTTTGATGAGGTTCTAATGGACATTATGTGCAATTCCAATGACGTCAATGGGAATCCCCATGGACAGGAATGCAATCAACCAGGCATTGAACTCTACTACTGGGTTTTCGATGTCATCAACAGGGATAAAAAGACAGAGAATGAATAAATTCTGCGATGAATCCAAGGTCTTTTAGTCTTTTTCCTTATAGAATTCTTAATTCAGAAAACTTCATTGACCAACTTGCGACTTAGTCATGTAGAAAGTTCTACAAATTTCGTAACATAGCTATATCATTTAATTCAATTCAATTTTGCATAAATTTTCGAACACGTCACATTCTGAGAATGACAAGATTTATCAATTTATCTACTAATTCAGAAATCATCTGCATGTTGAATTTTGTTCTGATTTAATACATGAAGTGGCCCATTAGGTGATTTATATCTTAAAGCAGAAAATTACCACGATAAAGGGAGTTTAAACTACTTCTTCCTTATTGAGTCATTTAATTTTGCATCACACCTTGACGCAAATTTTACTGCGTCAGAGTTATACTAATCTGATAAAAATGCTTAAATTATTAATAAATAGTAGTCTGGTCAGTTTCATTATATTACATGATGTTTTCTATTTTTAGCTTCCTTAGGAAGTTTCGAAAGGAAGGAGGAAAACTATTTACAACTATTAGATATTATTTTTAATGTAATTATTATTATGTGTATGATGAATCAGCACTAATTATTCTCCTAGAATTTTTTTTAGTGAATTTTTGAACTGTGGGAGGGTAGAGTATAATTTGACTTAATTTGTAACGACACGATAGCACTAACTTCAATTCTACTTTACTTTGTCGCATCACTAATTATTAATATTTATCAAAACTCAATTATAATTCTGTAAATATCAATTAATATTTATATAACATGTATTTATTTTTTTAAGGATTATCTCATAATAGCATTGCTTGTTTTGTAAATATTATCATTCACTATTTTTTTGAGATTTTTACAAGAACAATGAATAATTAAATTAAAATGTAATCTTACTAGTATTGTAATTCAAATAACTAATGGATCTAATCGCTCACTGACCTAATCTACATTAATGTAAATCATCAAATTTCAGAGAATCAAAAATGATGTAAATCAATCAAAAGTTGATCTTAATATCTGGTATCCTGATGTGTCATCATATTGATGACGTTTACGTGTTACGTAGGGGATTTATTAACTGGTCAGTTCTAGACTTGACGGAGACAAACCACTTTGATGAATCACATATTCGAACCTGTGATGAATTAAATAGATGTAGTTATGAATGACATAGACATTGAAAAGCTAAAAAACTTTCTCTTCATCAATCAAAAGTAAATATAGTATGTGAAAGTATGGTAAATCCTTGAATAAGTAGACCTCGAGTTATGGAAGTGTGCAAGGTGCTGAAATAATTTCCCAATGGAATGCAGAGGACCATGGTAATTATAGTAATTTCCTTCAGCTTCCAGGAACAACTTGAGCTCTTCAACATCTCTGAACGCTATCAGACTGGGAAATGTAAGCCTAAAATGGTAAGAGGGAAGAAGAAAGAAAGAGGGATAAGAGGGGATACATTTGGAGAGTAGCAAGAGAGTAATCTGAGAGGGTAAAGAATTGGAAACTTGTGTTGGTATAATGATTTTAAAAACATCTACATGAGTGAAATCTTCATTTGTCGTTGTGTGTTACATGTATACGACTGAGGAATTGGAGGCAAGACTCTAGAAGGATTCAAACACGAACGACCAGCGTTTGCGTTAGTCTCGGTTAGCAATTCGCGAAATAGTCATTTATTTTCAGTCTCTCTTGCCTCTTTCTCAGTTACAACTTGTCACAGATCTCCAGACAGTTCAATTTTACGGTTGTCTACGTACAATAGCACTTTATCTGGTTCAAACAATTATTTGTAATTTTTTTAAATTATCATTCAGATAGTTGTGATATAATTAAATAAGTTTTCATGATGATCATCCTGCGATGTTTGTTTATATTATTTATCTGTGGATACTGCAACGCAAAATTTCATCATCATAAGTAAGATTTCCAGAATTAATCATCTTTTTCATCTTAATAGATTATACTATAAACAACGTACTACTATTAATTGCAGAACAATTATCTTATTATTTTAATTTGTTTATATTATAGAGATAGCAGTTACTTGAATCACGTGCAGTTGGTGCATCAATTTAGATGTTCGTTGCCACAGCCACGTGCCGTACGTGTAGAAGAGCTTTTATCGGTTGGTCCAAGTCCAGACGAGATTTTTTATCCAATCTCAACAGTTCTGGCACGCTGTGGTGGTTCCGGATGTTGTGCAGAAGAAAGTCAAATATGTGGACCAATTCAAACCAGGAACGTTAGTTTAGTCTTCATGGTAAAACATCGCATTGATCAGCAACGAGACCGACATCATGAAATCATTCATGCAGTAGAACATCTCAAATGTGCTTGTGTCGATAAAGATCGAGAAATATTTTCTTAAATTAAGCAAATAAAAATTGCATTTGTATTTACTTAAATCATTAATATGTTATTCTACAAAGTTATATAAAAACCTGTGATATTCTTCTGAAGTAATTCTAATCAGTTTTATATTGATTTAATTCAACCCACTATCAATCCATCATTTCTAAGAATCGCTTAGCTTCTGCCAAGTCTCGTTTAACAGTCTCGTTATCTGGAACTAATTTAAGGGCTGCTTCGAGTTCAATAATTCCATGTTGTGGTGCCGACAATTTACAAAGAGCTGCTCCCAAACGAGCATGACATCGTGCCCGTGATTCTCTATTGCTCTCACACTTTGGTACCATCAATTCAAGTGCCTAATACACATTTTTATTAATATTAATTAATTTGTTAAAACTATACAATTGACATAAAAAAAATTGGAAAATAAAAAAAAAACGACGAAGTAATTTTTTAAGTTCATTAATATTATTCATTTAAAAATTACTTCATTCTTTTTAAAAATCCAATATGATAATGCCTATTATTTAATTAACTACCTTGTCTCTTAATTTATAATAGGTTGTTCATTACTAACTTTTTATTACAACTAAAAAAATTACAATAAAATTGTAAACATACCGCTGAACAATCTTCAGCACACCTTCGGTAATTCCCTAGAGCATATTGCGCTGCTGATCTATTTGCATAAAGACTTGACATCTTCTCACTTAGCTTGATTCCTCGAGTATATGCATTTATAGCAGCCAAGTAATTGCCGACCTTGAAAAATTCACTGCGAAATACATCAATAATACTCATAAATAATTATTTTAAATGTAATGATAAATAATTAGTAATCATAAAATAGTTAATAATTGACTGCTAAGACTAATGATTAAATTATACGAATTTTTTATCATAACTTATCACACAAGCATCACTTACTCTCCTTTATCTTTAAGCCACAGAGGATCTTGTTCTTCAAATCTTAAATCTTCACTAACAAACCCATACTTTCTTCGAGCTTCAGCTTGTTTTTCAAGCCACTAGATAAAAAAAAAATATCAAGATTTATTTTTTCAGTATTACTATATAATGTAACTGTACCTCTTGTTCCTCTAAATGATAACTTTCTCTCGCTGGAGTTGGAAATGCCCGTTCTGAGAATGTAATACTGATCCTACCACATTGCCTTGGCGTTGGAATGCTTACATCACTATTTTCGAAGATGCTTTTCTTGTGAATAGGATATTTCCCACTTAAAATTCGATCAATTATTTCTTTTCCTCGTTGTCGATCTTTATCCAGTTTCTTTTGAGTAACTTCGCTATTTTTGTCATTACTTAACTCCTCAATAATAGACGATGATTGTTCAGTTACAGAAGATTCCAAGAAATTGTTTTTCCCGGTGATTAAATGATCATTCTCTTCAATTCTATTGGAATTACTAATATTTGCTATTTCATTTGGTTTTTTGTTAGAGCAAATATTTTGATTACCAGTTGCCTCTGAATGAGATATCAAGTTATTTTTATCAGCTGAGACTTCAGATTTAAACCACTTGAGAGGAGCCCTTGAAATGTAAAACATCTCAATAAGCTTTTCCAGGAAGATTTTGCTTTAAATTATCATTATAATTATTACCTGTAAGACTTCCTGTTCTCTTGTATTATGCCTTTTTCATTACTAAGAATAGGATTCTCTGCCTTACTTCTCCAATCTTCAAGCTCTGCCATAGCTTCTTTCCTGTGTTCATCGCGAATAGTATTTATTTTATTGATAATTTCTGTGTCCAATGCAATTTGTTCTCTTACTGCTTCTTTTTGTAGCTCCTGCTGTTTTTCTAGAAATGAATCCAGAGACAATAAAACTATTTTCCCATCTAAAGATTAGTACTTTTTGTGTACCTTTTTTTGCTTTTGCTCTTCTTTCTGCAGATAATTGAGCACGTTCTAGGGCTTGACATCGATACTCTCGTTTTTTGTCTTTACTCAAGTTGTCAAGAGTAAGATTTGACCACTCCTGGTTTACTTCCGCTTTTTTTAATGTCAGTATTGCTGATGACTCTGCCAATATAAACTCACTTTCTTCTTCAACAATGTTGTGCCATAAAAATAACTCAAGCATAAATGGGTGGAAACTTATCTGAAATATCGATAAAAAAAGAAATGGCTATTTGAATCCTAGAAATACTATGGCAAGATATTTCATCATCATACATAGAAATTTATAGTGAAATCTGTCATTAATTATTTGATTTAAAATGTATATTTATCAAATGAATATAGGATTTTTATGAAATAAATTGAATATTAATTTTCATTCTATGAATAATGATAAAATTTTTCGCTGTTTTATTAACATAGAATACCTTTACATAATTGTCAATAGCAAATACATCTACGTTCTTTGGTTTTCCTCTAATAGGAATTGTAATAATTATTTTTTCTGCAGTTTGTCGCCAAGTATAATCTTTAATTATTATAACTGGCATTTTTAAATATTAGTTTATCAAAATAATTACATAGACCTGGAATCAAAGAACTGTCAAAGATACAAAACAGTTTGGTTGGTATTATCGATCAAACATTATAGAATAAAGTATAGGAGCATGAAAAAAATCAACAAAAAAAATTCAATGTATGAAGTTATTTTAATTAAAAGATTTGAGAGTATTCCACAATGACAATATTTTTCGTACGGGTACAATTATATACTGCAGAATATTTTTAATTCAGTTTATTTCCATGTAAGTTTAATTCTTTATATTTTAAGTTTAGATTTGCTCATTTTTTCCTTGTACTGAATTATAAAAGAAAATATTGAAATCGTTTTCATGAATTATTATAAAAAACTTACAAAGATATTTATTGGAATCGGTGGTATGTAATTGTTTTTAATGTTGTTGAGAGTTTTTTGTTTTAAAATATTTCCGAATAAAATTCTAATTTTTACCAAAAAATACTATATCATTACAAATAAATTAGTATCATAAAAATTAAGTCATTTTTATCATTCAGTGATACTTGTATAATAGTATCAATTTAAAAAAAAATATACATAATTAATCACAATTCGCCTGTTAAAAATGTTCAAAAATCGCATAATGAGTGTCAGCAATTGGTTATAATTGCTAATACTCGTACAAAAACAATCGTGGCATTTTTTGTTTGATTTCTTATTTGAATATAAAAAATTTTAAAACTTGTGTGTATAATGAACACCTGTGTCATTAAATTAAAACATTTACTTTTAAAATGAACTATTATGACACTATCGTTTTGCATTTTTTTCTTAAATTTATAATTACTTTTTTCTGTTGTTTTCTTATCATAAAAAAAAATTACCGTTAAATATATATTCAATATATATATCCATTATGTATATTATTTACACAATACCTTTTTTTCTGATTGACGAGTATTCTAATTATCCAGTAATTAGATTTCAATTTCTAATTAATTGTTAAATATAATTGAGATGATACTAGTGAAACTGGATAATTAAGAATATGTTCTGAGAATTATTATAAGATAAACTTATGGCTAATATAAATACGTTGATATCGAATCGAAATGAGATAATAATTGATTGACTTTTGATATCTCATTTTGACTACGAAACTTTTTATTTTGCATTGTTCACAAAAATTGATTTAGTATGATCTATTGGTATTGTTCATGTAATCATTAAAAAATGCAGAAAAATGGATAGTCTATTAAATATCGACATTCAATATCTCACGAATCCGTTACGGAATGTCTGATATACATGTTAAGTAACTCAGTTACCGAAGTCGGGAAGAAAAAGCTAGTAATGGAAGAAAGATGCGCGACTTAAAGTGTTTACTTTAATTCATTTCCTTGTCCAGTTTATGATATGAAGGATTCTTTGAGCAAAATTGTAAAATATAACGCAAAGAATGTTATTTAACGTTTTCACTTGTCCGTTCAGTTTCTATTCTCATTCTCTAAAAATCATTACATTCTAAACTATCAACTATATCGACACTTGGTGTCTTTTTAGACAAATTTTTCGTTGACATTCTGTTTTAAATACGTACAATACACTGATGGAAGAAATAATAATTCATCTAGTACTTTTTTACTAAAATTAGTACGGTAATTAATTAAAGTAATATTCAAGAGGAATAATACCATAATATCTTGTCAAAAATAAATAAACTTAATCGATGTATACACATGTATGAAATACTACATTTTTTCATTTCTTTTATCATAATTTTTTTTTGCATTTCAGTTTTAAGTCTTCTTATTTGACGAAATTGTCCTTATTTTTTTTTATTAAAACATGCAAGTATACAAGGTATGCATGTTTGTTTAAAAAAAAAAAAAAACTCAATAAAAATAATAAAATAAACTAAATGGCTTATTGGTCGTTAAAACAAGTATAACAAACTCAATCAATCAATCAACCATAGTTTGACAATGGCATTGATAACGATAAATACAAAAATATTAATGTAACAATCACGATTGTCAGAAAACAATAGCTTCGTCTTGAAAGAAACAGAACGATTACGAGAACGCAGAATAAAAAAATAGTCAAGTATCCCACAGGGAAACTTGTGTAAAGGTACCACTTAAAGTAGCACAAAAATTTAGATAACATGCTAAATAGTTATAAAAATAACACACAAATATTATTGCAATTTACATTAAAACAGTGAGCGATTTTATCGTTCTTTTATTTCATTGTTATTTTGTTTTATTTTTTTCTTGCAGCTGCTTTTTCAGCCTTTCTTCGCATTCGTTCAATTTCTTTACGTTCTTTGCGTTCACGCTCAGCTTGGCTTCTTAACTCCTTCAATTTTCGCTTTAGGTGAGCCTTTTCATCACCAAAAATGCCCAAACTTTTCAAATCACGTGATTCCAATCGTAAAAGACTGCTTCCATTGATTTCATTGTCCGCAAACCGTGAAGTAAATCGCTCCAAACCAATTCCAGTCAACCATTGACAAACCTATAATCATAAAAATATTATCAGCAACTACTCTACAAATGATTTGACTAAAACTTTTGTAATATCAAATAATTACTTGTTCTTTAGACCAGTCAGTAATTGAAGCAGTTTGCCAAAAGAGAGATTTTTTTTCCAAACCGAACTCATTAGGATTAGGTGGCATCCAAACTTCTGCAGAATCTACACTGCCGATTTTGGACGGACTGGGCTCAACTGCAGTTGGACTAATAGAACCGCCAGACGATAAACTAGATGGTGAACCTCCTTGATGATGCCAAGGTGTACTTCCACTGCCAACAGTTGCCATTGGTATTGAAGCAATTTTAACTCGTTGGCTCGCTTCATTTACAGCTTGCCTTATTTCTTCAACAAGATTGTGTCCAACTGAAGCTGGGTCGTTGTGAGGATTATTTAAATCTGTAAAGTCACCTGAATTTTCACGAGATGACGATAAATCATTGCCGCCTAATCGTCTCTCTCTTTCTGCCAAAACTTTTTTTAATTGTTCAGTTAAAGATGGCGAATGATCAACTAAGCCTTTCTGTGTAGCAGACCAACTTTGCTCTGTCATTGCTCGTACTTGAGAACTTATCGTGCTATGTTGACGAATAGTTGAATGAGTTGATTCAAAATACTGTTTACCCTTTTGAGAACTTATTGATGAACTGCTTGAATAAGAGCTCAAGTTTGAATGTTTAATTGACTCGTTGGACCTAGTACTAGTATCATGTGACAGCCCCATTTTCGAGGAATCTTCAGTGTCTGTATTATCTCCAGACTCATCTAAACCATAGTCAGAACTGCTATTACTCAACCCTCCTGACCTTTTTGGAAGTTGGCGATTTGCAAGCCCACCTCTGCTTGCCAATTCAGCTTTACTTTTTCCTGCTGAATTGTCTAAAAGCCGATGAGCTGGTACAGCACGGTCTAGTTCCTCTTTGATAGGAATTGGAAGTGGAAGTTTTCTTTCTACAGTAGCTGTTTTATCTCCATCATCCGGACTGCTTAGATCAGATGTTTCTGTGTCTGATAGTTGACAGCTCACCGATGAAGGTGGTGGAGGTAATTGACGTCTCGTTAATTGTGGTGTTACTATTCCTTTGGTTGCGCCATCGTAAGGTAACCGCACTGGTAGACCAAATCGTGTGTGAGTTTCCGTTAGTTCTAATTCTAATTTAATTACCTGCAGACAAGAAGAAATTTTTTAAATTAAAAAACTGTTTGCATTAAAATATTTACATGAGTATTCCTTTAACGAAGACATGTATAAATTTTTCCATTAGTTTTTTACTACCGTTTTATTACAGAAAAATAAAAAAATATAGCACCTCCTTACCCGATCTTTCAAGGTTTTTACGAGCGCATTATATTCTGTATCCTTTTCTTGAAGTAATTGCTGGTAAAATTCATCCCTTGCTACGATATCAGTTCTGAGCTCACGTGCAACACGCTTAGCTCGGGCATATTTTTGCTGCAATGTTGTTGTTTGTGCTGTAGCTTGAGATAGCATCTCTCGTGTCGTTGAAAGCTCTTGCTTTGTTAGACCCAACGTTCTTTCTACCTCATGCAATCGTAGCCTTGATTCTCGAAGTTTTGCCGCATATTCTTCACTTCCAGCCCCGCTATTCTCCAACTCCATCAGCTATTAAATAAAATTGTTATTTGTTATGATGCTTCTTATCATTATAACATTAAATGCAGATTCAGTATCAATTCAACAACAATAAATATGAACATCAAATAAGATTGAATGAAAAAAATGAATTTAGATGCAATTACCTTCGTTTTGAGCTTTTCCACTTCATCATCAGCAATCGCTAGCTTAAATTGACTCTGCAAGCAACCAACAACACACACAAATGCATAAGCAAAACCCGAATCTACTGATCACGTACCGCAAGGTAACTGTTTTTGAAAATAATATACGGGTCTAATCGAAAAATAATATATAATGTGCAATAACAACTAACTAGTACTACGAATTTAATAATTCATGATAAGTGCATTAAACAACTATTTATAACTAGTCAAGCTTGATGAAAATACTAAGTAATAAAACATTAAGATGATTTGAAAACACAAATGTATAGATTCTTTCATATTCATTGATTGGATTTATCCATGAAACCTTAGATACCTCTTGGAGAAGAGCTCGTAGACTGTCAAGATCGTTTTGTGTTGAAATTCCTCCAGATGAGCTAATAATTGGTGATCTGCTTCGTGTATTTGAAGTTATATAACTTTCAATCGGACTGTGTGGAGGTTCACCTTCTGAACAAGATGACATTGCTGGAGAACCGGGAATATGACCTATTCTATTTCCAGGTTCTGGAGGATGTTCTTCTCGTGGTGGTCCTTCTTGTGATGTGTCTGAGAAGTTGAGTTTCCTAACAGAAATTAGTATATTAATTTAGAATGATGATTCATATAATATTATTATTAGATTGTTGTTAGATATGAAGTTTATTTACCTATTAGCAGCATTATTTGCTTGTTCACGTTCCAAGTCAGCTTGAAGACTTTGTCGAATCAACATCGCCACTTCGGAATTTTTCGGATCACGTTCTCGACCAATAACAAAACGTACTAATCCTGAAGTATTTCTTAAAACTTTGGCAGCATAAGCTTGTGTTACACCAACTAAAGATTTACCATCAACCTCAACTATCTGATCATTCACTTGGATTCTTCCTTCACGTGCTGCCGCTCCTTTCTCGGTAATTGTTTTCACGAAAATTCCGAGTTTTTCTAGCCCGGCATCTGCTCCAACACCCATTCCGATAATGCTCAAACCAAGACCTTCAGGCCCTTTCATTAATTCTACTGGAAAGACCTAAAAAATTATTTCACGTTAATTTTTTAGACATTGAATTTTGAGACAGCTCACTGGAGGAGTTAAATTAAAATCTGATTTTTCTGTCAGGTACTTGAAATTACGGCATTTAAAAAATTTTTCAATGAGAAATGACAAAAATATGAATAACAATAGAATAGCTATCATGCTGAATATTATCTATCCCGAACAGATCTTTAATATAAGACTAGTAATATTCCCTCAGCACCCCAAATAGCCTCAGGCTCTTTTCAGGGTGGCCAGATTGTCGTCATGGAAAATTTGCGAGCAAGGATGTACCATCATTGGGAATATATTAAAAATCAGAGAATAAAAAAACTAAAAAAAGAATAAAACTTTATGAAAAACGAAAAAATTACCTCCATTTTTTCAACTCGTTTTTCCAATTCATATTCTGCACTTGCAGCAACTGGATCAACATCTTCATTACGTCGATCATATTCATTAACTGAATGAGTTGAATATATTCTTATAGGACGTGTGTCAAAAGAAACTTTTGAGTTTTTCTTTGGAATAACTCCACCTGAATCTTCATCATCAGACTCCGGAAGACCATCAGCTTCCATCCAGAAATGACCATCTTCAAAAAAGTGCTTTCCATCTTCCACTAAAATAATTCTTCCAGGTGTTGGAGTACATTCATCCCGCTGTTCTGTTTCAGTATCATCATTAGTTGTATGGGTATCATTCAAACTACTAACAGATCCTAATAATCCACTTTCACTACCTGTAACGGAACCGATTTGGCTTTCTGTCAATGAGTCTATCGTTAAATCACTTCGAGATCGGTGAGAAAGGCTATAATCTTGTGCAGTACTATTAACAAGACTTGAATCTTGTGCTGAAAGTACATCTGATAACCAGTCTGGAGTATTATCTAAATCCTCCTTCTCCTTTTCTTTTTCTACCTCTTTATCTTTATCAAAGGATTTGGCTTCCGTCGATGGCTCGACTGTTGTTGGAGACAATAACCTTGCAATTTCCTGAGCCTCTTCATCAGACAACAAAGCAGATCCTTGACGAATCTTTTTCTCGAGAATTTGTGAACTCAAAAGGTTCTCGGCTTCATCTGCAGTCATTGTGTCTGGAGTCACGGTATTTGGTGGTATACTAGATTTTGTTGGTGTTTCATATTTTTTGCTTGAATGATCATGAATTAATTCAGGAGTATTTTCATAATTTGTTACTGTTTTTGAATCACTTGAATCTGTGTCTTCAACAAGACTATTTTCCGATTCTCTCTGCTCAGTATCATCTTTTGTTGGAAGATGAGAAGTCGTTACGGAAGATACTAAAAGAGATTTATGAGGAAACCTAGATGGGTCTAGATAATTATTCTCAGACGATCTTAGTGCAGCTAATTGATCAGCTTTTTGTTTTTCCAATTCCCACGTTGTTTTTAACTGTTCAGTCTCTTCAGCAATTGCTTTGTCAGTCACATCAATAGTTAAATTATTTTTCGAAGAAACATTATTGACCTTATCTTTATTCTCAAGTTGTTCAGATAAATTACTAGTAAATTGACTGGTCGGAAGATTTGACGATTGACTCATTGGTCTCTCAACCTCTGTAAAGCTTGACCGCTTTTCAACCATTTCATCTTTGCTTTTTGCTAATTTCTCCCTCATTGACATTTTTGTTTGATCATTTTTCGCATTAGAAATTGTCTTTTGGCACCGTTTATCATTCGCATGTTTCTCTTTTTCCAGAGCATTTTTAACACTAATAACTCGCGATGTTTTACGCGTTTGTTCTTCAATCACTGAGTTCGTCACTTGATTTTCTAAATTTTGTGTTTTTAATTTTTCTTTTTGTTCCAAATTTAATTTAATACCCAACACTATCTCAGATTTTGGCTGAGTTTGTGGTTTTCCATCTTGATTTGCTGGTGGTGGTTGTTGTTGCTGTTGCTGTTGTTGTTGTTGTTGTTGTTGCTGTTGTTGTTGCATTCGTTTAGCATAAGGTGATGGCACTGGTATATCTTTATGTTCCAAGGGTGGAAATTCTTGATCTGAACTAATAACAGAGGGTGGTCGTTGACCAAGGCCAGCAGCTGGCATGTCCATACGTACATGAGATCGTCGGACAACCGTAGCTGCATCAGTTTCAACAAACTTCTCCGCATTGCCAACCTCCTCTTCCTCTTCTTCCTCCTCTTCTTCACATTTTACTACCTCAGCATAAGCATTTGGTTGATCAACAGTCTCCGCCTCTAGATCATAGCTGTTGCGTCCTTGAATGAAAAAAAATTCTAAATTTAGTTCAAAATTCAATAATTTCAATTATTGGAAATTTCTCCAGCTACCTCGACAGTCGATGCATAAAAGACGAAGGCACATGGTACTGCGAGGTCGCAAATAATTTCGCTTTCGTCGCTCCGTTTTAATAATAATTTACTTTACAAATATAAGTGTACTACTTTTTTAGCTGACTGCTACTTTAATGAACAAAAAATAATAATATGTCTTCAAATATTTGATTTTTTCAAGAGATATTATATTTGTACAGAAAAATAATAATAAATATAAACGGAAGAGAGAATAACATCTTTAAAAATAGTAAAACACTCAGTGAGACCGACATCACATAATTTTAAAAGCCTAGCATAAACGTTTCAAACGGTTGAGCTTTTTTTATCGAGCCATCAACATCACTTGATCAACTAGTTCACGATCGTTCACAGAGCTCACTCAAGTGTACTTAACACATTAGATACGTATAGTGCGTCTCCCTTTGACGGTCATTGCTTAAACGTGTTAAAGGAGTGAAAGCGCGACAGGGAAATACACGAGGATTGATGCCGAACGTGCGCAGACTGATTTCTATTAATAATACGCCCGGAGGTTAGAAGCGGACTCGAGGGGGAGGAAGAATATCAGAAGCTCCGAGGCTAAGCCGGTGCAGAAAAGGGTAGCGTGGACAGGAGAGTTTAGTGGGAAGGGGAAAGTAGATATCTATGAACAAGAAAACGGATACATGACGGTTATCCGCGTATGTATTTTACTTTTACCTTCTCTTTAAAAATTTTTTGGCTACAAGCCAAATTTATTTCACGAGTGGGAAGCAACCAGCGGTCGAGACATAGTATTTTTAGAATAATCCATTGCCATTGAACTTTCGCGTAGGCGTCATTCACAGATTAAGTCTTAATCACTGATTTAATAATACCTTCGTTTTTTGCATCTTAATTTCATTAATTATTTTTATTATTCAAGTATCATCTTTACCATATTGTAGCTTCTCTGGCAGCTCTTTTTCAGCCTTCTCTTCTTTACTGTCCTTAGAAGGAGAACTAGGTGAACTCATACTTGAAGAAGCACTGTCAGTACCGACAGACGGTGGTCTCAATTCATTTTCTGGCGATTTCGATCGTTTTGATTCCGTGCTAGATTCAATGTTTACATTAGGTTTAGCCCAATCTGGTCTAGAACTCACTCGTTCAATCACTTCTGTAACAGGTTCTTTCAATTCTGAGACATTTTTTAAAATCTCTTCATTCTTTGCAAGCCAAACATTACGCCATTCAGAAGTTTTTGGTGGTGCATGAATTGGACTTGAAGGAAGAATGGGATAGTCATCAACTTCAAGCAATTCTTGTTTGTCATATTCAACTTTTTCAAGCTCTGGACATAAGCCCTTAGATCTTTCTCGAGCAAGAGGTTGAATAGTGGGACTAGAATTTTTACTACTTGATATAGGAGTGATTTCTGATTTCGAATCTTTTGTACCTAATTTTGATGCTTCTAAAGGTTTCTTTGATCCTAAAGGTTTCTGTACTGTCGCATATTCTGGCATTGGCTCGTTTGGCTTAGAAGTTTGCTTTGCGTTAACTCCTTTTTGAACAACAGCATACTCTGGGATTGTAGGAGAAGCATCAAAAGATCTGTTGATAGTTGCATACTCCGGACTTACCGGAGATTCTGAACCAGTTGGGCTCGTTGCTGCAAAACTTACAGGTCTTTCTTTCTTTACAACTGAAGAATTTCGCATTGGCGGCAAAGGTGGTGGCGGTGATATCGTTGGTGATGGCCTCGATGAACAGAAACTTGCAGATCTCGTCGCAGGACATGGTTCTGTTGGTTTTTTAAACTCAATCTCTTGATAATCAGACTCGATTGATGTATCTATAGTTGAATTATCGACGATCACCTTTTTTAAATTATTTTGAATAGACGTCTGAACTACAGATCGATTAGGATCCGAGTTATATCGACTAGGTCGTGTTTTAGAAAAATGACTTGTCCAATTTCTTTGCTTTTCTATCAATTCTTTCGAATTTAAACGTCTCTCAGGCTTCTCTGGGCGATCTGGCTTTTCATCTCGACGGTTTTCTTTACCGTAGTTCTTTTCAAACTTCGATATAACTCCGACACGAGGCTTCAACCGTTGTACTGCATTGTCTGCAGCATGATGGCCATTTTCAAAGTGACGTTCAGCGTTTAAAGCTGGCACACTAGCACTCCAATTACTCAGATGGTCTCGACAACTGCCTGGTGGTGAAGGTGATGTTGGTCTTGGTGATCTGGCAGGTGATGTACAACCAGATCCAGAGTTTGCTGAGCTGGAACGCGATCTCAGTCCATGAAAATTAGTTGGTTTTGTTAATCTGCAACAATGTTATGATTAATCATATCGAATATTTTAATAATATTTTTTTATAAATAAAATTGATTACTCACGGCCTATTAGTTTTGTTTTCTTCCCCCAGCTTTTCAAACAATGCCCGAGCATTATTGAACCTGGCAACATGACTCTCTGTCCTAACAACAGTCACCTGAGTTGGAGAATCTGAAAGAGGTGTAGTTGGCTCCTTAAATCCTCCCTCCGGATGAATTGTTGTGGGTCTATGATGAGTTAGACCTTCATGTTGTGGTTTAGATTGAAAAATATTGGCTATGGCAGACACTTTTGATCCTGCCACTCGTTTTTTTTCCTCAACCGTCGCCATCCTCACGTTCTCCTTCTTCTCGTTTTTCTGCTGGTTATATGATTTTGTGATATTTCGGATGATACGTTGAATACGAAGGGCTGAGAGAAGTAACTTCCGAAAAACGTTGGAGAGGGAGAGATAATGCAGGGTATCGACCATACCTGGAACCTCCTCAACTGTCCAATACCATATTCAATATTTTTTGTTTATTTAAAAAAACTTTATATTCCACAATTCGCAAATAAAAGTCACTAAAAAGCTCACATTTCATTTCTTTACGTGTCTGAGTAAACAAAAATAATGAAAATGCATATTGAAGCATTACTTAAATGATGCTATCGTGCACGTGCTCATTTCTTTATTTATTGATTAGTTAAAAGAATCTATTATTACTTTAGATAAATACTGATAAACTAAATTTAATGGAATTTACCTTTAAAATGGTGTTTATTAAATTTTAAAGGAAAAAATAAGGAAATACTAAGAGAGAGAATAAGATGATAAAAGAGGGAGAGAGAGAGTAGAATTAAAAGTAAAAATTAAAATCTACTGGCATAATACACATACACGTGATGCTAACTGTTGGCTGGGTTTTACTCTCTCTCTTTTCTCCTCTACCATTCACTGTTCACCATGATACACTATGCTTCTTCTGCAATCAATACTTGAATCCTGCCTTGTATGTCTGAACTTGAGGCGCTACAACTAAAGAGGAACCTATTGCAATTTCCATTTTACTCTCGTTTTCTCTGTTACGAGTATTATCTTTCCGTCTAGTCTGTGTACTTATCTCTTTTTCAGATAATTTATCTGACAGACCGTATAACAAAAAGATTGAAGAAAAATAAATGGAGGAAAGTAAAACTTGATGATTAATAATAATAACAACAGAGAAAAAAGCGTTAAATTTATGAAACTCTTGTAAAAGTGAACAACTTTAGCATTTCAAAACAGGAAATAGTTTCACGCAAGTTTCTTGATCTGATATGAATGTTAAATAAAATGTCATTCTCGCATATAAAATCTAATTAATAACCCACCATTTCTAATGAATATAATTATAAGTGAAATTCGATATGAATATTACGTAGACTTAATATAGTCATTATTTTTCACTCATAATTTTCTTATCAATACTTGAACTTTTATCATTGAATTATCAAAACTCGTAATCCTGTTATATGAATTATTTAGCACTTATCATCATCAAATTTAAAATCATAATTGTTCTGTGTAATAAAAAAATCATTAACAGTCACTAATCACAACGACTAATTAGCAATAATATCGTGTGACAGCAGAGTTGAACAATAAGACACGAAATCGCCAATTAACATGCGTGATTATTTATCAAGCTCAATTAATTGTTTGAGAAAATAAATTGATAAATCAATTGATCAATTGTCAACTTAAAGTATAATGTAAATTACATTCCAATCGACGTTCAGGCCGTTGACCGTTGAATTCAAGGCCGTGTCAGGAAAGAAAGGGGGACGAGGAGAAGCTTTCGTCTTGAGGAAACTCCTAGTGGACACGTAAACTCAGTACACTTTTGTTTTTATCTAGCAGTTGAGGAGAAACAAAGCATGGTCGTGTTTTGTGCATGGAAGCATAAATAATAAATAACAATTGTTCAATTATTTAATAAGACAAGAACTTACCAAAGATGTCACCATGTGCAAGGAACCATTTCTCCGGTGAGAACAGCGGAGACGAGTTGTCGCCGCTTCCGGAATCAACTTACTTTAGACCCTTTAATCACCAGGCATTCTTATGAAGTCAACCCTAATGTACTTTTTACTTTCGTTGTAGGAAGGCCGTTAATATGAGCGTCTTAAGTGAAATTTTCTAATGTAATAATAACGATTAGAGAGAGAGGGAAGCCTATGTCACAAGGCTGTAAAATCTTTCGTTCTTGTTCACACTCGTCTTCTTTTACTTCTCTCTCACACAACCGTGACAGACGCTTATTTTTGTCAAATTTTATTTGTTGCGTTAACAATAACTCTTCAGTCGTTAATTGATTTGATTTACAGTATCAAATCGTCTGATTAACACACCAAGTATGCCGGCTCTTTTATCAATCACTTTTAATAATTATTACGGCTATACGTTTTGGCCGAGCAAAAAACACACCTTCACGACGACCGGCTGGAAAGCTGCCCGTGTCAACAACCCATGAAAAATTGATGAGACAAGATGGTTTAAATTTAGTATACTCCCAACTCTGATAGGTAGCGCTTTTATCAGTTTAAAAAATTATCGACTTTTTTTTTATTTTTTATAATAATTATTATTGGTATTCTTTATAAATATATCATTTTAATATATAATAATTGTATTTATTTCTTTGGAGTATTCAATAACAATGAATAAATTACGTTTATGTTTTGGTAAATTTTTCTAATCTACATTGATATTTGAATACCTACAATTTTACCGCGGTTTCCAAGTTGACTACTGGATCAAGGTAGTCAATCCGTATCTATAATTACTGTTGTTGATGACTAATAGGATGCTCTGTTCTTCTTGGCTCAGAAAAATACTCTACAACTCCAATTGTAATAAACGTGAATTTTCATAGAATTAATAGTAAAAAAGTAGAGCAAAATTAAGAAATGATTATTTTGTGAAGATAAAAAATTAAAAGTAATGAAAAGCTCAAGTAATTGATCTTGAAATTGATAGTGTGAATAACGTACACGCGAGTCAAAGTTGTGAGGTGGAAAGTAGTGTTTAGTGAGGAAATAAATAACAAGTGTAAACGTAAGTGTGAGAGGCAAACAGCATCATAAGGGACTTGTTTCCCAGTTGATGGACTTATGTTGTTTGCAAACAAAGCACGAACTATTGTCTTCCCAGAGCATATCCGGAATGACCGAAGATTGACGCGGTTTGGAACAAGTTTTCTCAGTGGTGTCAAGACACAATAATAATATCTTAAAAAAATCAGCAGATTTTTTTCGATTTAACCAGCTCAAAGAGAGAAATACAAAGATCCCTTGAATTAGTACTTACGACGAACTTTTGTTAGGCCAATTAATAAATATTTCTCTCTAAATTATCTAAGGACTGAAATATTAGCTCATTTTATAACTTATTTTTCTATACTAAATTAATTAGAATTTTTGAACTGGACGAATCAGCCAAGTTATTTGTTAACCGTGAATACAGACAAGCTTTGCCCAAAGTGGCTTTAAATAAGAAAAAAAAATAAAAAATAAATTTATAATGTCGAGTCTTGTAAATCAACAGTTATGGTGTACTTATTTAGTGAATAGTATGGAACTATTTAAACCCTCTCGAAAGTATGGATCATCATTTCTATTATTACTGATAAAAATATGTTATTAAATCAAGTAACATATTTTATTAAATTTAACACCATTAATATTTGATTATAGCTACCGCTAAATTAATCTTATCCATCAACGTCCTACTCACATACAAATAAAGTCATGAATAAAATTTAAAAACTAAGCCATGCGATAAATTTTATTATACAAACAATGCGTTATATAAAATAACTAATTTGTTTTAATCGTCTTTTTTTAGAGTGTCTTTATCATCAACAGATAGGCAGCCTGGTTGAGCAATCACATTTTGCAGATGGTTTTATAATAAATATCAAACATCGTATTAAAATTCTTTCAAGACGTACATTATCATGGATAACAATCACGATGGTGACAATATCAACCTGAGCTGTGGAGAGAATGATATGGGAGATGAACTTAAAATTGGAGCTGACGAAACATACGACACTCGCAGTGAGGTATCATCTAGTTCATCAGATTCAGACTCTAGTCAGCCTAGCATAAGTTCTGTATCAACAAAATCATCTCGTGGTGACAATAAACGCAATCGAAAAGGCCCAGGGAAACGTCCTCGATCTAGAGATTCTAAGTCATCGAGTCCTGACAATAAACGAGCAAGATCTAAAGAAAGCAAGGGTACTACGAAGAACTACGATTATTCAACGAAACTTAATTATTTATTCAGAGATGCAAGGTTACAATAATTAACATCATTATAATAGTATTCAAACAAAAAAATAAATTGCATTTAGTCTAATTTTACATTATTTTTACATTAGGTTTTTTATTATAAAGTCAAACAACGCAGAGAATGTTACATTATCTAAGGCAAAAGGAGTTTGGAGTACTCTTCCACAAAATGAAGCTAACCTAAACCAGGCGTACAAAGGGTCTAGAAATGTTTTATTGATTTTTTCAGTGAAAGAATCGGGAAAATTTGCTGGCTTTGCAAGATTAAGTACAGAGTCTAGGAGAGATTGTCCCCCAATATCTTGGGTACACAATAAATCCAATTGAATAAATTTGATATAATAAAAATATACAAATTTTATAGAATAATAATTTGCACAGGTTTTACCACCAGGACTGTCAGCTAAAGCTCTTGGAGGCGTATTCAAAGTTGATTGGATCTGTAGAAAAGAATTGCCGTTTACATCTACTCTACATCTTTATAATCCTTGGAATGATGGGAAACAAGTGAAAATTGGACGTGATGGTCAAGAGATTGAGCCAAGAGTTGCTGAAGAGCTTTGCAGATTATTTCCTGAAGATGATGGAATTGAAATGACACCTATTTTACGAAAATCTAAAGAAGCTGCTAAAAATGTTGTAAAAGTGTCAAGACGTGTGCGTAATGGGCGACCTGTTGGAATTTCAAGATTTTTACGTACAAGAGGAAGTGGAAGAGGTGGAAGAAGACTTTTTTTAACATCAAGATCTCGGCTTGCATCACTTGCTAGAAGTGGATATGCATCAGATCAACGACCTGGAGATTATAATCATCGATATTGGTTTAGTCGAGATTCTTCATATGCAAAGTGCGTTGATATTGAAAAAAAAACATATTTTTACAATAGCTGTAATTATTTTTCCTTACTGTAAATAAATGTATTTGTTATAGAGGGTATCGTTCATCAGGCTTAGGTATAGCTGCAACAGCTGAAGCTTATTTAGCTGACTACATGCGAACTATGCAACATCAATTACCTCCATTACCACCTTATTCCAGTTCTCATCCTTATGATAACTTACCTCCACCACCACCACCTCCAAGATATTATGATGGCCTACCACCACTTCCCTATACTCCATCAAGTTCCAGTCTTGACAAACGGAGTTATGAACGTAGTGTTGATGAGTTTCTTTGGAGAACCTCTAGCCGTCGAAGTCGTCATAGTGATCATCGTTCTTCACGTGATCATCACCATCGACATAGAGAACGTAGATGAATGCAGGACAAATCATAATTATTTTGTTAATTAGGTTAATTTATAAATTGTGCTTTAGAGTATATTTTATGAAATCTTCTGAAAACTTCTGTGGTCTTTAGTTGAATAATGTCTAAAAAGAATCAATTAATTAATACAGAATACATTCTTAATTCTATATGTACAAATAACTGATTTATAGTTATTTTATATTTTTAATGATATACATAGATATAAATAAAAAAAATTTTTTTTTATATAAATGAGTGATCTCATGAGAATGCTTGAAAGTAATCAAATTTGTTGATTACAAGTTATTGTCATGGTAATAATTCTAATAAAATATATATCAATGTATGCGTGAATGAATCCTTTTTTTTAATTGTGTAATGATTATCATCTTAATAATCAACAATCATCATGTATGCCACGTGTGGAGTTTCTTAAAAAAATTGATTATACCCTTTGGTATAATAAAAAATAATGCTTCGACTAAAAGTTTATGATAATTATTATCGAGATTCATCCCACACTTGATTCACAAAGGAAGTAAATTATCGTATGATGAGACTCAGGCAGGAATAGTAATGCAGTTATTCTAACATGGTCCCTAAAAAAGCTATCATTTTTTCATCATACACTTCTTTAATTAGCGTTTACGTTTTATTATGTATAATAGTGATAATTATAAAAAACAATTATTTTTCTCTGATTTTAACAGAATTAAAAAAAAAGAATAATGATGCACCTGCTGGCAATAATCATCATTATAACATTCGAGATAAAACTGATGAATTAAAAACATTAGATCTTAGTATTGATGTGTCAGTAAGTTTATTAGTTTTATCTGTTAATAAATCCCTAACATCATTTTAATTGTCATTTCATATTTAGGAAATTGATTCAACAATTGAACGAGTCTTCAATACCTGTGACAATTATAACTTAGTTACTCAATTGAAACCAAAACATTTTTTGCACAGTAAAAAGCATAATGTTCTTTTTTGTTGGATAAGAAAAGTTGCTTCAAAAAGTTTTACAAAATTTTTTGCTGATCTAGAAGACTATCAAATTATGAGAGATTCTTACGATAGGTAAAAAAAATTCAAAGTAAATATAATATTTCTTTTAATAATTTTTTTTTAAATTTTAGAGAACTTGACTCTTTTGATGTAGAGAATGTTGAAGATCTGGTAAATTTGATTGATGACAGAAATACTTTTAAATTCTTTGCTGTAAGGCACCCTTTCGTCAGATTAGTCTCTTCATATAGAGACAGGATTGAAGACAACTCAAAATATTCTGCTCAAGCATGGATTTATGTTCCTAAAATATTTCATATAACTCGACCGCAATTATTTTACCGTAATAAATCAACAAGTCCTTTGTATAAAATATTTGACAGAGATCGCAGGTATTTTATTAACTGTATATTTATTGATAATTCTGCAGTCATAACTTCAGATTTGATCTTTGTAGATTAAAAATAATTCCTACTTTTAAAGAATTTATAATTGGACTACTGAAACAGCCTGAATCTTTGAGTGATTTCCATTGGAGTCCATACTACTCTCATTGCTCAGTGTGTCAAGTCAACTTTGATTACATCTTAAAATTAGATAATTATTCAATAAAGGACTTTAGCTTTATATTTGCTAACGCAGGAATTAATCAAAATAACTGGGAGTTTTCAAACATAGGAATGAATATGAAAGGGAGCAACGAATTTTCAAATTACATGTTCTTACTTATCGACTCTATCATTAGATATGTTTTACAAATTATATGCAAAATATAGATAGATTTCGAAATGTTTGATTATGACTATAAAATGTATGAAAATTGTATTAAAAAATAGACCATTTTACAAGAAATAGAAATAAGTTTTTATTACTTTTAAACAAATGTCGGAAAATTTTACCTGAATTACAGATATAAATAATGTTATTGTTTTTCTTAATTAAGAATATTTTTTTTTATTGTTTCGTAATTATTTTGGAAATGATTATAATATGAGTTTATTATAAAAGTATTTAACTAATTGTCCGCTTGATTCATTTTTTTGCAGGAGATGCAGTTTGATCACAAATAATCTGACATTCATCATCTGTAGGTTTGCGAACTCTTTTGAGTGGAGATTTTTTAGTTAGTGTACCTTGATTATTATCTTCAATGATGCAAATATCATCGTCAGATGTTTTTCGTTTTTTCGGAGAAGGAATCTCGTTGCTAGGTGAACCAGTTTTTCGTTTCTTGGCTGCTATCTCATCTTCATCGTGTTGATTCATTGCTACTTCTACAATATCGTCAACCAATATCACGTCAAGGTCATCGTCATCTACTTCGGTAACTTGTCCATTGGAAGTTGAAGGTTTATCAATGTCATTCTTTTTCTCTTCCTCTTTCGGCTTCAAATCTTGTTCATCTGCTACCACTAAGAAATCAGGACTTTCGCCACGAACTGAAGGTTTGTCACGATGTATTACATTTACAGTCAACGAGTAATTTTGTTGGAAATCATCAACCTTAAGTATAGCTCCATTTTTAACTCCCAATTCTTCTAAAGTCTTATCATTATTTTCTTCTGTTTCTCCTTCTTCACTACTAATTAAAATCCTTCCTAAGCCATCAATCATTACATCAGGCGCAATCATATTTAATCTTTGTTTTAAAACAACTTCATTGAGCTCATCTATTGTCATTTTACTGGTATCAGCAGCGAGAACTGCTGTTGGTGTTGGAGCACAGACATAGCACTTTGGATTAGGCGGATTTAAATCCCTTTCTGGTACTAATAGTTGATTTTTATGATTAGGTCGTGGTCTTAAATAGACTGATTTGCAAGATTTTAAATTATCACGTAAAATATGGAATGCATGAAGAATAACAACACCTGCTATAATTGCATTTGTTGTCGCAATTGCTGGAATAATATTTCCAGCCATTGACTTAATATCAAATCTTGATTTCTGTGGAATACCAAAAATGTGTGCTCGAATATTTGAACAAGCAGCTACAAAGTCCATGGCATCTTGATCATCTTTATCCCATACTAAATGATCATTAGATGATTTTTCACGTAGTTTTTCTAATTTATTTTTTAAATTATTTAGAGCGTTTGCAAAAATATTTGCGCACTTTGCAATACTCCATCTTTGTTGATCTTTTAATCCTTCATCATTTGTACTTTCTTTGCTACATCCTGCTACTTCATCTGGAAGACTTTTCCACTCTAATGGTGTAGGCGGTGTTCTCTTTTTCCATAAATTATCCATACTTAGTAGATACTTGATATCATCATGAAATAATTTTGCAAAAAGCTTTTCAGGATTGTATCCACATGCATGAGCCCAAAGTCTAGTTGATACTCGTTCAACGTTGCCTTTATCATTTGATTCTGAGTCTAAAGCAGCTTGACCAGCTTTGTCACCAGCAGCCTCAGGATCAGCTGTATCTGGTGATACATCTTGATCAGGATCTTCTTCTCCAAATAGTTGATTGAACAAATGTTTAGACCATACAATACAGTGAATAGGTTCACTGGGAGTGTTGCGAATTGTACAACCTGGAAAAGTTTTTTGTGGCGGTTTCGGCAAACATTCATAACATTGGCTTAGACCTTTCTTGATTAATTCAACTTGACCATCATAACCAGCAGTTCCTGACTCAATTAAAGGAACATCAGCTGCCAAACACATTCTATTGACATGATTTCTAGCAGCACGATTATCTAATGCATTCATTACCAAAGTGAATTTCTTGAAAAAGTTGAGTCCATAATCTGATCTGTTGATAAAAAAATAGTTAATATAACTTTACTAAATAAATTATTAATAAGTTAATATAAAAATATACAGAATATGATTTCATTATAATACAAATTAAATCATTCCATAAAAATAATTTAAATAAACTTACGACATAATACTATCATGATAAGAAATGATGTTAACATCAGGATTAAATTTTAAAGCCGTTTCACGTGCTACAGCAGATTTTGATTTACCAACATGCTGTTTTTGAAAAAGAAATTGTCTGTTGAGATTACTCACATCTATAGTGTCAAGATCAATCTGAAAATAAAAATTTCTTATTTAATAAATAGAAATTAATAAGAATTAATATAAAAATGTAGCTTATACATTGCGTTAGTATTATTTGTTAAGCGTGTTACAAACAATCATGATATCAATTAATTTTCACTTACAATCTCGATATCTTTAAATCCAGTCATAACTAAATTCTTAAGGATCTCACAACCGATACCACCGGCACCCACAACAAGTATTTTACTTTGCAAAATAGCATTTTGCAAATCCTCACGAAAAACACCTTTGATATTCGCAGCCATTTTTATTGACTTCAGCGTGCTTCAGTTTGGTTATGCATACTCGCTTCCAGTGGCGGTATCCTCACGATTGTGATGCCTCTTTCGAGCAAACATGAAAGTAGCAAAACTGGCCGTCTACTGAACCGTGCGGCAAATATACTATGTATTTATAGTTTTTTTTGTATAGTTATACCAGAGAGAAGACTTCTCTCTGGTTATACATGAAGGGATCACGCTGATTTCTCAAAAAATCTAATACAAATTGTTGAATTGTATAATTTATACAAAAAACAAGGCTGTTCTTTACATGTAAATCTTTTACATCAGTTTTATTCAAAACTTTCTTTTACATTTGTGAAATTAATTAAAAAGTATGTACTGTATTATCATGTCTAAGTTTATAAATAATATAATTGTTTACAAAAAAATAGTGTTTATAATTTTTATGTCCATTCGGAAAATTTTATTCAAAGTTTTAATGAGAATTTTAAAGCCTCATTAATTTTTTTTCAGCTACTACTTAACAATGATAATTTGGACATTGTGTCGAGTTAGTAGGCTCAAAGAAGTATATCAACGATTACCTTTACTATCATCAATAACTAAAATAAATAAAATTCCTCAAAGATACAATATATCTTTACATAATGAGGCACTTTTTGGACGAGATAAGAAAAAAATTAAAAAGTTCATGTCGATAGACAATATACCAAAAGATTCTCAACTGGTATACAATTGTGCAATATCGAAACTTATAGTATTTGCATACAATTCGTCTTGGTTTCTATTGATATTTATTTTGTCTGGAATTTATTATTATACTGATAGTGAATTGGACTATCCTCTTTATGAACCTGACCAGAATGATGGAAGTACTTTGCACAATATTACAATATATTCAGAAGTAGAACATTATATGATTTATTTATTTCTGTTATGCTATAATGTATTTGGATTTGTATGGTGTCGACGAACAGCATTGAGAATATGGCATCATAACGACAAATATTATATGATTTTACCAAAACTTGTTTCTAAAAGTGGAAGACAAGTTATTGTTAAACCAGGAGACATGTCACTCAAATATAAATTTGTACAGATACCTTTGATTAAAAATGTTCATGTTATGAATGGTTGGAAATACTACATAAATGAAGAAAATTTTATGACACCATTAGAATATTTTAAATTTATTGGTGAATCTACTTGATTTTGTAAATAAATATAAAATTTTTTAAATAATGTACATTGTTTCCAATAAATTAATTATATCTAGAATGATCATCAGCCAACATATTTACAAATATATTCATAAGGAAGTTTTTTCACGTATTTATTATCCTTAATAATTTCAACATCAACGCTAAATTCTTCAATTCTAACTTTTTCAACTGTAGCTATGGAACCTCGATATTTTCCTTGAACAATCATCACTTCTTTTCCAATCGCTGGTATAACTGTTTCTAGATATTCTTGATCAATTTTTATCACGTGTCCTTCTACATCTTCTGGAGAAGATAATTTTACTTTAGCCACAAATCCAGAATCTAACATTGGACCCTGCACTACTCCTTTAGCTTTATAATATTTCGAGCCTAATTTTTTTGTGATTATTTTAACAACTAATCCTTCTCGTAGCCATCCTTCAGTAGATTTTTCTTCACGCTCTTCTGATTTTCTTTTACTATGTTTCTTTTTTCTAGCAGAATCCTCATCATAGTCTTTTCTTTTAAAGCTTCTGTATGAATGACTTTCACATTCCTCTGAATCATTTGTATTTCTATCTACATTTCCTTCATCACTGGTTCCTTCATTTGAATCGATAGGTTCTTTTTTTATATCACGATCGTTAATTAATTTTTTGGGTGGTTTCAATGGTGGACCCATTACTTGGGGTAATCTAGGTTTAAGTTTCAGCTCCAAAACTAAAGGACCATCTTCTTCCGAACGCATCAATGGTGTAGCTGTGTCATCAGAAGTATCTTTTTGTTCTTGACTGCCTTTTTCAACTTGTTTTTCGATGAACTCCATCATACGCTCTGCATCATCTTTATCCATTTTCTGCTTTTTAGCTTTTCGTTCTTGAGCTGCTAGAGTCTCTGGATCACGATCAATGTATGTAACAAACCATCCTTTCTCCGTTTCATCTACAACACATTTTCCTGTGCGACCAAGCCATTTAACAAAAGCTGTAAGACTGTACCAAATCGTAGCATTCATATGAATATGATGTCTGTCTGTGATATAATCTTGATAAACTCTATTGGCAGATACTCGACGTGTACCAAATTGACGTTTTAGTAAATTCAAATACCCATCAGAAAATTCTCTAGAAAATTGATCCATATACTTATGTTGACTGTCAGCAAATAAGAGCATTTGTCTGTGATGAGATTCCGACATCGTATGACATTTGAATCCATTTTCGTCTCGACACTGTTTTTGACACATTTGACAGTACCATCTCAACTTTTGCAAACCTTTAGCTTTAATTTTATTGGCAATATATTTGGGTGTTCCAACTTCATGTTTTCCCATTGTGCACTAATAAATTTAATGAACCAACATTCAAATTGTATATAATAATTAATAATGCAGATTATAATTTTAATAAATTATTTGCTTGTAAAGCGTAATGTTTATGCATAAACTCAGCGTTTTTTATGGTTGCTTATAGGTTATATTTACATGATTATAGATTATTTTAGTAGCGACATCTATTTGACAAAATAAATAACGGCGCATGATTCATTATCAGTAGATGGTAATTGCCACGAGCAAGAGTAAGGTTATGACATCTACAATGAAAAATCAAACCGTTTGGTTAATATGGCGGGATAGTGATAAGTCAAAATGTGAATATGGCGTCGTTTACATTGAGTGTCAACATTGTGTAACCAATTTGAAACGAAAATATTATCTTTTATCAAAGTTGACAGTTTTTCTCAATAGCTTAATTATACTAATTAATTATGGATTCTTTTGAAGATGATGATATACTTTTCGTCAGTGACGATGAGTCACCTGTTGCGGAGGTACCGTGTAGTTATAATCCCGTTGATGATCATTTAATTGAACAATTAAATAACGTCCGTGATTGTATTCAACGTGTGAAAAATGAAACAATTAATGTTCAATCTGTTACTAAAGAAGTTATACGAAAACTTACTAAAACATGTACATATTTCATCGACAACAATGATGACAGCTCTGGTTCCGACTGTGAAGTAATCATTCAGTAACTCTTGTAATTATTATGACATTGGAATTACATTTAAAAATTTTCTATGCTTTTCTGTGTAGCTCTTTGATGCTAATTATGAGCCCGTTGTTAAAAAAAAAAAATTCGATGAAGACCTTAAAGTACTGCTACATGTTGGAAATGTTTGGCAAAGAATAATTGATGATCAATGGGTTGTAGGTGTAGAATTACAAAATCTATCAAATCGGTAGGTTCAAATAAGGTATTTATTTTATAAATATTTAAATCGAACAGAGTAACACGGAAGATTTGTAAGGTTTTTCTGAACGAAATTGGAATATTGATCCGATGAATATTGAAACAATGCAAAGTCATATCTGGAAAATCACGCAACGTTTTAATTACATTATTCACATAAGTCATATTAATTTACATAAGTTCTAAGATACTTACCTATATAAGTTCATGAGGTCATAAAGTTGTTCGTTTGATATTTGAGAAAAATATGTATTGCTAATATTTTTATGTTCTTTATTAGTAGGATTTTTCCATTTCGGTTCTATAATTTTTTCTAACTTCGCCATTTTTATTAGATAGTTTTGGTCTTCCTGAAATAAATAAAAAAAAAAACACTCTATAACAATCGTATGACGCAGTTCTTATCTATTTATTAGCTTTATACTTCAAGAGTTTCAAACTTCATTATGAGATCAAAGTTTGCTAGACAAGGAGTGCAAAATGGTGTCATAGGCTCCCAATGTTCATTCAATCTATTATGAGATTTTGATTCACAAATAATATATCTAATAAATTCTTCAAAAGTTGGAGGTAGACTATCATCAACATATTTTAGTTCTTCAATTTTTTTTTTTACTTCACTAGAAAGTGTTGTTAAATGTGATCCATTTAGTTCTCTCCACTATGCATAAAGAATAAATTTTTTAATAACTTTAATTTCATAGTTTCTCAAGTTTCATTTAAATGACTTAATTACCTTTGTTCTAGTTGCCTCAATGATTTTCATTCCAATTTTTCGAAAATATTCTTTCTTTGCGTTTTTTATAAATTTGTCTACATATGCACTTACAAGCCGTTCAAAGGGATGACGAACAATAATGAAACTCAAATGTTTATTCAGAGCTTCTTGGAGATATTCACGGGATGGTCTTGGGTATTTGCTTCGAGCTAAACTAACCGGTGTTTTTGAAGCGTTCTCTAAATACTCAGGACTGTACCTGTTAATTTTTTATTTGAGTTCCAGTTACAACCACTAATTAAAAAATACTCAGGAAAACTTACCCTGCGAGCAAGTTAAAGTTATATAACCAAGATGACGATGCTGCTTTAAAGATGTTACAATACACTAAACCATACTCTTCATTGATCAAAAACTCCCAAGCGTTAAGTTTGTGGTTGTGATCAGTTCCTGGTTTATCTAAGCCAAACTTCTTACATTCATCATTTAGATGTTTACGCCGTCGTTCAAACCGTAATATAATTTTATCGGATTCTCTTTCTTCACTGAATGCTTTTAATTCCTTGGGGAAAAAATTTAATTATTCTCTATACAACGTAATGAAAATAATGATTAATTAAACTTACATCTATGATGTTGGTTGAAGTATAGTGATAGCTATAGATCGTCAAAGTAATGAAAAAAGTAATAAATATCACTATTGTGTATGTACGATAATTGCCGGTGAAGCGAAAGGTTCTTGGCCATAGTTTCCTCTTCAAATTGATTTCTATGCTCATATCGATTTTAAGCAGATAACATAGTAGTTGACTGAATGAGGTATTATTTGCAAATGAACAAATGCAACATTACAAGGACCGGCATTAGATGATAACAAAAATTATAGTGACCGAATGCGTAATCTAAAATTGCATAACTTTAATGGGTGTCACGGTCACTTCAGGAATTCTACTTTATAGTAACTAGTCAGCATAATTTCATTTCACATCATTGACCATATATCAAATTATTTTAAAAATATCACTTTTATGTTCACCAAAGTATATCCAATTATTACAGCGTCGAATAAGTGTTTACGTTCATTTGGACAAGGTGAGTTTTCGAAATGAAGTGTAATTTCGGAATTATGCTAAAAAAAGTTACTGAGGTAAACCGTACGATATTTTCTTATCATACGTAAATGCAAAAGTTGTTTGTCAAGTAAACAATGAAAAAACATGTCTAATGAAAAACATATATTTTTATCTAACTATTAAAAATTTACATATTTACAATCGAATAACAATTGCTTTAGAGTACTGAATAATTATCTAAATAGAACAATAATCAAAAACTGTCTTTAATATTACAGGATGTTGTACATCTTTTATTTAAACGACTTATCTATTCTTTATTTATTTTAAACAATTAGTAAATTTAGGCCATTTATATTCGATAACATTTAATTGATCATTATTTGTTGCAGTACTGTCTAAGTTTTTTATTCTTAATTTTAATGATGGAAGCTGTTTCATAGGAACTAATTTACTAAATTTACCTTGTGGTTAAGTGAGCATTCTTGCAAACAAGTAATTTCTATGATACGTAAAAATGATACTATACTTGATACATTAATTATTTAGAGTTAAGGTGTTGAATAAAAATATTTTTGCACAACTATCAACTTTGAAAGTAAAAAAATATAAAATCCAACAATATTTGAATAAAATTACACATAATTAGTATAAATTACTTTTTAGTACTGCAATTAAAAAATTGATTAATCTTAATTACTTGGAAAATTGTTTAGCTCTTTGTACTTCGAACTAAGAAGTTACGTTTTTCTATCATAATGTTATTTTCTACACTCATTAGGAATTGAGTGGTCTTTTCCATATTCAATATACTCCGATGGTGAATAATTAAAGAGTTCAAAGTCATATCTAAAATAATAGTAATTATTGTTAACATGAAAACATAATTTTTCATAATTATTTGTAAAAAATAATAAACTTACTTGAACATTTCATAAAGATCAGTAATTTGACTTTTGGATAATTGTACAAAGTATTTCTTCATAACATCCTTCGTTTGTGCACCTCTTGCAGGATTTTTCCACTCTGGTTTTATCAAGTGTTCCAAGTGAACATGTTTTATGATATAATTTTGATCATCCTATCAATCCAACAAACAATTATTTAAATCGCTGTGATTCTAATTTCATGTAATTTTCTTTCATAAATGTGTAAAAAATCTTTCTAAATCATTTTTTATATTATCAGATATGAGATCTGTATTTACTTACTTGAAGTGTCTCAAATTTAGCAATGATGTCAAAACGAACTTGGCATGGTGTACAAAAACTGATAATCGGTGTCCAATGCATGTCTAGTTCATTACCAGCTTGCCATTCACACAAAAGCCACCTGACAAATTCTTCAAAAAGTGGATATCTAGGACCTCTCTTAGTTCGATGTTTTGGATCCTTGAGAACGAAAAAATGATGCTCAGTATTGATTTCCAATGATGAAGAATTTAAGGTAATTGGTAAAATTTTCTTTGATATGTAAATTATTAGTTGATGAAGAAACTTACTTTGTATCGGAACTGGTTAATTATTCGCATTCCAAGTTTGCTATGTAGAGTGTTGGGCAAACTTTGTTCAAGTTTGTCTCTATATGCGCTGAGGAGACGTTCAAAAGGATGTCTTACAATAAGGAAGCTTACACTGTCATTCAAATATCGTGATAATTCATCAGCTGTAGGTCTTGGATATCTTTGCCTTGCTAATGATACTGGTACAGCTTTAGATGCTTTTAAAAATTGTGGACTGTATCTATGGATAAGTAAATAATTTTCTTAATGACCCGCAAGTTCTTTTAATTAACGAGCTTCAAAAGTATGAGAAAAAAATCAGTTGTACCCTGCAAGACGATTAAAGTTATAAATCCAGGAAGTAGAAGCAGCTTTAAAGACATTACACCAAATGAGATGATAATCTCGATTAACAAAAAATTCCCAAGCATTGGGGCGATGAAGAGAATCATTCCCAGGACGATCTAGGCCAGCTTCGGAGCATCTTTTTGTTAATAACTTGCGTCTATCTATCAGCCGTGCCTCGGTCTCAGCCATGGTTTTCATCTCGAGCAGTTTCTCTTCGGCCGATTGAGCCGTTTCTTTCTGTAAATTATCCAATTATTTTAATTGAACCCAATTAAAGTCTGGAATTTATTATTATTAAACGAGCATTTCCATTTGTTTCGAAAACAATTTAATTTTATTGGCAAGAATATTTACGATTGACCCCATTTTTCCCCTATAATTAGTGATTTAGATAAAGTTTTAATAAATACGATCAGTTTCCGAATTCTATATTTAACTCTCAATGTTAATTACATTAAATTTTTTTTATTTTCTTGAGTCTCCTATCTTCTAGAATTTTTTTCCCTCATAAATAAGTAAAGCTTTGTCAGAATAATCAGATTAATGTTTCTTTAATTAATTAATTATGAGTAAAGAGGAAGTTTTAACTTTTTTCATGACAAATTATGCATAACCGTGTTTTTACTCTTTAATGCTATTTTTTATAATTTATTTAATAAATATTAATTGCAACTGAAATATCTTAAATTATACCAATGCTTTTATATAAGTTTTAATAAGTTAAAATAATTTCTTATTGAAAAACTTTCTTTGCTTGGCAAGGAAACTCATTAAATAGTTAAGTTACATTAATTTTAACTTTCAAGAATTTAATTCCAATTACATTTTTATCATTTGTATATAAATTTTTTTACGGAAATTATATTTATATTTAAAATAAAAAACTTTATTTTTTCAAGGAAGGAAATTAATTGTTTCGTGTTTTCCTAAAGAATTTTACTTAAGTTTTTTTTTTTTTCAAATACATTTAACGTCAACTTTAATTGTTGTTCTTGCACAGTATCTCTTCTAGGACTAATTATACAGGCACTGTAGAAGTTTGCATGCATATCAAACTACTCGAATAAAAAAAGACATAAAATCTTCCTATTTACTTCTTTCTTTAGTATTCTTATATTATTGATTCCCAACAATATACCTTATTCTTCTTTACTCTACTCATAAAATACAACTTATGTAAGTTAGTTTACAGATTTAAATTTTATTTCTTAGATTTAGTATCTACATATTTATATATTAAATTTTTAAATTATTAAATAAATGTTAATATTCTAAATGGAAATTTAAAAATTTATAATGTTACAGAAACTAATGAAATATTAAAGTGGAGCATGTAGCAGTGGTATGGCGACATTGATTATCACAGTTGATTTGTTGACTAGATATCTAACTTGAGGATCTTCTAATATATCATCCAACATACATATTATTTTAGCCGTATCGAATAAATGAAGAATAACATAGAGCAATAATCAAAAGTTCACTGCTAACATGCTAGTTGGAATTTAAGTACAGAAATGGTGCTTTCCGTTTATTGATTCTTCACGGTCTGCTTTGTGCACCTACAAATATGAATGTGGGCCATGCGTTCGATACATTTAAAGTAAAGAGGATGCACATTGTAAAGTTTATTTGTTGATTATAATTCACTCATAATTGTTACGATAAATTTCTTAATCATTTTATAGGATTTGATCATTGATGTGTTATGTGAATATATTTTTTTTGTATTTATTATTACACATAACATTTAAAAGGTTAAGGTCATGATAAAAACTAAGTTAACATCTCAAATACTCTTTGAAAAGTCTGACAAAACAATTACAAAGGTTCATCTTTGCATAATTCATTTACTGTGTAATTTTTTTTTTCTATTGGTTCATCCTTCAACTGTCAGAAAATTTATTTCTTATGTTTGTCCGCGGCAATCATATTTGAATTATTGATGAAGTGATTATTAGTAATGTTGTTGATATGTTTATAAAAATAACTGAAAAAATAAGTATAATTGTTAACACTCACGATATTCATTTAGTTATAAAAATATATTAAATATTTTTTTAATCAATAGAAGTAACATGAAATATTTGTTCATTGATCACAAAATTAATTTGAATGAGTAAAGCTTATTTATAAACAACTTATTATTTCCAAATATTAAAACTTCTGTCATGAAGTAAACCGTAAAAAGAAGTTTCTAAAAATAATAAAATAATTTCATTTTATGATTATTTTATATTACTTTATTACTATGATTATGATTAAAGTCATTGAATTGGTAGAAGAAAGCCTTTTTCTTTGGCAATAATTTTAACAGAAAATGTACAAAAGGTTATTATATAAAAAGTACCAGACTTTTATGAGAAATATTATAGAATTTTTTATGGAATTGAAGTTGTAACAATAGCATTTTTAATTATTTCTTCTTCATTGAATGCTATAGTGCGGTGAAAAATTGTTTGTTAGAACTGTCAAGTGTTCTTCAAATCAATGAAAGAGATTTAACAAATTGATTGACCTACTTTTAATTGGTTTCATAGATTAAGAAAACTCGTAATTCTTCTATGTAATCGTTGTTAAACGACATAAGATAGGTTTAATGTTAAGAAGCTTAGTAGTTTAGAAATCAATCATATAATAGAGTTTGTTGAATGATTGCGATAATGACAATGAGTAATCGAGAGTTTTGTAGTGAATTCACCTGCCGCATTGCGCCTGGAATATTGCCAGAGCGCAGACTTTTCGCGTCGTTGTTACAGACCTAAGCTTATATGCAATTTGATAAAAAATGACTTTTATATTTTCTCAGTAACTTGCACTTTCAAATTAATGCTTTTATTTCTTCAAGTTGCTATTGACCTAACAGTTAAAACTTAAGAATTTTAAGTTTAAGAATTTGCTAGATTTTTTTAATCTTTTCAAACTGACTTTCACATTCTATCTTTTTATGATAAAAACGTTTACCCAAAGCTTTGATTTATAGCAATCATTATTCATCTATTCAGAAATATTACTTTTATTATTTTTTCTCTGTTGAAGGAAAAAACTCTTAGTTCTTCTACATGAATAACTGGGTTTATTTCAGCCACAAGAAAAGAAAAAGGTTGATGAGTTGTAGCATAAAAAAATTTTTCTAAAGAAATGCTGTTGAACTTTTTCTATTATTTTCAACATTCACGGAATAAAGTGGAAAGAGTTCGGGAAATTTAGAGTACAACATTGACGTAACACATGTTGAGTAATTAATTCAATTACTAGACTGGTAGATAAGCTGACTAGTAGTCAACGGTCATTTTCATCAGCCAGAAGAATATTTTCACTCAATCAAATAATTTATATCATTTTATTTCATTCATATGATGGAGAAAATCTATAATTCAATTTCCACAATTTTCATATTACTCAGGGTGAGCAGACAGAGTGAGCTAAATATAGATGTAAGGAAATACCAATCAAGAAATAATGAAACTAAATACTTACTTCTACTATCGATGATGATTGAACGCTGTTACTTGTACCATCTTGAGTCGAGAGGGCAAGAATGATGAGTGCGAGGACAGCGGCAACAATAATCGTCCTGCGGATGCTCGCAAGGACATGACGACGTGATGTCATCTTATCTCGATGGATATTTTTCCTACGGTACTCATATCGGACTGGAATACAAAAACATGTTGAACATTCACCTCAGGTTTACAACATGTGATTATAATGATAATTCTATTCTTTATGTGCATTTTAATTGGAAATATGATTAGCTGTGGTTATTCTCAATTTTTCCCTTAATCATTCATTATTCATATGATTCAGTTTACCGTTAACATTCTTATCATACTTGATACAAGTGAATATTATTAAACTTTATCATACTGAATTATTCATCATTGAAGCTTTAAAACATTTCGTTCTTCTATTTTACCGATGATCTAGTTGGGTTATAAATTAACAAACATTTACAATAATTGGAATGCAGTTTGCAACAACTTTATCATTATCTTTTCATATCAATGATAACTTGACTAATTGCAGATTGTTATTGCATTTTTATTAGCATCTATATTTATGAAATGAATTTCAAAAAGCTTAGAGTGTTATACAAGATGATCTCATGCATAATTGACTTTATTATGCAATCATGGACAGATCTCGTCCACTATATATTCACACACCTCTCTTAATTAATTCCTACTGATGTGCGTGTATGTATGGTCGCGCTTTTCACATCCACGTGCTAGTGATAACAAAATTAGTATTATTTTCTCCTTTCAATAATTTGATAAATACCATTGATAAACTTCAATCATTGTATCTCGTACACGTGATACAGAATAATTTATTGTTAAAATAAGAAATAATAAGATTTTATATATTGATTAATGCATATATTTGTTCGTAGTTAATTCCAACATGTTACACAATTGACAAATTCAAGTGCAGCTTCTAATAGGTTTTATTTATTGGATTTATTTTATTCGATTTTATTTAATATTTACTATGAGCTTTACATTTACCTTCCACGGACATACGCCCAAGTTCAGGTTACTGTTTCATCTATATGACACTGAGTTGATCATTGAATAATTTGACATCTAGATGGTTCAGAATAACCCTGGAGTTTCAGTTCAAGTATCAGGTTAGTTAAAAGAGATACAATATTTTGATCATGCTTTAATCATAATGACATGCTCTATTATTAATTTATTTATCTATTTTAGTTGTATATTTAACACTGAACACACTTGAGACACTGAGAGAATGAAATGATGATGATGATGATGGTGATGCTGGTAAAAGAATAAAGATGAACGAGAACCAAATATAAATACACTCATGAGATGAAATAAAACCAAGAGAGCTAAAGGTACCGTGTGCTCAGATCGACATTCCTCGCAGCACTGAGAGTGCCAAACACGCGAGTACTTCTAGTTGTGATGTAGCTATGGTTTTATAACAATATGAAGACGAGGACGACGCAAGGCGTCTGTCGTGGACACGTCAATGCTACTAGTTCTAGTAAAGTAAGTGGTGGACTCTCCTTGTCAAGTTTACCACCCGCATACAGACGCATACATTGTAAAGAAATCTCGTGGATTGGCCGGTTGTTTCGCGGGTCGATTTACCGCTGGATGTTGGAGGCGCAAGCGCGAGATTTTCATTTGAGAGAACAAGACTTGGAGATGGAAATGACTGAGAATTAAAGCGCGATTTAAGAATAGGTGCAGAAAAATGAAACGAGTTGAAAGATATCTAAACAGTATATGTTATACTTGACAGTACTTGAAAAAAATAGATCAAATAAGTTTGAATGCAGAGTAACGGAAATGAGTAACTATTCGGCATTTTATTAGACATTAATGCTGAGCAATCACGAGATGTTGCAATTTTGAGAATTTCAGCGATGCATACCGATTCGTAATAGCCAAGATTCTTCAGCTAATCGAACTTTAGTAGAAAAAATAGCACTCAAGTCTTGGAATCAGTGGATGCAAATAGGAAGATTCAATAGATCATTTAATCTTCCTGATTCGTTTGATCTTTCAAGCGTAATTTTCTCTTGACCGCATCTCTGTTTCAAATTTTTAAATTATAGTCACGAGTTGAAGTTCTTCGAAAACGCCAATGAGGCCTAAACATAGTAACTCTGATACAACTCGTTGAAATGGTATTAAAATTCACGTGGCGTAAAGAGCAGAGTATGCTTCAAGAGCTTCAGGCGTGAATAAATCTCTTGACTTTTATTCAATTCGGAGAATAGAAATAAACATCTTCTTCATTGTAGTATCTAAAATTGAACAATATCATAGATGTTATTTATTTATCATGAAACGATATTTTCGATTATATGGGACTATCAAGTTTTATTGCTTTGAATGATTTGCAAGGTTAAACATTCTGCAGTGACATTATTGAATTACTTGCATTCCTTTTACGCAATGAATTTATCCAACCGTAAATAATAAACTGATATTGCTTTCCTATTTTAATGCATTTCAACAATGTTATGAGATTATTTTTATAATGGATTTTGGGATTATGAAAAATTATTCATCTTTTTACAAGTAATTGCTGTAAAAAAAAATTTATTACACTTTTTTTTTATTTACTTACTCTTAAATAATTATTCACGAATCATCAATTCAGGTTTATTAAACTTAGTTGAATGAATAGCTAGTTTAAATTGAAGAAATATTAAATTAATGTTCACTTTTTTAAGAACTTTAGTCTTTTCTTGTAAATTTCTCAAAGAAAGGTTTGTTCAAAGGGAAACTTTAGAATAAAGTAAGGAATCCTGAATTAATAAAATATTATTTCATTTTACGATAATATTATCAAATTAAAATAGACATTAATTTCTTTTTTTATCAATGAACACTTTTGTGACAAATATAATATTTCATCTCATCTAAATCTCCTTCATGATAGACATTTTTTTTAATTTAAAATTTTTTTTACTTGAAAAAATATAAATATACTCACCAAGTAATTATTACTGAGTAATCATAATGTACTGAATATATCTATTAATGTCATCTTTTAACGTGAAATATTGATATTAACATTCGCATAATGATTAAAAAGTATATAAACATCTGAAATTTTTAAAAATTTAATAATTTAATGTGAATATTTTTTTTATGTAAATTGAAACAAGATACTAAGACAAACTATACCTTTGAGATTCTTCAACGTTCTAAAACGCGTGTGCTGACATCAAAATTTATTTTTATCCGCTTTACTCTGGTCAAATTGTCAGGATGCTAATGTGTCCTATTTTGTATTCGAATTCAAAATTTTTATTGGTAAAATAATCTGTATCAAATATACTTAAGAGTTTACAAAAACATAAAACCACAAAAATACTTTGTTAAAAATTCATCTCAATTCATATTTCATGTTTTTTTCCAAGCTATTATCTCTTATCATTTCAACCAGACAGTCAGGCAAAAATGTCATTATATTCCACCTACTTCCCCTTCGAATCTATCTCCTGTCAACTACTCGAACTACTGAATTTTTCTACGTTGATTATTTATCTAAACATTGATATTCTCTTCAAGTCTATTATTTAATTCTAAGCTATATGTCAAACTTATCTAAAATAAACTTTTCAAATTTTTTTTCTAGGGTTCTCGAGAAACCGAAGCTATACATAATGATTTCAGGACAGAGTGAGATAAAAGGAGTGACAAGTTTTTGGGAGACTGTTAATGAGTCATTATGGTCTAAAACATGTGAGTTGGATCCAATGAGTGAAAAAATAGTTGGAGTAACAGTGCTGGATTTACCTAATTTCCAAGATACAACTCAAGTCAAAGCTTTTGGTACTGTTATGTATACACTTGATGGTAGAGAACTGCAAACTCCGATTAGTTGCTTCTCATTAAATATCTCACAAGCTGTGGATAAATCGTTGACGCCTAGATATGCGACAAATCGTAATCAAAGTGTTCTAGCAATGAAAGCTACATCCTTTGAAAAGGTTATTATTATTAGTCTTGATGGAGAACTAGGTCGAGGCATTAAGCTGCTTAATTTCCTTCAAAAGAAAGATTTTTGTGAGATTCTTCCAGATGTTCATATTTCCAAGAATTCTGAATCGCTGAGACATTGTATATTTGAATTTTTATCAGTAGCAAGCACACAAGTGATCCTTCGCATCTCTGCTAGATCGATAGCACAGTTGAATATTATGCTACACATGCTTCTTAATGAATTCCCGGATGCTCAAGAAATTGAAAAACACAATAAAATTGCAGAAGCTGCTATTACATTGGAGAAAGAATTTGAATCAAAACTTGAATGTGATAAACCAATAGAATTATTAATTGCAAAAGTTAAAACGGATTTGCTGATGCAGTAGATAATTTTCTGGTTGGTTGAATTGAAGTCCAAGGAAATTGCTTCAAAGATTTTTGAACGATCATTTAAATTTAAACATCGATTATTATTCATGTTAGAATTTGTACGATAAGAATAAATTATATTTATACACGTTACATTGTTGGAATAATTCTTGAAAACTCATGCTTTGTGACAATTCATCGTACTTCTATTTGTCAAATAAATAAATTACTCCTCATGCATATGTTATTTTTCTCTGTAGTGAATAAAGTCGAGATGCTAAATTACTCGATTTTCTCAAACAGCTGACATAACCGTATATTTTTAGCTCAAAAAAAAACGAATAACATGAGTAGTTTGAGGGTTTGGAAATAAAGAATAGCGTTTATCTTTCAAATTATTTATTTTGTTAAACTATATAAAGCACATATTTTATAATAGATGTTTGCGAATGAGTAAGTGAGAGTGAGTGTGTTGAGTACAGAACTCGCTGAGCACTTTTGATAAAAAATATCATCATTATGACCGTTACATCTCATTATCGTTTTTATCACTCTAACATATTCTTTAATTATTTCGTATCTCACAATATTCTGTTGATTTTGAGAATTATTATTTTTATTAACAGCTCTTGTGCGCTCTCTGGCTCACATACAGTTTTTCTAAATGCTGAATCGTTTAATACACTAAATCTTGCAATTCTTTAATACATATTTATAACAATCGATTTAAATACAAGACTAAATGCACTGGAGAATCAATCCCAATAGTTTAAAATCATTAAAAGTTATTCCATTGGATGAAATAAAAACATCTTCAATTTTTGTTATCAATTCCGATGATATTCAACAATGAAAATGTATCTTGTTAGTTATAATGATGATAATCATATCTCATAGAGACCATTTAGGCAAGATAACTCAACGATAGTAAATGACAATGTTTAAAAAGAGGTAGATGAGTAACGGTGACAGGGTTTGTTTCATTTTCTTCTTTATGCTCATGACAATAATAATACTAATACTCGGCCGTTATCTTGAACGTAACAATTTTTTTTTGTGTTTAAATCTCTCCTGACATATCAGGCACCGAATCGTTTAGGGTTTCAGCTTTCTGTCTACAAGAAAGTTAAGCGATCATCAAGAACGTCGAGGAATATATAGATGTGAAAAAGGAAAACAATGCATAAAACTTTATTGTAACACTCGCTATTATAACATTTTTTTTTGTGATTCACGCTAAAACACATGACGATTCGGTGGGGTGCTTATTTTTTCGTACACCCTTCGTATGGCTTTACACTCTAGATATCATATCATTACTTATTGGCTCAGTCTATCTAGAATCGCGAATATCACTAAGTCATATAACAGTAGTATGGCAAGTTTTTTTTTCCTCTGAGATTCGTCAACGTGCATTTACAGACCCACTTTTTAATTCTTCTAATTATTAATTAATTGTTATTTATTTTATTATTTATTTATAATTATTTTTCTTCATTTTCTCCTTCACTCTCCTTTATGCCCATTTACATAAATAAACAATCTTTAGGCCTTTACCATCGGAATAACTTATTTTTTTCTTATTTCATAATAGCACAATCTTTAACAAAGTCATTAATAACCCATTCCATCTTTAACGTATAATTAAATATAGAGTTTAATCAATAATCATCGCATTATGTTTCTCTATTTCCCATATCTCTTATCATCATCACTCACTCGACACACATTATTATTATCAATAAACTCTTCACGGCTTTCATTTTTTTTAAATAATCGGCAGCTAGATTCTGTGTGTTGTGTGCTTAAGCTCAAGCGAATGCGAATATTCCACAGTAATGCACCAAACATATTTTTATTTATTTATTTAGTTATTTTTTTTTTGTTAAGTATTTTTTTTCAATTATTCCAGTCTAATCTAGCATACAAGTATCATACACGTCCAACGCAGGGTGACAAAGAGAAATTACTCTGATATGGAATTATGAATGTAATATAATTAATTAACTAATTAGTTAATGGAAAGAATTACATAAATATCGCGGTTAATTCAAAAGGCAATTCCATTTGTAAACAGTTGTCCAGCTTTCGTAGAAATGCTTTACACGTAGAAAAATAAGTCGTAGAAAATACATAGGAAATCTGTCTTCGTACAAAGCACAGGCAGACTTCAAAAGCTGAAAAACTGTCCATTACAACTGCATCCCACATATTGGATTGTATTTGTTTGTGAGCAATAGGGAAGATACACACTACATCACTATTATAATTATTATCATGGGAGTTTATAATTTATTTAAACAAGTAATTAACGATTTTCACGAACTCTTTCTTTTGTCACCCATTATTCGTTACAAGAATTATTTTTCTAAATTTTGTGAATTGCTGATAGTAATAATTTTTTTTTCAGTTTAAAAAGAGTTCGCGCATTATGTGTTTTTTCTATCACATGAACACCTCACTGACAATATGCTGGTGCATGATTTCAACGTTTTTTTATTTCATACTATTTTTTTTTTATAATTTTAATTTTTTTTTTTTGTTTCAATACTTTTAATTACTTTTTTGCATTACCGAGTGCTACTCTACATAAGTGTAATTTTCACGGCGAATTGGAGCGGCGTACCGTGAATCTTATACTTTTTTTTATCAATTTATTTGTCAATCCTATTTATATACAAGTTGTTACCTGTGCGCTAGCGGTATTAAAAAATTACAGTTTCAAAAGAAAAATATGTTTATAATAGTATATTGAGAAAAATAATTTATAAATAATATCTATTATTACTTTATCTCCATTGCTTCTAGAGAAATTATTTATATATTATTTATTTTATATTTCTTTTTACTTATAAATTAATATGATAACAACTTGTTAGTTACAGTGATTGTGCAATCAATATACACGAATGCGCACAGGTATTATTTTGAGTTTGACTATTTTTTTTAGATATAAATTACAGCGGTTAGAAAATGATCGATTCTTTTTCGTAAGGCTAGAGTCCTTCAACTATGTGTTGCTTAAATTTATATTCTTTGATACTTTGTTACTTTACGTTTAATATTTTAATCCACTCTGATTAGTTTCTTTATTAATTTTCAATTAATTTAATCACCGTCCTTATTAATTGAATACATCGCTTTTTTTTTTTAATTTTTCGAGTCATTCTGAGTATTTGAATTTCTAATTTTGATCACCAAATGACAATTAGCGTACTTTATTCAATCAATCATTCATAATTATTATTTACTGTTACTTTGCTTTACGTTACTTCTACAACAGTCGTAGTAATTAGAACTGAATCATTTTTAATTTTATTTAGTTTTTTTTGTATATCTGATATGCGACAATCGACTTGTTACTTACGCATTTTAATCAAGATTCCAAGAAAATCACACCCCCGATAATTTTCGTTCGGCTACCTTAATTAATTACAATTACTTTTCTTCTACCCTGCATCTCGTACTTATTTTTAGAAGGAAATTATTTTAAATTGACTGTTTATGATTTTTTTGTTTGACTCAATTGGATTTGATAATTTATGTTCAAGATGATAAACTCCCCCTTTAAATATTATACTTAAATTTTAATCTTTGATAAGCACATGAACGAGTTTGATTATTAATTTACTAAAAGAAAATCAAAAGAAATAAATTTTCTAGTGGTAATAAAATTTAACATTATAGAGTTTATATTTTTTTTTATTATTAATTTTTTTTTTTTTATTAACTAATGATTGTAAGAATAAAGGGAGAGTTGAACAGTTTAAAAACTAAGTGGACGGGCGGGGTCGTGTATTGCCACTGATGTTTATATATTTAATAGTATTTTTTTTTTCATGACACTTTTGAAACAATCGTTCAATAATAGCCCATACAATCGTTGGAATTAATTTATTATAATAATCTCACTTTGTAAAATCACTTTATTATTTTCATTAATCCGCGATTAATTATGGCTGATTATTCTAGAGTAGTTTTTCAACCTTTTTTTTATGTACAACCTATATAATTTTTTTGTACAATATACATTCGTGTATGATGGTGAATGATTTTTTCATTAAATTTTCTCACAAATTCACGCTGTCTGATATAAGTGTACAATTTTTTGCATATCAATTTTAATTATTAATTATATCTCATGTACAATAACATAGTCACTAAGGCATTCTTGTTATGGCAAGTATTATGCATTGTGTTGCACTATGAAAGGATGTCTTAATGAATTATTACATGACCTAAAAAAAGAATGTGGTAATAGATTTTTATAGTTTTAAAAATGTTTTTTTGTACTTTGTCCTAATTCGACTTGAAACTCATGTTGAAAAAACGCAACATTAATCAACTTTGTACTCAAGCTGGTGTAACTCAGTACAAAGCTTTAACAACCTTTGCGATTGACTCTGACTATTATTTATATTCATATTCAATCGTACAACACCAATGTTATTATTTCTGTAACGTACTTGCCGTTCGAGAATTCGGGGGTGCGGTTAGGTTTCATTTGTATTCATTAAATTGTCCTGCTCGAAAAGAATTGAGAAGCACTTTGTAGTTTTATTAATTATGTTTACGCAAAAAATATCTTCAGTGGAGAATACTTTGCGCCTGTATTCGACTCTTTACGTCACAGGTATTCGTATAAAATTGACGTTGAGTGATATATATTTCTGTTTATAATCATTTTTTTTAGATTTTTCTGCAATTTTTTTTTTTTTTTTAATATTTATACAAGGCGCTCTATTGCGAATTTTTAGGGGAAGAATATAAAAATAGCTTTTACATGGTGTGGTGATGCGCCCGACTGAATATTTCATTGTTTTTTAAGATGACCGAGATTTATTGGTTACTTAAAGAATCATTATTTATATTTTATGAATTTTTGCCAGGAATAATTTTCATAAAATAAAATTCGTATAATTTATATCAGCTATTATTTTTTACTTTTCTTTCTTCTATTAGCAAAGAATTTGGTCTACAATAATTTTTTTTTTTTTAATATAAATATAAATCTATATTTCTGTATTTAGTGTATTACAATTAAATAAAAAAAAATAATATTAGATTCCAGATGGAGGCTCAGTTAAATATAATATTACTAAGATATCTTACAAATATTTCATTAAATAAAAATTCATTTATATATTTAAAAATATTAATTATCTAACTAATTATTTCATTTAAAAAATTTTTTCAATAACTATAATGCATATTAATTTTGTATAAAAAAATTTTTATAAAATTTACCATTAAACATTTTTCCATAAAATTAACGAAATAGAATTATTAACAAAACAAATATATTTTAACCAAATTACTTAACAAAGCACCTCCGTGTATAATGTCATAATATCTGATATCGTCTAACATGTTGATAAAAATGATCATGATATTTAACACTTGTTTAATACTTTTTGTTTTATCGGTTTTTTATACATCAGAATAGCAATAATAATAGCTGTTTCATTAATATATAATATAATTTTCTAATGTTGCATTCCTAACAGAAGCCAAATTGTGCAACATAACGATATATTTTATCTTAATTATTTAAAAAAAATATTTCCGGTCTTAATCGCTTCATTATTCCGTGATGTTTCATACGAATACGCGCGAATTTTTTGTGCGAATCTGAAATACCTATATTACATTGTGTTCACGGTTTTTATTTCTACATTGAATTGAGTTGTTTTATTTACATGTATGCATAGGTACTTAATAATTTAACTGGCGATCAACCGATAAGTCATTGACTTTCCTAAATACTTTATTTCATTAGGCTTTAAAAATTAAATGAGGAAACAATGTCGTTTACGACTCTAGGCACTGTCTACTCGCTAATAACGATTCCATTTAAATAATAACGATAATATAAATAATTATCATAATAATAATACAGGATAGTAATAATATTATTACACGAAGGAAAACGATTTGATAATACAATCAATAAAATATCATCATTATTAACTTTGCATTCTCATCGCTCTGTTTAAAATTTGCGACATTATATAAACTTTTACGGCTTTTATATATACAACTGTTTTTCTGTAATTAATTGTTTCTATAATTTCCTAATAATGCGGTAGTGATAATCATTATTGTAATAATCTATTATTATAACAATTACTATATCATATTTGTGTACTATTTATATTTTATTATAGTACATTGCATTTCATTTATTAATCTAGTAAAAAGATAGCTTCTCTTTCTTAATTGTTTACATACACTTATCAATATTATATTCACTTATCATTTTTTATTCGTAATCCTGACCCAAAGAACTCTCAACAACATAACATAGTCTTTGGGTCATTTTTTTTCACCACTTACTTATCTTGATTTAATGTCTTTACATTGTCAATTGTCATTTAATAGTTCGTGCATATCTCATCGATCGTTGGCCTTAGTGGGACCATTTCATGAAAAATTTACTGATTTAAAGTATTGGAGATGAGTAGAGTCGTTTACGAAGCTCGTAAAATATAGAAAAAGTTTATGATGTTTTCTCTTACTTCTCCAAAAGTTTTTTAATCGAAAAAATGAGCTTTAAAGTAACTTGAACTGGCACGACTATTCTGTTTTCTTCTTTGTATCAAAGTGTAAGCTGAGTGCCAAATTATCTAAATGTAGAGAGCATAATACTCGCAGTTTCTGTTGTGTTAACACATGGCCAGAATTTCTGTAGCATAGAGAAGAATTGAAGTTTATAGACAGACCTACGATTGGCCCTCAAAACCTCTCCTGATGCTAGTAAGACGAGTATCGTCATTGATACGAGTCCTTGTGGAAGGTGTCACTTTTGTGGAAGATTCTGCGGTCCTCTCTTTGTAAATCTTGACTCGCGAAATTATTCTCCGATTTTGGCCTTGGCAATAACCCAGTTGGAAGTGTTCTAAGTTCTAAACTGTGTACCTGTAATTATTATAAACTTAAATATAATTTTCCGAATTTTATCAAAATATTATTAGATTATTACAAAAGTCTTAAACAGCGCTTGAACAACTTTTAATTAACCGGAATATTTGATGATACTTGAATAACTTTTAATCAACTAGAATATTTTATATAAAAATTTCTGATAAAAGACTATCGTTGAAAAAAGAAATTAATTAAAGTAATCAATACATCAAATTAAATTTATTATCGAATAAAATCATGATACTTCTTCTTTCAATCTAATAATTAAATCTCAGTCTCAAGGAATGTAATTTAGTTCAGTAATTACCGATTCTTCACTCGCACTGGCATGCGCCGCTTGCTCAGCGAGTGCATTGACAACAGCATTTATCGTCTTAGATTCACTGCCAAGATCTTCTTCTCGATGTGCCACCAAATTTGGATTTTTGCCGATTTTATTCAACCTGTACAAAGAGGTATAATAAGCGTAGGGAATGTTGCAACAGACACAACCAACGAATTACATTGCAGAACGTTAAAAAAACCCTCACATGACATGTTTTAATTTAGAAATTTATTGCTTTTTTTAATTTCACACATTGATATATTTTTTTCAAACTCATATGAATTCATTAATTGTCTTGTTAGGGTTTTTGATAATGACGGACCGGTGGATCGATAAAAATAAATATTAAAAATACCACTTCACCACACTTAAGCATGATCCTAGGTATATTTGTGCAAACGATTTATTTATTTAATTGTAAAATTTATCTTAAAAAAAAAATTGCTAAAATAAATAGGTTACTGTGTAATTTAAATTGCACATATATACCATAAAACCGACCGGACCAAGAGAGATAATTGTAAAATTTAATACAGGCAATAAAAATATTTATAATATAATATTAAGATTAAGGTTATTTATATAATATATAGAATAAAAGACATTTATAATCAGCAGCTCTTGCTGGCAGTTGTGGCAAAAGCTCAGCGCTTAGCGTGACAAAGTTGCAGGCATATTTAGAGCATATTTATTCATAAATAGTTATTAAATATAATCAGTAGACAAACTCACATCCATATCTGTCAATTGACGTAATATATAAAAAAAAATTTTTTATACTTATAATGAATATTATTATTTTTTTTTTGGGATTTGAGTTTCGTCCCTCTTGGTATAAACACCAAGTCTGTGTCCCTTTAAAATGATCAATCAGACTTGGCCTTAATTACCCGGTGGCAAATACAATGATACTCGCAAACTTTCTTTTTAAGTTATAAAATATCATCAATTAAAGATATATATTTAGAAATACTTAAATTGAAGAAGAAAGCGCGAGTTGTAAGCAAAAGCAAAGTCGACACACCCACTTGGAATAAAAGAAGATTTATGACGGGAAAGGGACGATGGTGATCGACATCTATTAGCACACCAACTCGATAAAACAATCCTAACCAAAGTTTATACCTCTCGGCGGCAACGCTTTCCATAGTTCTACGCATAAGCGGATATTGGTCCAGGACTGCGTTAAAATGGTCCACTGAGAGGCTGAAAAGATTGCAGTATGTTTCAGCTCTGACTGAAGCAACACGTCTTGCATTTGTCAGTAAACAAATTTCTCCAAAATACGATCCGTCTGATAAAGAAGTTGCTACTTCACCATTGGCCATTACAATGTCAACTATTCCTTCCTGAATAAAATACATCTTGGAGCCTATCGTTCCTTCTTTTATAATGATGTCACCTGGAATAAATTGCATTTTTTATTATCATCTTTTTTTATATTTTTCTTATCCTAACAGTCAAACGAGTCCGTTTTTATCGCAACACAACTAATGTGGGTCATGGTGACCTTAAACAATCTGAGCTATTATATTATAAAGTTTTTTGATAGTCACTGACATTTATGATAGAAATATATATATATATATATATATATATGAATTAAAATATTATGACTAAATAGTATTGAAAAAAAAGGATTGAAAACAAAAAATCTTATTTTTCATTTATGCTCTTGACCCGCATTGGTTGTTGAACGTTTACTTATCTCTTTACTATTGAATGAAAATAAACATGATACCTGGTTGGAAGACTTCATATCTCAGTTTTGTGACTACGTCAGAGACAAAATTTGAATCTGCATTAGCAAAAAAGGGTACTGAGGCTACCAGAGATCTGCAGTTGTAATTTATCACATCCTATGAACCAGAATAAAATATAGTTATAAATAACAGCAATATTTTGTGAATGTTGTAACAGATTATTGTGAAAAATTTGCATCATAGCTAAAGTTTAACACATATTTTATTGGCAGTTTACATTTTTTTATTTCATTCATTTTTTTTTTTTCATTTTTAACGATGTTCTAATTATCTTTTTTTTTTATCAACTATTCAGTTGTCATTACAATTCATGTATTTGCAGACAACTGACATTTTTACTTGATGTGAAAATGTAATAAAGAATTGGCTACCTCTCTGAGTTTTTCTGAAAGTTCTCCCAGAATGAGTTCCTCGTCGAAGAATTTGCCTTGGTAGCGATGCTCGAAGTACTCCGTTATTCGCTGACGCATTTCTCGTGGTAGTTTTCGGTACGCCATGTACTCTTCAACTTGCTTGACCTGGACATTTCAAAAATACCAACATCAGCAAGTGTATTTGGGACGGAAATATCGATATGCTTACGATACCTTCTCACGATATTGCCTTCTTGAAGAGTCAAGTGACTGGATGAGATTTGTAGCATGACCAAGGAAAAGTGCATAACACGTAGCACCACTGATCATACTGAGCATCGTGAGCCACATATCGGTCAACGACTGCGGTGGAAACCTGCCATATCCTATACATAACATATGGGACATTGCTTTGAACAAAGCCCACGAATATTGCTCCAACCAGAATGAGTTCTGTAAGTAGATTTTTTTATTAATATTTTTAAAGATTTTTTTGTTTAATTGAATTTTTTTTTAAGAATGAAAAAAAAATTACCTGCAGTTCATTAATTGCTACCCAAGAATTACTAGGGAATCCTTGAAGCATAGGAACAAGGAATTGAAGACAACCACTCCAGTGGCCGATCAATAGCATCATACAGATTAGATTGAATATTCGCATGAACACCGACGCCATATTCAGGAACTGCCAACAACAAAAATTAGCTTTATTTTCTTTCATTAGCAACAATTTTAGTGGGTTATCTAGTTAATATTTCTCAAATCCGGTTAATATAATAATTTTTAAACTCATTCGTCTATTGTAATATTTGGGGTACTTTTAAAAGCATCTCTGGCAGTTGTGTACAGCAAATAAGCGGGGAAAACAATAAAATAAAAATTATAGAACAGGGTGTATTATAGTCGAACGAGATGTCTTATGTTCTCATTCATATTTTTCTACTGTTAGCTAATTCAATAACATTGTATAAAATAAACTTTTGAAAAATTGGGTACTGCATAAATTAAAAGGCTAACATGTACATTAAGCACAAAGAACAACGGTTCCAAGCCTTGTAAACTTAAAGTTTTAATTAATTGATGAATTTTTCATGATCATTGTCAAATTATAATAAAAATAAATTATTTTGATAATATTAAATAAAATCATGGTTTATAAAAGTACTAGTTATGTTATATGATATAAAGTAAATGATAAAACATAATACATTGATAATTAAATTGTTAACTGAAATACATGAAATATTGTATGTATATAACTATACAATACTTTCAACAGTCATACGAAAAATCAATCTCTGACGATGGGCGTTATGAAATTCTCGAATGCGGGCCACCCTTGTGCGCCGGTGCAAATTCTTGCAATTGTAAATGGAATAGATTGAACATTGATATTTGAACTGCACGCTTTACTCTATCATACTTCTCGAAGAAGAAGCCTTGTAGAAGAAATACACAATTCAAGTGGAGAAGATTGATTGATCGTTGAGGGATAAAAAAATCAAAAGATTTCAAATCAAAAAAGAAATGCTGTTCAATTCTTTTTTAGAGTACATTAAAGACAGAAAATTAGTCAAACAAAAAAATACAACACAAAAGTGCACTTATTTTACAATCGCTAACAAAAAAATTGCCAGATATTTAAATAAATAATAATGATGATAATGATAATAAAAATGAATAATCTAATAAATATTCAGGGTTAAAAATGGCTTCAGCTCACACAGCTTCTTTTGAAAGTAACTTTAAAATAGGGAATTTAAAAAAAAAGATATATTCAACTGATGACACGTGAATTAATTGAAAATGCGTTTGTGTCCATCTGATTGATGATGTCAGTGGAGTATTTGAAGATGGTACACTAGTATGGCATAGTTATCTGAAGCATTACGTAGCCATATAGGGTTTAGTAAGGGTTGTATATTTGTTGTTTCATTTAGACATAGTATTTATGGCCAATGTGCCAGTTGGATGGACACATACGCATACAGACATATGATGAGCAAAACGAACAAGCATCACGGACAAGCCGTGAACTGATGTTACGCTTTATATATGACAAACCCGTTTAGCTTGACATTGCAATCCAATATTTGCCACTATAACAAAGAAGGCTTTTGTTTCCTGAGTACTCTAGAGTGGATTAAATCTGATAGATAATTAAATTTTTTGCTGACATGTTGCATTTTCAAGCCTACGGGTTTGACGGTTAATTAATTACAGATAACTATGTATGTATAAGATAAATATATAAATATATCTTTTATTGATGATGGTATGATAAGTCTAGTTGCTAATGATTGGATAATTTAGATAGTCAAATATCTTCAACCTACTACAGGGTCAAGGAATAATTAACTTTTAGTTTAGTAAACTTAGATATAGAGTGGAATCAGTAATGTATATTGTAAATGAATTAACTCACAAACATTTTCAATACATTACCTGATCTAATAATTAATAATTAATATAACACACATTATCATTAAGTAAAAATAAAATTAAATACATATACGCGAGCACGAAGGTGTATGCATAGTATGGAGTTAATTAGAACTTGACTTGATATGTCGAGTTGCAGGTCATAAAAATTATCAATCCAAACGACAAACGATAACAATTAAATATTTTATTTTTTTTTATTGTTAATAATAAATATTATATTTATTATTATCTACGAGACAGTCACAAAGTCGTGTGAGCGAGAGCTTTTTTAATAATGATAAAAGATAAATAATTGTCTAATAATTATAATAATAATAATGACAGTATACTTTGATAATGATAACAGCATTAATTAACTAAAGGACAAACCGCGAATACTTTTAAATAAAATAAATAAAAATATAGATGATATGAATGAGAAAACTGAAAATGGAAGAAAATAAAAAGAATTTTGTATTGAAATATTTTTGAATAATTTGAAATAAAAAAGCACAGCTTAAAGCGTAATATATATATATATATATATATATAAAAATACAAGCACATAATCAGCCAAGGAAGCAAAGATTAACTGACAATGTAGCAGAATTGAACTATGAAATACAAATAATTCACAGCGAATGCGGGCAAAAGATTGATTTATTGACACACACATAGCATACGTTTATTTTCAATAAATAATACAACTTCTAAAGTACTTTTGCTTGGTGAATTTTTCGTCTATCACGAAATGTGCAACACCTTCTTGTGGCATCTTCTAAAGCTCCAATGTATGCTGGTTATAATTTATTACTCGTGAATAAACGGCAAAGCGACAAAGAAGGGACGCCCAATTACGTGCGCTGCATCGAGATATATAAAATATCACACATCGTCTAGCGATCAAAAGCTATGTACTTTTATAAAGTCAATTGTTATTTAAATTTCAAAATATTGTATATAATACATCATCATTATCATTATCACTTGGTAGAGTTTCATACAAATATAAAGTAATTGTGCGAGATAGAGCAGAATTTTAGAATAGATAAAAAGAGAAAGAGATATAAAGAGTAAAAAAAGAAAAAGATATTCGAGAAGAAAGGAATTCAAATTATTCTATTATACTTAGCACATCTCAACAATTTTTTAAGTCTCTGACTCATTCTCTTTTCAGTGAAATATTTTATACAATATCGTGGTCTTGGAGGAAACAATGTAATTACTGTCACTAATAGGATAAATAACTTTTATATTATTTAATATACCAAGATGCTATTATTGTTAATATTTAATTAATACTTTTTATCGCTAGGCAAGTGTGTTGAAAATGGTGTATAAAACTTTTTTATTAGCATAGCCTATCGCTGCGAATAAACGGTTAAGACGAAACAAAACCACTTGTAAATAATAATTAATAATAATAGTAATTAAAATAGTAGTAATAATAATTAAAATATTGACAGAAATAAACAAAAAAACAGTAAGGCGGCGGAATAATAGGATTAAGCGAACGTTTTTAAGTCAAAACCAACGAGCCAATCAGTGTGCAGATCTCCTTTGACATTTTGCGCATTCCTTATTCGACATCAAGATACGAAACATCGATGGATTCGGTGGAATGAGTGCTACTCTACTTATTTAAATTATATTATTATTATTTTTTTTTTCAAGAAAAAATTAACTGTCTGATGGTTTATGATATATCTAACTTTCTATTGTTATTTATAAATAAGAACAATAATTGTTTAAAATGTTTTTTAATATTCATCAAGGCCAATAATTAATTTAAAAATTTATTTTTAGAATAAAAGTTAAATTACATATGAAATAATGAATTATAGTCAAGTTTGGTTTCGTATGAAATGAGAAGTTTGATTATTACTCGAATAACAGTGATATCCTGGGGGATTATAATTTCAGTACCAAGTCTAAATGATATCAAGCAATAATGGATTTCGGAAGGTTTATTTACAAAAGATATAAATAAAATAATAAATGAAAATAATAAAATCCTTAGAGAGCAACATTAACAACAACAACAAGGAGTAGTTTAAAACTCATTGTTGTTTCCACTCCATCGAGTTTCGAAAAATTGATTCAAAATAAATAGGAATTAGCAGTTTATTTAATCGGGACTGCGCAAAGATATGCGAGCTTGCGCGCGCTTTCTTCAGGGCGGGTTACCTTAAAAATAAGGTCGCTTTTGTTGAAACCGGACTTCTTTTTATTCGTATTGTCAGAGCTTAGGCGCCCCCTCCGCTCAGTGCGTTTTTTTTGTAGGTTCTGCAATATCTAGAAACAAAAGAAAGCCGGGACATAGCAAGACATAGTAAGAGAGAAGAGTTAGACCAAGGAAATGTTAGAAATAAACATAATTTGTTTAAGAAAAATTAGAAAAAAGAAATTTAAAAGAGGATTGGAAATATTTTCAACTACTTGATGAGATAATAGAATTACAGTCCAATTTTTTTTCTTTTTATTTTGATTTTTATTAAAACAGTTAAAATGAAATGAGAAGAATTTAAATAATTCGTTAGTAAAAAGTATAGTTGAAAAAAGTTTAGGGCTATAGAGCATTAAAGTAATAATAATGTGGTAGCAGCGAGCCTGAAAAACATTATCGCTCTTTCCATCATTTTCTATAATACTTTCATCCTAATATATAAGTTTATCGATTTTTCATTAATTCTCTTTGAAGTATTATCAAAGATTTAGTGACTATTTATGCTAATTTATCATCAAAAAATACTCTCTCGCTTTTAAAGACTATGTATGTATGTGTGTGCGTAGATTTATCGTACCGATGAAGTCTAGGAGATGTTTCATCGACCGGGTTCGAGGTTTTAAGTTGAATTCAACATAAGTTAAAATTCACCATCGCCAAGTTATAGTAGATAAAGAATCATAGCAATAATTAAATAACGTGAAAAGCCAGAAATATAAATATATACGCAATTATTTTATAATAATAATAACAATAATAATAAAATAGATATAAAGTGATGATTTTTTATCAAGCAATCGCTTAAGCTTTATTCACTCTTTTGAATTTTGTCAAAGAGTGAGCATTTCAAATAACAATTCAATTGCTAAAGTGTATGTATAAAGTATCGGTTTGCTCTCACGTTAAATATATCAGATGTTACTGTCGATATGTAAGAGAATGTGAACAAAATCAATATTGGATGGTGAAAAATATTTAGAAATAAATTTCGGAGTAGAAATATCGAAAACTTCACTGAGAGAAAGTTTCAATTGTAAAAATATTTTTTGTTCTTTGTTTTTTAGATGAATAATTGAAAAATTACTGTTGGAAATTATTTTTTGATGACAATTGTTTGTTTCTGTAGAGAAAATTAGTAAAAAAAAAACAATGTAATTTACGTGTTGAAAGAAACTGTTTTTATTTCAAAAAAAAAAGAAATTAATAAACATAAAAATTACATCTTGTTATGACAATCTTGGTTTGAAAAAACTTTCAGAAGTTACTAGAATGTTTTTAATTACTTACATAAGATAAAAAATTCTCATGAGAAAACTTGTCTTATTATTAGCAGATTTATTTGACACTTCAGTGTTTATTTTTCTTTTTAATCTGAATAAAATATTTTTCTTTATATATAAGGAGTATTTACTAAATAATTATTTCTAGAAAATTGAATGATAAGAAAAACAGATTTTCTTTACTTCAAGTTCTTGAATAACTTCATTTTTTTTTTATTAAAATATTAATTTTCTCATGAATAAAAATTTTATAAGATTGAAAAAATATTCTAATGTTCATTGGAATTCATGAATTAAGTATTTTATGTATGAGTTGATAACTGAATTTATTATGAAAACAATCAATTGATCATATCCTGAAATATTTCAATAAAAAATACTGGCGATTACAAATTGAATTAAAGAATTTAGTAATTAGCTTTCTCTCAGTGTAAGTCCTCACATATCAACATTTTTAGTTTTACTCAGTTCTAGTATCAATCAATTAGAATGTCACTCTTCAGATAATGATGAATGAAAACAAGCGGAAAATGTAATTGGATGATACAAACATCAATGCGTTATAAAAAAAAAATAGTAAAAAATAAATGCCAACCATTTATTATAGATTGAAACACTCAAGTGTAATAATGGAAATTTAGACAGCGATTGAAAGTCGCAAAAACGTACGCCAGTGGCAGTGTATAAATATTTATCGCCAATACTAAAGATAGAGTTAAAAGTCATGATAAACTGTTCTGATTTACAAACCGGAAGTTACGAAATTTTTTTTTACCGTCCATCAAGGTGACGGAAATGCACGAGTGCCGAATCTAATTAACGATATCTCATTTAGTATCACTGAATATCCAGAGTTGTACAAGTAGCTCAATAATGAGCTGCTAATGACATTTTTGTTACGGTTCCACGATGCGAAACACCATTCATGAGGTGGATTTGAATGAGTTATAATTTCCAACTTAAATACAAAAGGTTGGAGAGTGTATATGAGCTGTGCTTAAAGCGTGCGAGAAAAATTTTTATGAGTGGAGAGAGCAGTAACGTGTTGAATTATTATACAGAAAACAGTAGTTACTTTTATAAAAGAAAAAAATTGTCGTGGAGGAAGAATGTAAATAAAAGTAATATTTAAAACAGGATAATCAAAAATATCATGGACTTGTGATCATTTGATTAATCATTATATAGCAATGTTATATTAGTTTGATAGTCAATTAGGAAGACAATAATCAGGCAGGTGAATGACACGAGGCAGCAAGCAGGGTGTGAATATGAATTCGCTTGTATGGAGGAGTGAGTGATAAGACAAATCGATATATCTATACATGTAATATTAAATAAATTATACAATAGGTCATGTTATCTATGGGGGGGAGAGGTATATGTTTATATACAATGCCAATTGCATAGGAAAATCGAACGTCACATAACCATATAATTAACGGGCACATTGTTAAATAAATAACTGAAACAAAAGAAAATTGATTAAATTATCGGGCAAACACATTGGTACACCTAACAACACTCACAAGCAATCCTAAAGTATCAAACCAGTCCGACTGGTTGTTTTTTATTTCTTGCTCATCATTCCCTCTTCGAATATTCTCCATCAATAATTTCTTTATTATTATTTTTCATCACTGATAAATACTCAACTAATTGATGGTCAATATTTTCATCATTTAATGGCTCTTTTCAACTAGAAACATCTGCAAGAAGTTAGTATATTCGAAGAGAGACGTGCACATTGTCTCTAAAGTATGAAACGAGTTTTCTGAACCTCTATCAACGGAAATGTCTAACAAGAAACCGACCAACATGACAGCATGTCATAACACATCGTTCTCAGGACATTGGCAAGAACTCATGTCATTTTCTTGTGTCAGTGCAAAGTGCAAGGGATGATTTTATTTAAGTTAAACTAAATAATAACCATAAAACAGGGTCAATATTCCACCACATTGCATGGACACTTTGCGAGCAATTCAAGTAAAAGAGTAGGAGAAACTACGTGGAAGGAATCCTCGATCGAGAGATGATAAAAAATGACCGAATTTTACGGTCATTTAATATTAATACTAATGAACTTTTAATTTCTTAATAGCCAACTAAGGTAAATGTGCCAATTAGTGACCCAGTCTTCATCAATTGATGACTTAGACCTAGAATTCAAATGTTTTCTACTCTGTTCCATTTATTGATCAGGAATTAGAATTAAATATTAATAATAAATCAGAATAATCTTTTAAACTGTAAATAATTCACTTTCAATTAAAACTTATTTTTCAAGTAATATTAGTTGATACTCTCAATCATATTTGACTTTGATTGGATCATTAATTAGAACAGTTCACTCATTCTAAAGCAGTCTCGATCGTGATTCATATTCGTAAATGGGTAAGTTTATTAATCTAACACAAAATAAAAAATAAAACCAACTCAATGAACAAAAATAACTCAATTGTTTAAATCTTTTCACAATATCGTTACCCAGACTCCGACACGACAAGACTATATGCAACTCTTCTAGAATATATTGACAAACATAAAACTCATAATTCAAAATCCATCAAGTTAATTGATATTAATTTTAAAATGAAAACAGTGTTAATATATTTAACAAACAAACAAAAAGTCCATAGTATACACAATAAATGATATCTAGGCATAATATATACGTAGAAAAAACATTAATTTTTAAGTTAACGAACGCTTCAATCAAGAAAGGGCAATTGGCCTTGGTTTCGGGGTTACTAGGCAGGCACACCTTGCTGGTTCGGTCTGGTTGGGGCGGTGTAGCCCGTCGCTCGTAGTGCCTCTCCGGCTGTTGGTATAGGGGGATCTGCAAACCCATTCGAAATGTGTTCGCAAGGCCCATAATCAACCATCAGAAACTTTCTTAATTTTTTCATTTCTTAAAACAGTTTCATATCATCGACATATGGTTTTAGTCTATTCAATAGTATGTCTGGTACATATGTGCATGTAAGAGATAAAGTTGGAATTTAGATTTTAATGAGCGCGAATTTTTATTTTAATTATGAAATAATTTGTGATGTAAATGATTTCTTGTAACTGAATAGGCAATTTTTTTTCTGTTTTCTTTGATTTAACATCTGATGTTTTGTGTGCTGAAGCAGCAAAATTAGTGTTATTTTTCTTCTATCAGATTCAGTTTTTCCAAGATATCCTTAGTATAATTTAGTTATTGAAATAATGTCATTTGTCTGAATGATTGTAGTAGGATTATGTTGTTTTTAAACTAAAACTGATATATCAAATGATATCACATTTGGAACCAGTTTAATTGAGACGAGGTCTTATGTTTCAGGTAACAATGCTTGTGGTTTGATATCATAAATCACGTACTCAATATCTCTTACTATGACAATTAAATAATTAGACAGTTGTACACACATATAAAAAAGATTACTGAGATTCCAGTCTTACTGATAAATGTTATTTTCAACAGCAGAATGTATTTTTTAGACTTTAAATAATATTAAATATTTTTAAAACTTATGGTTAAAAAAAATAAATGAAAAGTGATATATATTTTTTATTTCGAGCCTACAACCAACGCGTGTTTCTCTCATCTCTGACCTTTGGCTTTTATTTTTTAGGGACTCTATTAATCAAGATGATCGATCGTTGTGCACTCCTTGACCAAACTCGTACTATCGATCAACGCTTGATTCTCTAAACTTTCATAATCTGCACGTCTGGCTGTTATATACTGAAGTCAAGTGAGAAAAATTAATGACAGAATTGTTGTCAGCGTGTAAATAAATGGAATATTTGAATAAAAAGTAAAAAAAAAACTTGATTAAATAATAAAATTTTGTATAAGGTTAATAATATCAACGATGATGTTTCTCGTCCTGCAGGAAGTGACTTCTGATTGGTTGACGAGTGCCTGATTGATTCGTTGGTCTGTACCACGTGAAATGTGGTTGTTGCGCTAACGAGTGATAAAGCGAAGCTAGAGAGACAGAGAGGCAATGACAAAAATAAAAAAAAATTAAATGGTATACCGATTGAGAGCACCGTTTTTTACATGTGTAAATTTTTCATTTCGATTATCGACATTTCAATAACTATATTTTATATGTTTTTATTGATTAACAGTAACTGGGAAATATGTTTTGTTATTCTATTTTAAACCATTAGATATTATTTATAGTCATTTTTATTATTTTTCATTTGTAATCGTAAGTGTGTATATAGTCTAGATAAAGGCCTACTTTCGGTCTATTGAACCTATAGTTTCCTGTTGAACTACTTACTTATTTAACGATTGATCGAGAGAGTTTAGAATTTATAGAGAATTGCTTTGAGCAACAGAAACCTAATTATTTATCGCGCTTTACTGTTGAATTTCATTTTTTTCGTAGTAGAAAGAATAAATTATTTCTCTTTTTTATCTTTCAAATAATAACAAAAAATAATAATATTTAAACAAAAATTGATTTTACAAGGATTTGTTTGTTTATTTTACTTTGATTTCTTTCATCACGGTTTATCTTTTTCTGAATAAAATGAAAAAAATAATTTTGAGTTGAGACATAAATATTAAAATACACAGCAATATATAAATATAATGATAAGTAAACACTTACATAGACCTCTTCCCATTGCGAAACGTATCGCACAAGTCTTGATAATCGCAGCAGTCTTACGAGCGACAGAAGTTTCGCTAATCTGAGAATTCTAAGTGCACGTCCAGCATGTAAAATCTGGAATGACTCGCTAAAATCCTGAAACTAAAAATAAATTGTTTGCGTCAATAACGGAAGGGAAGAAAAATAATAGAATCAAGTAATAAATGGAAAATCCGTTAATCATACTAAGAGGTAAAGAAGAAACGGAATTCAACACTCAAATGAATATTTTTGTAGCTGATATGTAAAGAGAATGAAATCGGAGAGTGGAAGGTGTAAACTCTTGGCTTGATGAGAGAAAGCAAGGAGAAGAGATTCGCGTAGGCAAATGAAAAAAGCAGTATGAAAAACGAAGACTCACTTACTTGATTAAATATGAGAAAAATGTAGTCTAGTGGTATAGAGGAGATGAGGTCAAGAAAGAACCAAGTCCTGAGGTAGTGTTTCGCTATCAATTTCGGGTCCAGTATCACTTGCTCTGCATTGTCTTGCTGCATTATCCCTGGAAAAAAAACCACACCAAATCTTCATTAAAAGTTAACTCCACGTGTAGTTGTTAATAAGAATAATAAATCGACCTCGTGTATTTGTAGAGAAATAAATTTAAATGCAAATCTAAATTATAATAGTTTTTGTCTCTGTATCTGATACGTATATTAAAAAAAATATATTTTACAAAGTATGCTTTTGAATATTTCAATTATAATATATTCACTATTTTACTTGACTACTTTCTGCATGTTATTGATTATATATTAAATTCAATTCAATTTAATCGTTCGAACGTGAAATTTTCTTTTAAAATGTAACCAGAATTGGAATATTTGACAGATGGTCATGCATAAAAAATGTTTCATTTTGAAAATAATGAAAGTTAATAATTGAGTATATTGTAAAATATACAATTGATCATCTACAAAAGCATGAAAGAATATCAATCATTTTTTTAATGCAAAAAAATTTTTTTCATTGACCCAATAACTAGATATTTTAATCAAATTTATTATCTCCATATATTGCATAAAACTTTTTTTTTATCTTCTGTTATTGTTTTTTATAATATAATTTATTTCTTTGATTCGAATGTTGATAAAAAAAAATAAAATAGCAAGAGACAGCAGTGGTTTTAATTTTCTCAGTTAAATCTCATGAGACTCTGAAGCAGCAAAGTCAGAAATAGACATGGAATTTGGTATGTGGTGACTCGAGCGTGGCTGATATTGCTAAGGAGTTCCCTGGGGTGTTGTTCCCAGCCGTAACGGCCGCAAAACTTCTTCATCATTTCATAGATAAAATTACGAGAAGGGATGTACTTTGCTTATAAGAAAAAAGGACCATTATTTTTCTTTTCTTTTTTGAGATTTGTATTTAAGAAATAAAATTGAAATATTTTAACACATTAAGATAAGAAAATCACTGGTATTTAGGAACGATTAACTGGTTAATAAATCTTGAGATAAAGTGAACTGTTGTCTGAATGACAGTAGGAGCAGTGTGTGTCTTCACGACCTAATTTTACTTTGTGTCACTCGAACGCGCATCAAATTAATCTTCAAGTAATAACAAAATGTCAAGAAGCTCACGAGTCTTCCTCAACGGGCAAACAATAGTGTTGTTATATAGTGTCAAGTGTACGTAGACAAGGAGTCTTAATAAAAGCTATACTCTTTCTCCAGTGTATTGGAAGATATTTGTTAATCCACAAGTTAGATTTTTAAATGATTTCAAATAGGACAGGTGGTAATGAAATGTTAAATTTACTGGGTTGTGAATAAATCTTTTGTAATTTTAATGTGGCAGCAGGATTTTGTGAAGTGATTGATCCATTGTTTTCACAATAAATATAGATATTTACTCATGAATTAAAAATTTATCCACCTGATAATTCTCATGTCTATCATATTTTTTGGAGCTTTTTAAATACTTTATATTTAAACCAATAATAATTTTACTCAAAAAAAAGACCTTTTAAATAGCAATAATTGGAGTTCTCTTAAAATATAATTATTTATTTGGATTTTTAATTATTTTTTTAAATTATACTCTGTTTAATTATTTATTTAAAGAATTTAATTTTAAAGAGAAAAAAATCCCTAATGACTATTTTTATTTTTCCAACCACTAAATATCCGTAGGGATCAAATGATCTCCAATAGCCACACTAACCACGGACATGAACAAGATAATTGTTAATTTTCCGCCAATCCCGAGTAAATGAAAGAAAAATGATATCAATTTGAGTAATGTTTGTAATCAATACACGTGAAATAGCAGTGCTAAATTTATATCATGTTAATTGAGTAAAAATGATCTTTCCTGATCATACTATTTATATCTTGCATAAAATATTACCCGTTCTGAAGTTTACGACAATATCTATCAGAAATATCGTATCCGAAAGGCAGTTGAAGGCTATCCATCGGGTGCTTAGATCATCGTTGAAAAAACTAATAGCAACTGGCAGAATTATTAGGTTTGCTACGAGTAACAGCAACATACAAAGGTCCCAATAAAATCTGCAACAAAAATTTATTTTTAATTAATAACTTATAATTCTTATTTATATCAGATAATTCGAATATATAAATGTATATACGTTGATAAATAGTTAAAATCCTACATTAAGATTCATTCGTGATAACTAAGTAGCATTAATTTATAGAAATATCTCTTGGGGTGCTTGATTTTATAGGCAAATAAATAATTCATTTTGCTGATTCATTTAATAATTTATTGGAGAAGGGCATTCTAGCAGTAGAGAATTAAAAAAGAATAATAATAGATGATATATATTTTATTTTTATCTTCAAATTAATTTCTATTAAAAGTATTTCAAGTTCTTCCAATTAAAAATTAAACTTTCTCAAAGTGAATATTTTTTGCTATTGATTGTAATTGAAAAAAAAATATATATATAATATTAAATGAAAAGTTTTTTAAAAAATATCTCAAGAAAATTTTCTTCTCGAGATAATTCAACATTGATTTACTTTATGCTGAGGTCTTACTGCTTCAAGAATAAGCTTATAAAAAGACTTTATTAGATTCTAAAAATAAATATCCCCTCAAGTAATCATATAATTAATTTTTTGATCATGTCTACACAATTATATAATTTAGAAGAAACATTTAAGGGAACAATAGTGAAGTTGGTGTGTATCTGTTCCACATAATCAACATGGTGAAATGATTGCTAGCATTTGGTTAGGAGAGAAACCGAAAGATGGATTTGTGGGAGTGTAATACCCTAATAGGATTATGTTGAGTTCACTCGGTTGAATTTCGACGTGCGCTTTTGGAGCCATATAAAGCAAATCGGTTGAAAAAATTCTAGACATATAAATTTAAAGATGACGTAAAATTAAATGTAGAAATATTTTTTATATATATTTTTGGTTACATTGAAGAAATAATTTAATTCAAGACATCGTCGATTTATTCTAATAATAGCAACATTCATCAACGGTCATTTTTGATCTTGAACTCTAGTAGAATATATTCATTGTTTAGAATTGATTGCAATGTCACATGGAAGAAATGATGGTAGTGGACTGCAAATCATGACAGAAAAGTTGCATACTCTGCGCCTTGGCGTCATTGATTCACAGCAACAGCAGAACCTCATAAGTAGCGTGAAGAGAACAAGACTTGAGGCAAAAGCAAATCATGTACACATATATACATGCTAGACAATAACACCGGGTCGTCTATTGTTTGTTGGAGGATGCTGACATAATCAGGAGTACGGTAGACTCTATTTTATGGACCCCGTGTATAATCTTGTACACACTGATGAGCAGCAACAATTGCCAAGATTATTTGCTTTATTAAAACATTTTATAATTCATAAATAATCAATTATTTAAATATTCATCGTCATATATTTTTATTTTTTATAATTTTTAAAGTAACAGCTATAAATATTTAGTTACATGAAATGTATTTTAAAAGTACAAGACTTTTTTTTTTTAATCGAAATAAATTTTTTTTTTAGTCTGGTTTTCCGTCAGAAAAAACTTTTAACAGCCTCCAATTAATTAAAGTGGATCTTTTCAAGCTTTAAAAAGAAAAAAAATGATTTTCTTCTTCTGTTTCTATTTTTACACTTTTCTCTTTGCACCACATCATGATTTGTAACAAATAACATACATAGAGAAATTTTAATTTTTTATCCACATATTAAATTGCTGAAATATTGCCAGCAATTTGATACGATAAAAATATATTACTTCATCAAAATGAAATCAAAAAAATCTATCACCCTACCAGAAAAAAAATCCGACATTTTCTTCATTCAGCTAAATTGAAAATAAAAAAGATTTAAAAGGTCTAAACTGACGATACTAGATATTTTTAAACTTTAAGAAGAAAAACTCTTCTGATAGCTTAAAATGAAGTTGACTTATGTGAAGGCACGTGGGAGTGAGCAAAAAGTTAGTGAGTTAACGGCGCTTGAAGGTGATAAAGAAATGCAGCAATTCTGGCAGTAGATACATCCTTTTTCTTCACCGCTTGTTCATTCTATCAGGTATAGTGTTCTATTAATGCTGAAGAACAAAAAAGGATAGACCCAAGGGGTCATGGACAACGTTAACCTAAGAATTTGCAGGAACGCCAGAGAATAGAGATGAATTAATTAATTAAGTCATTCTTAATTGCAGCTTCACTTTTGAAATTCATCAAGTGTCGTTGCTGTGTGACCGTGACAAATTTACTAATTGATAATGAACTAAAAGCAACACTTTCTATACTATTACATCATAATACATCTAATATTAAACAACGTTTTTGAATACACTACTTCTTACTTTAACACCAAGACAAGGCTTTTAGCTTTTATCTCACTAATAAGACATTCAATATCAACTCTATGAATCTCTGATTCAAGATGGCCTCTTAATCTTTAACTAATAAAATATTTGCAACACTTCTTGTACTTCAACTTTGGCCATGGCCCACTCTTAAAAATTAACTTGTTCTTTATCACCTTCTAGGAATTGGAACCACCATTATTATTACCATCATGCCTGTAACACCTACGCATTTTCATGATTCATTTATATTATAATGTTCCTCAGATATAGAATTATCTAGGATAGTGAATTCAAACATAAATACCAATATTCGAAATGCATCAAGGACGAGTGAGAATTGACAGGAAATGTAATATCATAAATTGGCCTTCATCAATCTATTTATTCAAACTAGAGGTCCAGTCAATAACTGACATTTAATGGAGCAGCATTTCAGGCAGATTTTCAAAACAAAGATTATTTTAGAGTAATCACATGATGAATGGCTTGTGTACTTTAAACGGTAAATATCAATTATTTAGTCATGAAATCATTGGAGATTGATATAGTCTTCAATTGAAAATGAAATAATAATAATGTGATTAACATAATTATTCAAAAATATTTAAATAATCATCCAACGCTGGTAAGAATAATAAATAATAATTACATAGCAGATTATGTCTCTGTAGTGCTATATATGTCTAAAGCTTCTTAACTTCATCTCTATCAAGCTCTTGGAGTTTCTAGTGGATTATTCCAAACAGAGAACTAGTTCAAAAAACTTGAAACTCTAAATATTAATGACTTTTATACATCAATGTAAGATATTATTCGCAAGTTGCGTACTAGGTATCAAGAAGTAGATAAAGAAATATAAGAATTATTACCAAAGTTGTTCAAAAATGTTCAGTGTAAAATATGTTTTTAATGGTTTTATTATTGATCGTAGATAGTTTTGTCATTTAATAATAATCATCATCATTGAACTTAGTTATTATATTCTCATGACTTATGTGTGAAGCACTTTTAAGTAGTAAAGTATTCTGAGAAATCGATATTGATTAGTATCATTCAATAACTTACACCAACTAACTTTATGATGGTAAGAATTCCGGGAGGGACAAAATCATGATTATGTATAACACAAATCAAGCGCATTATTTTCATCATCTAACAAGTTTGCGTTCATCAGCATAAATACGATGAAATCAGTGTCAGATGTCATATAGGCTTAGGTTTACGTCATATTCTATAGTAGCATTTATATTCCGAAATATGATACACGAATTGTAATTTATATAACGCAAGTAATTAAACAAATTTTTTGATCAAATAACGCCAATAAACCAACTATACATAGAAGACAATGAGTAATAGGGTTTTTTTTAAAACATAAAACTGCGCAATTAGATATGAGTTTAATTAATTCAAGATGAAGTATGTAACTAAATCGTAATCTAAGTATTAATGTACATTAAAGAATGTGATATAAATTTCAATGGTAATACATTACATCATAAATCTCGATCAATTGTATTAATTAATGATCTGAGATATTGTCTTTATTGAAAATTTAATTTTTAATCATTGAAAAAACCCATACACGTCAATCAACATTTATTAATGGATCCATGAATAAATTAGAAATATTTAAAACAAAACTGGTTGAAAGTGATTGGAACTGGGTCTAATTGGCAAAGTCTATCAGATTAATTTGAAAGATTAAAACAAACAGGTTGTTTTGTGATCGACCCACTTTTATGTTAAAGGCTATAATCAATCAAGGTTAAATATTGGACAGAAGGTCAGATTAATATTTTGAACAGTTCATATCACCAATGGCATCAACTCCAAAAAATTGATTAAATACATTCTCAGCTGATCCAAACTGATTTCATTGTATTAAAAAAATCTTTCACGTAATTTTTATTTTCCTCTTTGGACTCTCATGTTTCTCATTCAAGGTGACATGATTATGATCTTCCGGAAAGGGTTCAAGTACCCAGTAGTAACTGATTGTAACTTCTAAACTCAATGGGAAATTATAAATAATTGAACGGTGGCGTGTGTTGCAAAATCGATTTATTTTGGAATATCTACTTCCAACTGGTTTAGATAATCATGTGTAGTAACCACAAATAGACACAAATTGCGAGAATCTCCCTTCGTGTTGGGTAGGTAGATGTCATTACGTAGTTTGCGAATTTAAACAATAAGTTCCTACCGGCCTGGAGCTTGACATCGAACATTAGGGTGCTTATATAATGCTTGAGATTACAGTTGTGCTTTTAAAAAGAGAAAAAAAGGAATATTGTCAAGGTATTGAACAGTGTAGTTAGCAATAGAGAAATGCGTTAATAGCAAAAATAATAAAATTGTATTCAGTGCGGAAATGACACAAAGACTTGATTCAGTTCAACTTAAATACCAGTAGCTAAGCCTTGAAATTTAATGGAGAACAATTTCAACTGTTTCGAGCCAAGTCACGAAAGAAGTGCATGAAAACTTGACAAAAATGCTGACTAAAGTCTAGTAGTAAATTATTAATGTGAGAAATGAAATGTCAAGTCACACTTATCAAGTCTCTTCTTATGCTGCATTCTTGAGATACATTGTAAGAAAAAAGTTGCACGTGCTTTCTTTTCTTTATTTATTTTATTTTTATACCTTGATCTATTTAATAGAAAACACTTGGAAAACTATAAAGTATCGTAGAAGCAGCAACATCTTTTACATCTTCGATTACAAAATCAAAAAATTTGAGTTTAAAAGAAAAAGAAGCAAAGAATAAGAATAGGTAATAATCTAAGCTGTGAATTCAAAACGTTTCAGTTTTCGAGGGTGGATATTAATATACTATATCAGCAGAGCCTATCGACAATGTAATTTTTATAGAAATAATCAAATTTTATATTGAAAAAAGTTCTTTTCTCAATTGTTTTACTGAATAACCTATCAATTTATATTTGAAATCTTTTAAAGAAAATGGAAGAACAATAAAATAAAATTGTTAAATCTTTTTAACCAGTCGAATAAAGTACAGATGACGTGGAAAAACGTGTTAAAATCCAAGTGTTGCTTTTGAACACCAGTCGTTTCGGTTATTCTTGGAGCTTTCTTAGTAATTTCTTAAACATGTCTTACTAGAAACCTTCATTTTCTGAAAAATTCTCACATCTGGACAAATTTAATGATGATTTTCTCAGAATGAAATTATTCATTTGAACACAATTAAAAATCTTGCAAATACATCATCTGAATGATTGAGTGACAAATAAATGAATCTAAATATCATCTAATGGAAACAATAGCAGTAACTAAAGTAAGAATAATAATTGTTTTCTAAGTAAATACAATAATTGTCGATGAATAGTTAAATAAATAGTATGTAAGTTGCACAACATTTTGATATCTCGAGATAAATAAGAAGTGCAGTTGTGATGTGACATTCCAATTGACCCAACAAAATGAGTACAAGCCATCTAAGATACATATGTATAAATATAAGAATTAAACGTTCTCGATTTCTAGAGGATAAAAAAAAATATTACAATGACGTTTCGTGCAATCTGATCCTGTCTATTGAACCTTATTGCTATTATTTGAGAATTTTTTGTCAGAAGAAGTTTTTTTTCAGTTAATTATTGTGATAATAGGAACAATGAGTGGACTTTACATTGTTACACGCTCAAATTATTATGAAACGTGAGGGGAATTATTGTACACGAGGGTAATACGTGTGTGTCTGAAAGCCTGGTAGCAGCTATAGCCTACTGACAATAGCTTTCCGCTTAATCGGATGATTATTATGAGATCATTTCAACAGCTGACCGGCAACCAGAGAATACGTTCGTATTCATGTGACGTAGTCAAGTGTCTTCATGCCATAATTCACAGCTTGATAATAATCATCACATCTTGCGCACCTTCGTCATCATCAGCATTTCATCTTGATGTAATATATACTTTCAATTCCAGACTGATAGCCTTTGAAGCATCCTGTATCATACAAGGTGCAGCATCAGCTTAGTTCAAGTCATGTTATTTATTTATATTAATTAATTATTGATCCAATTGTTTAAAATTATTAATAGCTCGTTATTGTTACTTATTAAAGATCTAAAATTTCAATATGAAACATTGTAATGTATGCCAATGTGTTTACAAAACATTGTCATTAACAGGAAAAAATCAAATTGAGTTGACTAATCAATTTAATAATTATAGACCAACAATCATAATTCTTTCATGCTTTAATAACAGATTATAGAATGGAATAGCATTAATTTTAATGGCACGTGAGCTTAATTGACCAGTCATGAAAAATTAATGAGCTGATTAATCTTTCAGTGTAAATTACTTTCAAGCAAAAAATAGCTTTGTTACATTTTGTTGAATGTAATCAAAAAAATGAATGCAACAGAAGGACATTTGTTTTCTTGTTCTTTGATACTCATTACAATGTACTTGAATTCTTTCCTTTACAATTTCTTTTCCTTTGATACTCTAAAGAATTAAATCAAAATACATTCCAGCTTGCTAAAAATTTTAAATAGAATTTATAAAATGCCAATAATCTACTTTTCATTTTTGTTATGCTTTCAACTTGGCTGAAAGTGAACTAAATTCTATCAAAAAATTATGGAAAATAAACTGAATTTGATCATGAATTTGACTAAAAAAATATCTAAGAATTTAATGTTTTTCTCTGCTATTTGTACGAATGAATGGCAAAAAAGTTATGACATATTCTATATTGTTGCTACCTGAACAAGTAGAATTAAAATAATGTTTTCAATATATGATAAAATAATAGTTAAACTTTTTATTGTTAAGGCATTGTGTGATGACTGACACACAACCATGTCATATACATGTTATGTGTTCACAATTTCAAGTCTAACCAAGTTGAGTTTGCTTTATAGTATAATTAGATAATGATCGAAAACTCTTGCTGAGTGTTTGCTAAGATATCTGTCACTGGTGAACGGAAACTTCTCGTCAACACGTCAAGTAGCATGACAATATAGAGAAGAGAACAACAAATAGATACATTAACATCAAAAGTAGAGATAGAAATAATTGTTCTATTTCTTGAGGAAATTTTTTGGACACGCGAATAATTTTATTTTCTGGTAGATATTTATTTTTAAAAATCATGAAAGCATGACAGGTGTAAAGGCCTTTTTTTATCTTGCTTCGTTTAAAAATAAAAATAAAATATAAAATTAACATTCTTTCCGTATCACTAAAGCCATAAGAAGAGAAAATGATCGTTTTAACGGTATACCGGTAATTAAATAAGACTTTAAGCGGAAGCGCCAGGCAATTTCATTCAATTGCGTGAGCTTGGCACGTAGCTTCTTTGTCGAATAGAACTATTTCCCGGAGTTGAATATTTTTAAAACTCAATTGAAATTTTTCTTGGCATTGAATATATATACACTAAATAAAATTGAAAAGAATTTTTCATAACAATTTAAATGAAAATCACAGTAAAAAATGAAGTTGTAAACCATGTTTGATGTTATGAGAAATTGAAATGTTAATGAAACATCAAGTAATAAAAATTCAATCAATCGACTGCTAATTTGAATATTTCTAATGAATTTTTAATGAAAATTTAGAGCTAAGATCATAAAAATAATTGGTATTTTAATGTCATTTGCAGCTGTTTAAAAATTCAAGCACTTCACTTGAATTTTCAAGGAAACTCGTTTATAGTGTACTTCAAAACATGATGATGGTAACTTGTAATTTATTGAAATTTTTATCTACTACATAAGTCTACATAGGGAAAAGCTGTTTCAATAATTTTATGCGAATTTAATTGACTTTTAGTAAAAACCTAAAAAGTTTTTCTATCCAAAATTCTAAATTTTTTTAGCAAAAATTTCATCAAAAAGAGAACTGATGTGTTAAATTTTTAGACAAATAAAACAATACTTAATAATAGATTTTCTTCAAGATAAAAAGCTGTCCAACACTTGGATAGGAAAAAGAATTTTTAGTAGAAATTTTAATATAAATAGATCAATATTTTCTACAACAAGATATCTTTCAGTGGGTTGATCTATTGGCCGAGTTTTTGTCTCGTCACAAGGAAGGTCAGGCGCGTGAGAACCAGGAAGAAGAGCAGGCAGTATAACGCTTCAGATATTGCTTTAAACCGTAGCATCCTCTACCCTTGAATAAGTGGTGGTAGTTACAAGTCAGTGTATATGTGTGGGTAGGGCTCACGTCGACAAACAGAAATAGTGTATTCCACAACTGCGGTTATATCGCGAGTACATGAGTTGAACTCACCGGAAACTGGAGCAAGGATGTATGACCCAGTGACCTGCGGCCTTCTGTCTGATTCGTTCCTTCATAAGGGCCTTCTTGCTGCCGAAGAGTTTCATTGCAAGCTTGTTGTCTGTTGGTTGGAACAACGCTTGCAGTTGATTTTTTAAGAAACTTTGCTTAACCTCCTGGCCCGGAAGTCCCGGGCCCAATTCCTCCTTCGGCGTTCCATAGAGGGACACGTCGTCCACCCCAAAGTGGACCTTACCGCTTCCTTTGTAATTCATTTCGTTGCCTGGAAATAAAAATGACAAAGTTTTATTGAATGCCAGTTTGCATTTAAATGTCTGAGCTTTTATCTTGTGCAATCGACTTGAAAAACAACGGAAACGTGTGTAATACCATGTCGTTAATGGTAAATTTCGGGGTTTAGTGTAGAGATTTTTTTAAAAAAATGCTATATACATACATATGCAAAGACATATATTGGAAATGGAGTCTAGTATTACTGATCGTAAAAACGATAGGTCAATTGAGCGCAAAATCCTGTAGAAGTACTTTTATGACTTTTTCTACACTCACACCATCTTCATATAGTTTCTTCGTTCCTTTTTTATCCCATATTTCGGTAATTTAGTTCACGTTTAGAAATAAAAAAGGATTGTTTGTAAACATGATAAATTGAGTAGATTTGCACTCTCCAGCATCGAAATGGTGAAACTTTTCATGTTTTATACATTTAAAATCCATTGGAAAAATTTTAGAATACTGCATGATTTATAAATTTTAAATAAATTCTTGTTTTCAGAATATCTAAAATTCTCATAAATGTTTCACGTGTACATTTTCATTATTTTGATGTTAAAGAGAGTATATTGATAAACAAATAAATATTGGATGAAGAAATTAACGGTATAGAGTGTTATAATGTTGCTCTCGAATTTTTCAATCCTAATAATAATGCGGAAATTGTTAAATGTCTATATGAATTCCGACAATTTGTAGAATGACATTATCAGAGTGATCCAAGGTCTAGTTTCTATTCCGCACATTAATCTTAATTTACAAGTGCAAGATCGACGAATTAAGATTTCCGCGACGAGGAAATACGCGCCGTTCCAATTATGCCATAGAGTGTGATGATTTTATGTACACTAGTGCTGCCTAAAAATTAGGGTAACACCACCCAAGCATAATATAATGACCGAAAAATGCTACAAAAAGATCCGCATAATGATTAAAAAAAGTCATTTATGATTATTAAGATGAGATGAGAATTTTTTTTTCATTAGCGATGACCCTAGCAACTAAATTTCGTTATCAATAAATTTTGCATTAACAGTTTGATTTTAACAATATTAATATTTACCAGTAATTTAATTCATGATTAATTTTATTTTAATATACTAATTAGTGACAATAAATCTGATTATTAAACAAAGCTTTAAATGAGGTCAAATTTCTTTAGTCAATATTCTGATAAAGATTGAAAAAAATAATTAACTTTTTCTAATAAAAAAATATTCTAATACACCGCTCTTTTAATTATAAAAAACTTCATTTTTATACATAAGGAAAGTTTTAATTACAAAGCAAATTACAATTTTTTTCTTTTCAACAAAAAAAAGAAAAAGAAAATATAAAAGAATTTTTTCTGATTGATTTCATTTTTGCATAATTCTATGAATAAATCAAATTTAAGTCTTCAGAAGTATAAAAAATTTTTTCAATTTTTCAAGGTCTATTTTATCCCAAAAAATGACCTTTTCCAGCTTACCCTGCATCATTTCTTTTCTCAAAATATATCACAACTTTACAAATAAGCTTATTCACCATAAAATCTATGGTTTCTTATTAGTATGAGAGTAAAAAAAAAAATTCTCCACGCTCAAAAAATATGATTAATTTGATAAAAAAAAAATTAGTTGCCATCTGTTACATACAGATCTACTAGTGATATAAAAATTTCAAACTCACCTGTATCGTTAAGGAAATCGGTAATAAGGAGAGTCTCGTCGTCTAGCGCTGTGACGAGGCTATCAGTACAAGTGTTAGTGTTTTCGATGCTGATTTTGATGCTGTCATCCTTATTTAATCTTGGATGATTATTGGAGGAGACATTATTACCACCATAACAGTTGTTATTGTTACTGTGTTGCTGGCTAAGATGATGATGGGGTGAACGGACGGACTCGGTGCTGCTGGTGTGCAGGCCAACCCCGGTGGTCGCCCTGCCGTTCACCAGACGAAGACTTGGGGCTCGTCTGCCACCTCCAGATGCGGCACGACCACCCACGCCACCTCCTTCGCCCTCCCTACAAAATCATTAATCAAACATCATATTAAAATTAACACCACTTTATGTTACTTTTCATAATTAATACAACCATTTTCATTTGATATTGCCATCATATTTTTCATGCTTATTCGAGACTTGATGAGATGCAGAAAAAAAAGATTGAGGTAGGTGTAAAAATAAATTTGTGAGTCGGTTAACTGTTTATTTTATTTCTGATGCTAAAAATAATATAAAGTTCTTCGGTGGGTCGTTACGCTTTAAGAAACAAGAGCAATAATGTTATACCTAAGGGATATATGAATATATGGAGATATATAAAGGAGGATTAAGAGTCAAGGGCCGAAATAGCTGGAAGAAAACTCCCACGGGTGCACATTCATCTTCACTGAGTACATGATCTGATACATATGTATTCACGTTAACCCTGAACATCTCTAACATCAGCGTTTATTTTAAGAAATCTTTACTTCCCAGTCGATGCTCCCGATTTATTTTTTAACACATAAAAAATCGGCACACTGTACAACCACTTATACATTTACTTTACCAAAATAACCTGAGTAAATATCATGATAATTTCATTTGCAATATTGTGTTGTTTATTAATTAAATACTAAATCGATGCTTGCCTTTGTTTGTTTATTTTCTTTTCTTTCAATAATTGTACTCATACGTCTTGGAAACGTTTTCATTTTTATCTTTAAAATAATAAACAGTTGAATGTTTTCATCGGAAATTAATTTACTGATTATTTATCCTCGTTGTGTGCTTTGTTTTCGAAATATTGTTATATTTTAAGTCATTATGATTATTGCAAGAATATTTTTCAATTAACACTTTTTCCAGTGAAATTATATTATATTAACATGAAGTTTTAATTAAATATTTGCGAGAAAAAAAGAATCAGAAATAGACAATCAACATTGCCAATTGTTTTCTAACGGTTTTTAATTATTTATCGAATGAAAAAAATTTAATTAACACATTCCTTTGATGAATTTAAACAATTATTTACTCTCTAAAAATTTTATCAGTGAATTTCCATTGTTTGCAATTATCAAGTATAGCACTAATTCAAACATTAATAGTTTGGTAATTGCAAATTAGTCAATATTTAATGTTTCGCAGTAATTTTCACTAATTTATTTTTAGAGAGGATTTTTTGTTACTTTTGTATGATGATAATTCATTTTAACACGCATGCGAATTATTCATATATAAATGTTTGGTATTTGCTATATAATTAAATTGAAAATCTTCTGTTGTAATAAAAAAAAAACTTTCTTTAAAAAAATATTGCTAATAATGATAATTTTCTGCACGTTTAACCTAAAAAAAAAATAATGGTTTTTTTATTATTCGAATATTCGAAATTCCAGTTCACTGTCCAACAACAATTCAAAAAAGTCAACTCACGTATAAATAAATTTACCTGAATTCGCATTGATGAAAGGATAAAAATATCCGATTGACTATGTGAATGATGCAATTGAAATATCGATACAACTCTTGAATGTCATTATAGAAAATTACTCAAATCAACGATAAATTACGTAGTATAGTTGTCAAACAATACTCCAAATGTTTTTTTAATTACTTTAATATTTTTATGCGATATCATTCAGTAAATTTAACCTTAGTACTCCTGATATACAGCCATAAAATTAGAAACTTGATTATGAAACGGCCCCGATAAGTTTGACATTCTACATCATACTATACATTTTTTTTTCACACAACAATTATCATTTTGATATTATAATACACTTCCTGTTGTATTGTTTGATAAATGAATTCACTGTAACTATTTAATCCATGAATTTTACCATTAGACAACCACTTTTCTACAAGATAATTTGATGTTTTTAGCCTATCTGGAATATCTATCAGCATACAAATTGTGAAGCAATCAACAGCATATTGTAATAATAAAATAGTAGGTTTTATCATAATAAGAACGGATTTACGTTATCATAATTCAACAAAAAAAAACTCACTAAGGGAAAATTAAATTTAATAGATTAATTATCGTAAATGAAAATCTATTGTTAAGCAATAAAAAATTACTGATAAATCATTTCATGACCTGTATTTTTATGATTGCATTATCATGTACTTGTTTTGACAAAACATTGATTTTCATTGTTGTGAACAATTATTTTTTTCAATTGTCTTCACTTGAATAATTGAATATATTATGATTTTCACTATTTGTTTTGTATGTATGTATTTCAACTATCTTTTTGAATCATTTAGAAATGCTGAAGCTATTTTCTTTTTGAGTTTACAGATGAAGTAACGTGAAGTAGAAACAGTACTATACCAGTCAGACTAACACAATTCTACAGAAAAAAAAACTTGAATAATTGATTTTGTCGTTTTTTGAATTTTTTCCTCTCGAAACAGCTGTTTCGTTTAATTTACATTTTTGAGTCTTGCGATCAGCAAAGTGTGATGAATCATAACTCGTTGGGGAGATGATTATTATGCGGAGAGGAAGAAGAGAATAACAAGCAGAGACAAACGAAACGATCGAGTACTTAATGGATCATTTCAGAAGAATATATACACACAGTTGTTTTCATATGGATTCTTAATTCTTATATATATTATAATCAGCTATTGAATCACGCATGTAAAATGAGATTTGAGTATTGGATACAAAGGTCTTTCAATATAACGACGTACAACTAACTCATTTACATTACTAATATACACACCAAATACCGGCATAATTATGTCCATGTTGAAATAAACTATACTTAATCACGACAGTCAAATTTATATGACCCTTGATAATAATTTATCATTATTTTAATTTTGTAGACTTTTAAAATTCCAACATAATTTGATAAAAATGGTAAAAAACAAACAAAGTCGTACCTTAATTAACAATTCCACTCTAAAATATGGTCCCTGGTGAATGAATATTTTATTTATAAAATAAATCACTTTGATATTTTTTACTTCCTCAAACACTATTACTTTCAGGTAAATATCTACTTTAATTCCTGGTCACTTTAGCACCAAATTTATAAGCACACACTTGGTTTTAGAAATGTCATCTACTATTTAGTTGTATATAATAGTAATAATTGTGTATAATTGACTAAATTTTTTTTCTTTTTTTCTTTTTAAACTGTGAATATCAACTCGAAAAACTATTTAGAAATCTATTTAGAAAAATACGGAGAATTTGTTTAAATTTAAAGAAAAATAGTAACAGAGATTTCGTTGAGTACTATGATTAATTTAGTGAGTAGTTATTATTTATTTCAGCCTTTACACGTGTAACTCTCATTGACTCACTGGCTGACTGACTGACTAAGAGCACGACCAAAGACTTCCTCTGATAGAAGCTCCACTCGCGGCCTGGCCTGCAGGACAGCACCGAGTACCGGCAGTGGTGGAGAGGGTTCTCGTGCGCGCCAACGGAAGATGTGGAATAGAAGGTGGGGCATGCACTTCCCTCGAGAGAGAAGCTTCATCCCCATATAATGCAACCTGCTGCCGCATCAAGGTCCAGAATGTGGTGACGCACAGTCTGCACTCAGTATTCATTTGATGCTCTAACTTTCACGCCTGTCTATTCAAATTCCGCGCTAAAAGATTAACTAGTGAATAGAACAAGTGAGTTGATTTTGATATAAAAGAAAACCTTTTAGTTTTTGTACAAATGATACTCCAACTTGTGTTGTAAATTCATTCAAGACTTTGGAGCCTTAGGCTAAAGATCCAAGCAATTCAATAACAATTAAGTGTTATTTATTGATGATAATGATACTGATACTAGTGTGCTCTATCAAGATAATCATAGTAAATAAATAATAGATTGATGAAACATATTACTACTGCCTGATGACTTTGTAGTGAATTCATTGCGGTAATTAATGACTTCTACAACAGTCATTAGGACTGAATTTAAATCTCTGCATTTTTTTGAGTTATTTTTGGAATTAACGACACTGCTTTCAACCCATTTATTTTCATCTTTCTATTGAATTTATTTTATATAGATTTTAATATTCATAGTTGGAGAAATATTTTTTTTTTTTTTTACTAAAAATAAATGTTTGTTCAATTTTCAATTTAATTTACTTTATCTTAAAAGGTTATCACAACATTATAGGGAATATTTGTTGAGCCAACAAATTCTCATCTAAGAGCAGATAAATCATCACTGTATTTATATTATTTAATTTTGTTGATTTTATTTTCAATTCAAGATGAAATAAACAAAGATTTTTTTATAATAAATTCGATTGGAGTTAATTCTAGGAATGACTTTATTTTAAAAATGAATAAATATCTTTTCACCTCTAGTTTTGCTGGCTTTTTTGACATATTTCTAAATTTAGTCAAATATACATATGTGTTTTATTTGAAATTTAAAACTCGTGAAAAATTCGTATGTAACACATACATTAGATGTCTCTTTGAATAAATGAGAAGAGAAGGCGAGAGTAAGAGCCTCTCGTATGTATAAAATATGGGAAATGGAAATGTGAAAAATTTTCATAAAAAGAGTGCAGGTAGATAACGTAGTATTGTTAATTATTCTAAAAAAAAATCTGATATAAATATCCGCTCTATTTTATCAGTAATACGTGGTAGAAGTTTAATTCATGTTACGAATCGTTTCTGTAGATGGCATATAATACAACGAACTCAATACGAGATTTTGTCAATTATTCAGATTTATTTGAAAAAGGAATTCATCTATTGCACAATTCATAGAATGAAAAGATGTATTGTAGAAAAAAAAGAAGGAAATAAATAATCATGTCATTTCTCATGCTCTTGATTTTTCGATTAACAGCTGGAACTTGAAATAAAGACATGACGTCATGACTATAAGCAGAAACGTATTGAATGAATGGAGTAAAAGTGTGCAAAAGAACAAAAGTAATGAAAAAAAAAGTAAAAATATAAGTTGGTCTTTGATAACTGGACATATAAACTATTTTACTTATTATCTAATATTTCTGTATTCGATCGATTAGATAGATATCTGTTCTAAATCGGTATATTCACTCAGTTGTAGTTATACGTAGTATGTGGATTTGCAATATGTAGGTCACTAGACTATATAACCATATTCCTCATCTCTCCATTCATTTTACACTTCCTTGTTTACGGATATATGGATTGATAAATAATTCTGCATGAATGATATTTTATTGTAACAATTATTTTAGGTGTCGAGCTTATTTTATAATCAATTTTTTCAACGACGAAAAAAATATTGTAAGCTTTAAAAAATGAAGATTGTTGAGATATTGAATAAAATTTATTTTTAAAAATGATCGTAGCTATTTTTTTTTTTTTGTTACAATGATAATATTTTTTAAGAAAAATTTGTTTTGTATCAAAATAAATGAAAATATAATTGTTTAAATTTTTAAGTATATATACTTTAAAAATAAATGTATGTAATTTTAGATTCATTAAAAAAATTCTCGGATTCAAAAATGTGTCATTCTAATGACAATCCCAACTGCCCCAATTTTTTTTTTTTCTAGAAACAAAATTTTTTTCAAAAAAATATTCAACGTCACATCAGTATTTTTCTATTACTATAAAAATATATGCTGTCATAGAGGAAATAATAAAACATAAATTTTAAATTTTATAGCAAAACTTGAATTGCTAAAATAATTGAACTTTTATGTATTTTCTATAAAATAAATTAATTGCAAAAAAAAAGGTTTTCTTCAAAATAATAAAAAAATTATTCTATAACATCTCGAGGAATATTTTTCCAGCTCAACCTTATCTACACATAAATTCTTTTTTTCAATTACACTTGATTTAAAGCAATTTATCGTAAGCACATCTAGTGTTTTGTCAATATGAATAATTATATGCTAAGCCAATCAGAAGATTCATTATTTATTTTTATGAAAATGGCCTTTTTACATTTATTTCCCATTAGTTTACTTTTCGATTCGGTATGAATAACGATCTAACATTATCTTATACAAGAGGAAAGCACAATCCTAAGGTAGCTTTTTATTCAGCAGAAGCAGAAACGTGTATTAAAACGAGAAAAGTTTGTCGTGCTCACGTGACGAGTGATATTTATTTATCCAAGGGTAAGGTCACGGAACGCGACAATGACAAGAGTTTATACACTACTGTAGTGTTAATAAGAGACTATACAAGCATGCGCAAAAGTCATTTATTTTTTTTTCTAGCTCTTATTTTTGTTATATGGCTACTTATAAGAGCTTTTTTATGTTCGACCTTTCTTCAAATATAATATAAATTACCTGCTTACATTCACACGAACGAGTGCGTGATTTTGTGCCACCAACACGACACGCAATAGATAGTCGATCTTGGTCAACCGATCACACTAGTTTTTGTAACGGGATTTATTGTTTTTTTTTTTTAGAAATACCTATATTTATATGAATATATATAATAATATTCAGTTCAGGTCAACAGTTTTTTTTTTTAATATTTATGATTTTCTAGAAATTTTATTGCCGTATTAATGACCGTATAAATCATCGACAATCATTATTGATTGATGTAAGTGTGAGGGAAAGCCACACGGTGCTGTTGAGAATGAGTGTACCAGGTCAAACTGGAATCGATTTAATCCACGGATACTTGTCGATTTAGTCTTACTAACTTATGCGAGCAGTTATATTATAGTTATGGTTTGAGTCGATAACAAGTATTTTTATTTCATTTCATTTCTCTATTTAATTCATGATAGTTAAATAACGAAATTAACCAGGGATATAATTGTTATTAGGATTGAAATGAATTTTCAAGTAGATTAAACACACAGAATAGGACAATATTGTCTTAAGGATATATTTCGGAAGTTATATTGAGTATATGTAAAGGGCACAGAGAAGTTCGGGGGTTCAAGAGGAGGAGAATCACAGGGAGGGTGACCAAGTGGGGGTGTAACCAAGATCAATACTAGCAAAAGCGTGGTACGGCGAACCCTCGAACGATCAACGATTTTTTTATGCAATAAACAAGTTTTAAAATCGACGATGAGATTAATAAAACTACATGAAGTATAACAGATTCCTCGGAAAAATTAATTTAGCAAAAAATTCCATTTTTACTTAACAGCAAACTTTAACAATAGATTCAAAGCTGAAATTATCAATTCATTGGAGCAGTGAATTATTTCCATGATTAAAAAAATTTTAAGTTATAGGTTGGGGAAGAAAAAGTAATTTAAAATCATCTTTGTGAATAAAGAAAAAAATTAAAAATAAACTGAAGGAAATTTAATATTATTTATTAAATATTACGATACTATGTTTGAAAGATTATTTAATAAAAAATTATTGAAAAAAAATATACATAAAAATATTTTATTATTCATATTTTTGATGTTTCTTGCATGCATAAATTTTTTTTAACGATAAATTGAGGAAAAATTATTCATAAGTCTGTTGTCACATGAAAATGTAATAATCTTTTTACTTTAATATTCTTTTGAAAGCTCTGTAAAATGCCAAACGACTGCAATTTTTATCCTTTATGCTTCAATAGAAATTTTTCAGAAAATCATATCATCCTAAACAACAAAAATTGAAGGTCAGTTTTGCCCTAGGGATCTGTTATACCTCACCCCTTTAGTTCAACTTCAATAGGTCATGATTCAAGTGCGTTGCTTATACAAATAATAACTATCTAGGAATCATTTGCATGCGGATACCTCATTATCTTACCTCACGTTAAACTTTTAAATAGATTTCAACGAAGTTGATGGGTATGGTTTAAACTTGGATTATGTATATCGAGTTTAATATAAATATTTAATAATCTTTCACTTTTTAAAATAATTTTTAAACAACATAAAAATGAAGTTGGAATTATAATTCGCATCTGTAACACACATAAAAAGCTAAAAATAAGGTGGAAGGGTTTGAAAAGGCAGCACAGCAAGCGATGAAAAAACAAAAAATTTATTGCATGAAACAACAAGATTTATTGCATATTACAAAAAAATTTATGGGTGACGTTTATTTCAAGGCATCTACAATCATACTTATCATATAAAAAATTTAAGTGATCAAATACAATTAATGATAATAGTTATTCATATTAACAATTTTGTTAAGGCACAATGTAACAATTAAAGCACATTGCATTTTATTTCTCTCAACTGAAAGAATGATGATTTTTGTGACAAGCTAGCGTGAGCAATTGCAACAAAATTTTTAACAATTATCAAGTAGTGTATAAAATATTATTTAATATTGCACATCCATATGATATTTTTTTTTTCATCAAAAATTGCCATGTCAAACAATGATTTCATACATTAAAGGATTGTTCTCCTGATAGTGCTGAGGTTGTGAGTTCGCTGAACGTCTTGGCCGCCATATCGCCAACCTGGCGAATCCGTATTTTGTCATTCTTCCTCCTTATCTCCTTATTTCTTTTTTACTTCCTCTCGACTCTGGTGTATTAAGTTATTGACATTTTCGTGCCAAAAATCATCTCACACACGTTTAATAAATATTTATTTGCACTTTCAGCCAAAATTATTATGTCCGTTAACTGTTCCAAACATGTATGATTATTTGCCGCGTTTTTTTCAAACATTTTCGTAAGATATTTTTAAATGACATATTTCCATATATCTTTCTCTCTCACACTTCTCTTTGAGCAATTATTTCTATTCAAAAACTCTCCAACGAAATGATTTGTTAAATAACAATAAATATTTATTCGTTGTTTACTCATAGAACACTTGTAAATATTTTTCGTAAACAACGAAGATAAGAAGATAATGACAAGCAGCAAGCTTTGTTGATTTATAAATTACAAAGTGTGTAGCAAAAATATTGTGTATTTCTACTGCATTGTTTTTTTTTTTTCAAATTTAAAATTCCATATATTATTATAATTAGTTATTGATTTTTATTTAATTATTCAAGGCTTCTTTATCGAACACTTATAGCAGCTTTCTAAAATTTTATACAAATAAGTAAACACAGCCAATGATCAATTAATGTTTTGTATGAAGCAATGAAGCTCAGTATGTTTTCAGTACAACGTCCTGAGTACGCTTCAAGCTTATGTTCCTCTTGTCACACGAGAAAGCTTAGATATTCGTGTCTGGTATATTCGCAAGTTTGCCAGGAAAACAGGCGACTCGGTATCCAAGGCACTGAGCTTGCGCAGTTATTGAAATTGCTTTTTAAGGATTTATCAATTGGCTGAAGGCAAATGTAGCATAGATGATTAATTTTAAGCTTGCAAATAAATAATTTATAGGACGGTTAAAAACACTTTCATTGAATTCCATCACTTGGCTTTTGATGTTTGAGTTGATAAAAAATTATAATAAAAAAGCGTTATGAAAAATAAATAAATAGTGATTTTTTAAAAAACAATATCATTCAAAAATTATTTTAAACATCATGTTTATTACACACTGGAAACTTTTTGTTTGGTTAATTTAATCTCTGGACACTTGGAATAAATGTGAATGAACAATAATATCAGTTGTCAAAGTTAAGATTAAAAAAATTCATATTTAATAATAATTATCAAAGGCTTTTTTATCACTTCAAAATGTTTATCATCAATAAAACAATTGTTTTATGTCATTTAATATTTTTTGCATGTCTTTCAATCAAAGCTGAATGAAAATTTTTATTTCTTTTGCACCATCTACGTCATCTGCTCAATCAGTTACTGAGCAACACTCTGACTTATTCGATTCATTTCACTTTCAAGTTATTTTACAATTTCACTGCACTCTATTTTGTCTTTTTCACTGAATATCAAACAACTATTTTTAATAATGGCCTTTGTGATATTATTTTATTGCAGTTGAAAGTATTGAAATATTGTTCCACCGATCTTAAGCTTTTTCTACACCCTCGCAACGGCGACACCTGTCACTCCCTGTAGGACCATTCTGCAATATCGAGTGAATTCACGGCTGCGCTCTCCGAGCTGTCCCTACTTAGCTTTCATCACTCGATATACCGCTACATGCGCTTCGGTTGCAGGTTTAAAATTAAATTTTTTACGTAATATATTTTTTTTTATATTAAAAAAAATCCAAATATATTTTTTTTCTTTTTATAATTAATAAAGAATATTATTAGATCATAGTTTGTTTAAAAATATAATTAAAATTCAAGCTATCGTCAGTGAAAATGTTGCAAAAAATTTCACAGGACCTTTTTATCTATTGATTTCAATTAAATTACAAAAAATAAATTGGTTTAATTATAAATAATAAAAGTTTTTATTGATAATGAAGATTGAAATAAAATTCCTCCAAGTATTTATTATTTACAAATTCAAAAGCTCGAAAATATCAAGAATGAACTTCTGAATCATTTATAATTTCTCTTGAATAGGATATAAAAGCAAATACTATGAAATATCAATGTCAATTTTCGAGAAATAGAATAATAGTCAATCGAAGAAAGATTGCTATCATTGATCATATTGTCTTTTTTTTTAAATATTGAATTAAAATGCACTGAATAGAGGACATATATACGAAATGATTGTTGTTTCAATAATTCTCAGGCACAATATACAATAGTACCACTTTAAGGCCTTTGTAGAATTGAAGTGTGTACTTCAATTCTCCGTGTCAGGGTAAGAAGTGTATGCATATATGTCTCTCAAAGTAGACGGCCATGGGTTTTTTTAGAGCACATTAATTTTCTCTTTTTCTCAAGGTTATATAATAGGAAAAAGAGCTTTTCTCTTATCAATAAGCCTTTTAAGTATTTTCATTTAAACCGAGAGTCTGATAATTTTATAATGACCAAAACATAAATCTAAAAATGAAAATTGTAAATGATAATCTCTGATCTTTAGAAAGTTTTCATCCAGGACATTATAACAAAAATACTCGTTATATTTTCAGGAAATGAAATTTGAAATGAAAGTTAAAAAGCGGTGATATAATTTATATGAATTCTTTAAAACTTATTCAAAGTAAAATATATCAACTTTTAGTGTTAAATCTAAAATGACTGCCAAATAAGCTGTTATCTCAAAAACAAAGATAAATCGGTTTGTGCAAGTTATTGAGATTTATAAATAAACAGTCTCTTTGGGTTAAATGTAGGGTTTGTCTATTTTCAGTGATATCGACCAATTGATGTTAAGGTCAGGTACACCTTGTGAGTTGAAGTTCTGAAAGGGAGGGTTTAATCTTGAGTTAATTTGCTGATTAATCAAACTTGTTAATTATCAAGATCAAACAATGTTCTAAAAAAAATCCAATATGAAAAACAATAAAAATTGATAACTAACTCATTTAAAACAGATGACTCAAAACTATTATCTGGTTATTGTGTTTTAGTGTAGAGATGACTTTATCGTACATTGTTAGAACTGTGTATGCTATTTCCAGTGTGAAACAGTATAAATTGGAGTTGATATACCCTGTAAAGGGGTGCAGTGAACAATCTACCGTGTGGTGCCATCTGCTGACCATATTCCAAGACACTAGGAAAGCTTGTCGGAAGCAGAGGGTGGCCACGAGATGTGTACCACCTGGCAGCGCCAAATAGTGCACAATTATTGATCAAAGAATGGGTGCCAGCAACAAAAAAAAATATCACTGGTACAAGATACTTTTTCTTTAATTGATCCAACTTTTAAACTAATTGTTTTAATTTCCTTATTTTTATAGAAGATAAATTAATGAAATTTCCAGAATCTTCTTCATCTGGTTCAAAAGTAAAAACGTAATTCAGTAAGATAATTATTTTCGGAAATTATCTTGTCAATATTTCCGATTCTACCACGCTGGTAGAATTTAACTCGATCACGATGAGTAGTGAGAGGAATTGGGATTACATTCTTCTTCACGAAGGGGAGACTTTATGTATAAAGTTAATAAATGAAAGGATAAAGCTGGAAAGAAGGTAGAAAACCCCAAGCGTAATTCGAAATTATATTAATAAAATTTCTCTGATGATGTCAATTTGAAGAAGAAGGTAAAATGATTACTTTTTCAATTGTAAAATATATAAAGCCGTGTAGAACTTACAGGGAAAATGGCCAGGAGGATTCGAGCTTCTGTAATGAACACTTTTCATGCTTTCCGGAATGCCGATGCTCATTTCCATGGCAACTGTATTAACAATAAAAAAAAAGACAAAAACGTTATAATTATCACTACAGTAAATTTGTATTTTTTGAGTAAAATTAAATGAACTGCAGTCAAATACATGCAGACATGCATTTCATAATAATATTAAATATAACATAATGAATGTAAATAATAACAATAATAAAAATTATTGTTGCTGATTGTGAATTACTTATAATGCATTAAACAGTTATTAATAAATTTTTTAACTCTTTGATACAATTATATAATTTCATTACTAGAAATAAAGTTTGTCTCTGCTTTTATAACTTTATTACAAGTTTTTCCTCATGACGAGCTTTCTTATGATCTTTTTTCCGCAACCATTAGACATTTTGACAGTAAATTTGATCGATGTTCAACTGAGCGTAGCTTTCTGCTTGTACTACGTCTATTTTCTATCATAATAATGTAAAAACATCGAAACATTATTTACCGTATTTTAGAATTTACAACAATAATACAGGAAGGTTGATACTAGAATTCAAATATTTTTTGGCATCCCAAATCAATGATTGAAAATGCAGGTGTGTGAATGAATAGAGGGATACTAGACGATTTGTGAAGAGTGTCATTATGGCAAGAGAAAGGAGAATAAATTTTGAATTATTCATGAATCTCGAGTAAATTTACATTCGAGCAAAGAAACCAAGTATAATAACTTGGATGAGCAACTAAAATCGTCGGGCAAATACTATTGAATGAATGTGATATGCGAGTGGAACTTTTTTGTTCCGGTTGAATGATAATTGATCTGTACGCCAATTGATTAGAAAAATAATGGAAGATGAAAAAGAACAATTGTTGCACTTAGAACAAGGGGACAAAAATCTTCGCAAGTTTGAAGCGCGTGCGCATATCAACAACCCTTAGCAAGTGCTTCATTGTCTGATCCAAAAGGTGCTTGACCTTCTCCCATATATCGAGTATGTCAAGAAAAGCGAACAGCCTCACTTCGACATCATCATAGAGCCCCTGGCCTCGGCCAACTGCCCCGAAAGCTCAGGGCCACGTTTAAAACTCGTCTCCAATACAACTTTTCACTGGCGCATCTTGATGATAATACCCTTGAACACCTGATCATGAATATCTCAAGTTTATATTCTGTGCTCTAGATGTATCACGATCCACGTCATCTTTGAGCCGAGCACGAAATTAAGATTGTATCGATAGACTTTGTTATTGGCCTTTAATTCTGCAAGAAAAATACCCTATTAAAATTCTGTTTTAATTATTCTATTAATCATTTTTAATAGAATTATATAAATATCTAAATTCATATATTTCAGTACTAAGTACAATAAATTTCCAAGTTAATTAAATTAAATGGTCGTGATAATAGCAGAACACAAGTCATAAGGTACTACTATTGAGCCTAAGGTCGTCGTTGACAACTGTTCTAACATTGATCATCGATTTCCATTATCTCTATTACAACTCCTAATATTAGGATAAATGTTAATGTCTCACCAGTGGAACAATTAAAGCCATTAGCTTTGACGTTGAATTTCTTATTCATGTATAAACACATTTAATCTGCTTTCTCCTTACTAGCATAGCTTAACGAAGGAGACCTACAATATTTTAACCGTATCCTTCAGACGTGTGGGTGTTGTTAAAGATTCTCCATTTAATCACGGTGTACAAAATGAGACAATTTTCATAATCACACTGACATACGAAAGAGTTAAGCAGAGAAATAATGAAGTCTTTAAGGGTTTTAGCAAAGAAAAAAAGGTGAAAAGCTAAAAAAAGAAAAGAATAAGATACCTGAAAATCTTCTTTAAGGTCTCTTAGTAATGTCAATAGTTGTGAACTTACTCATTGTGGTTTAATCTCAACTTTAACAAAATACTAAGACACTGAAGCTATGGGTAAGATCTAAGTAAACTGTCGTTCTTAGTAAAAATACATCAAACATAATTTTATGATTAAAGTCACTTATTTGGAAGATTAAAAAAGTCATTAAAAAGTTAATTGATGTTAAATGAATTATTGATTGAGATAGCAATCAAGATTTTATTTAACTTTAAATTTAAATATTGATCTTAAATTACTAACTTTTTATAATGAACAATACTGATTAAATAAGAATCTTAATTAACTCTCAACTATAAAAATAAAAAAAAACTTAATTGCTCAAAAACACAAATATAATAAATATTGTGTTTATTATATTATACTCTCTGTTAAAGATCAAGCACTCTTGTTTCTTTAGTAGGATTTTGTTACATTTTACAAATTTAAATGCTGCTTGGAAACATGAGAAAAAAAGTCTCGAGAATCATGGAAGCCGCTAGAAGTCTCAGTGGATTTTTAACCCTCTGTTGCAGCTAGAATGTGTTACAGGTGAAAAAAAATGCAAGTCTTTTCACGCTACCACTTTTAGGCTGCGGACAAATGGGTTTTTCTGACTGTCACTTTGTGCTTTATATTTTTTTTATAAAAAAAAATTTTCAAAAGACTAAGATCAAAGTATGTTTTAACATTCACAAAGAAAATATTAAATGTGATGTTTTAAAATCACAATTGAAATTAAGAGTAGGAAATTATCTAATAACTGAAATAAAAGCTTACAATTATGTATATAAATATTTTTTAAATTATATCGACAAAAGGTGAATTTATATGAAATGTTTTGTGTAGGATAAATTTTTTCGCTAATGATACACAACAGAAGCAATAATTATGCGCTATCATAAGCTAATAAGTACTTGTTAAATTATAATTATAATAAGCCGACATAAAATTATAGGTTTAGCAAATTAGTCTCGATCATCAGGATATAACTTCCACTTTTTAAGCTTATAATATTATGATGATGCTTTTAATTATGGATTATTTAATAATATTGATATGAGAATTTGCAACATTTAATATCAATTAATAAACTTATTAAAAAAATATTCATCAATTACATTAGAAAAAATTGCTTCGAAAAAATGGCATGAGAGTAATCATTCAATTTAAATAATGCAACATAGTTGACAACACATGAAGAATTTGTGCTGTTAGAGATCAACATGATTTTAATATGAAATTCAATTTTTTTTATACATCATTATTCATGAATGATGGATAACCAAATTTCCCACGAGCCATCAATTGAGCTCTCAGATCAATTAATTCATGCATCACTTTATATTGACAGTAGTTCATCGATGCAACTTCTTTCTCTTGCTTTCCTCATTTTTTTAATACTCCGTTTTCTCTCTCTTTTTTAAATCCAATTCAAATAATTTATTTTTTCATCTCTTAGCAATCAGTATTGATAATCTACCAAGCAAAAGCACAAACTTTTTTTCATTTCAACATAAAGTATATTTCCATTAACATTTTCCAAGTTGTCTTAAGCCAGCGAACATTCTACAAAAATGAATGATTTATTTCACTAGCGGCCATTCCTCTATCGAGTAAATCCTTATTTTGTAATAATATTTATTCGACATTGATATAACACGCAATTGATCTTGCTGTCATACCATAGAATTCACAACCAGGGAAAACAGAATTCTCGGAAATGATGTATACGCATGTCTCGATTTCCGTTTTACGCGGAAAAGCCTCTTGACCATTACAAGCAATATTGACAGATTTACGACCTATTATATAACTCAAGTTAAGCCTATAATAAAAAATGAAACTCATTAAATAACGGTTATAACATTCATTTCAAAGTTCTGCAAGTATTCTCGAAAGTTAGTTGAAAAATTCGCATAACTTTCTTTTATATTTGCCAGTAAGATGTAAAGAGTAGAATAATCTATAAGAAGTCGTTTGTGAACACAAGTAATGTGTACTTTAGTCCTTTCTTTTACACTCATTGAACAATACACTTTGCATATGTAACACATGTTTACACACGTGCGAGGTTAACCGTACACAAAGTTAGGCGTCATACTATCAGTATGAGGTTACACACTTGTATTTCAAGAGCATTTACATTGCATTCGCTTTCTTTGATCTAGTTAAAGCAAAATAATTTATTTCAAGCTCCGACTATTTTATTAAATAATATAGTTGTGTAGAAAATATTGAGTTATTCTACCAGCTAAAATGTTCAAGAAATATAAGAAGAATAAACACTGTTAAGTAATTACCTTCTCTTTCCAGATATGTGATTTTTTTTTATTATAAAAACGACATTAACGTTTAATCACTTTTTTATTTAGTGTTTAAAGTATTTAACATGTCACTCACTTGTTGATAAAAATGTTTCACAAGTTTTTAAAGCACATACTTAGGGGTTAAGCTTCTAGAATTGATGCTCATATGAATAACTAACTAAGAGATAAGTGTACTTAGCATTTTTCTACTTTTTTAAATGTCAACTTTGATTATAATTGAACTACAAAAGAATTTAGATTTACTTTTGCTCTTATACTCAGATATTTTCTACTTTTTTTCTCTTGAGAGGAATATGGGGACGAGCGTGTTTCTACTGCTCAGCAAATTTTCATATTCATCGACTAAAAAATGGCGGGAGAGAATAATCAGAGAATAATCTGAAGTGAGTCATGTATGTAAGGTCGAATATAGATGTCACTTAGAAATTCCGGTTTAAACATTACGATTATTAAAATAGAAAAATAATATTTGAAGATGTGTACATGAAGGATTAAAAAATGTGATATGTTAAAAAGATAAATTTTGAGTAGAGAGTTAATTGAAAATATTATCCAGAAGATGAGATAATATTTGTGAAACTAACATTCGGTGGTGGACCTGTATTCGACACCACCGAAATAAAATTCCTGGGTCGAAAGACCGTTAATTTTTTTTTTTCAAATTGTCTGTGAAATCGCTGAACAATTAATCTCACACACTGGCTGGTGTAAAATGAATAGAGGACTTTTTCACACCTCATTCTTTTTATTTTTGTACAGAAAATAAATTTAAAAATCTTTGAAAAGACCTCAAATTATTGGAAAATTCGAACCTTGATTTAGTCTCAAAAATATTTCATCCTTCAACTAGAAGTAATTATTAGGAGTTCTCATTGAAGAAATATTTTTTTTTCGGTAGCATTGATATCTTCAATAACATACTCGTAAGTAAATAAAACATATTTTTCATTTTTATCACATCAATTATCTTTTGACGGTATGTATATTTATCTGTTTTCCATCATTTTAGGTTTTATAAAAAAATGAATACACTTTTTGTATTTCATATTTTTTATTTCAACAAACGTCAATCTGTTGGTTTACTTGCAAATTAATCTGTTGATCCGGGCGAACTCAATACAGTTAGACACAAGAACATGAAAATTTGCAGAATTATATGGTTGCATGAGTCGATTGTAATAAATCTAGGTCATTAAAAAGCAATGACTAATGGAATTAAAAGTTAAAAACAATTCTCTTCAAAACCACCTGGTATTTATATTATTTGTTTCTTTTTATACCATTGTATGTTATTACATAGAGTCTAATAATCAAGATATGATTCGGTTCAACAACAAATAACATTGGTTTTTAAAATTTATCAGTGAATTAATTTTTTTTCAACAAAAAATATGTTGCCTTAATTAAAATATATTGGTCTAATTTTTTCACATTCTAAAATGCGATTGTTAGTTATTATTAAATGTAAAAAGTATCTGTTTATTCGTTTGTTACTAACAGCTATACAATACTATGAAATTGTAAAAAAAAAGTATTCTGGTGAATACCTTGATCAGAAGTAATTCACTTTAAATCAAGTAAAAGCATAGACTTGTTCATTTCTGGCAAATATCCCATTTTTTTTGTGAATTTTTTTACATCTGTAATGGAAATAATTGATTAAAACACGTTAATATATACGTTTATAAAATTTGTAGAAAACGTGAAGATGTATTTGAGATCAAATTCAAATCGTATAGCCAATGTTTGGCAAAAAAATTCAACTCCATCACTAATATGGCTATTGATCGATTCAGACTCTCATATATATTCAACTACTTAGTATTTATACGACATTAGTTACAGTAATATATCAAAAGGACTTTATACAGTTGAAAAATCAACAATTCCGGATTAGGTCTACAGAAGAAATCGTGTTGAAAATGGCTCACACAATCAACGCTTAACGAGTTTACGAAAAATAAATAACAATGCAATGAAAGAAAAGCTTGCTGAGCACGTACAATGTGTGACAAGTGGTTTAAAGAAATTTGTAGTGAATAAAATGATAGAAACACCTTTAAATGTAGATTTTTGTTCCTGGAGTTGGTAGAAGCAGAGATGTGAAAACACAAGTACAATCTATAAAAATATTGAATGTTTAACAAGAAATACTATTTAATATTTAATACTAATAATAGAATTAATCCATTAATTTTAATGAAAAATTCTTTTGTCTAAAGATACAGCAGTAGTATTTTTTTTTAAGTAGAAACTAAAAATAATGTTCTTATTTATATTTATAGTTAGCAAGCATCTTTGTAATTTTCTTTTCAGATAATGCCGACCCTGACCTCGGGTAATGTCGGCTGACCGATTTCCATACTCCGAATACACGGGTGCGTTTGATTTAGTCGAAACGTGCATAGAGTACCACGGTCAATTAATTATTCAGATACTATCCACTCTCATGTCGAGGTTGAATTATTGACTGATACCTTTTCACACGACAGGGGAACTAATCACTAAGATTTTCGAGTATTAAGTAATCCAGTCGATAAAACATAGCTATACTGTTTGAGCCCTAAATGATGAATTAACTGTTTTAAAAAACAGGTATTACTTATTTTTAATAATAAATACTTAACGATAAATGTTTGATTAAAACAATCACTTTTTTCCTATTTGTTCACGACAACTTGACACGCAAAACTATAAAGCGAAAAACAAAGGGGCAAATTGCTTAAGGCACCTAGTGGTAAAGTAAAACTTACCTCTCTTAGTACAGAAAAGACCACGAACAATTCTTACAATCCTTATTCTATAAAACAAAGAAGATAGGCAAGTGGCTAAACAAGTACTAAAGAGAAAGAGAAAAGAATATAATTATTTTCATCTTTAGAACGTACTTTACAATCACGGCTTATAAATGTGACCAATTATTATATTTGAATACTCATGCAAAACTTCAAGTGTGAAAATCGTCGAGAGCGAATAGTATAAAAACGATTTTAATAGAGATAAAAAGAAAGAGCGAAACGAAGAGAAGAATATAATATGAATACTTACTGTAGGATAATTATGGTAAACAGTGCAAAGCAATCTGAGCGAAACAATACGATTGTTTGAAGCTATTTCAAAAAATACTTTTTTAGTGAAATCAGCAAGAAAAGAAGCAGTGGATAATAGAATTAAAAATTACTAAGAACAAGATTATTTTATTTTCAATATTGCATATTAACTATTTATCAGAGATTAAAAAAACATGCTGGAAGATAAAAACTTTTTAACGCGAAATATTGAATTACTTAACCTACAACGATATACATAGAATACATATTAATGTATTTAAAAAATTAAGAAATTTAAGAAAATTAGCGTGTAGAAGAAAAAAAAGTGAGAATCAGAAAAATATTAATGAGAGATGATTAATGAGAAAAAGAATTAATGTACCCTACTGCTCCTAGTCTGCATTGGTGATTGGTAGTAGGTAGTTCCAACAATTGTCCAACCCCTAACAAAAACAATAATATAATTATCAATCATTCAAATCTCTATTTAAAAAATTAAAAATGAGCGCAATTAAAATTTTTTTTTTCAAATTCATGTTTTTTAATCTTCTGATTCTGATTTCAGAGTAAGGTATTTCCGTCAACATTTGTCAATCAATCAAAGGAAATCTCAATGGTCTAAGTGAATAACACATGTAATCCCAAGAGTTAAAACAAGGTAGGAGAATCAAGACGAAAGATCAAAGGTGTTGTGAGTGTCCTCAATAGACTGATAAAAGCCGTAAACTTGATACTGACGAGAAAGGTACCTATGATTTTATAGTAAGGTGATCTACTCGAATGTCTACTCTTCCAGTTGTGAAGGTTAAAAATAATCTTATTGCTTATTTTTCTATAGCTAGTAACACCTTGGCACACTCAAAAACCTCTGTCGGCTACTAACATAGAATAGGACCAACATTTAGTTTAAACGAAGAGATCTAGGTCGTTGATTTTAATCGGGTTTTCGCCGCTATACAGTTACAATCAGTTATTCTCACTTGAGTTGTCATGTTTGCGTGCGCAACACAGTGATTCTCGGTATAAATCTATTGTCAATGTGTATTTGCTTTAATTCTTTTGTAGTTAAAGACACATCGCTACTAGTCATTTTACTCAAGATGGAATATAAGTTGACGATCCAGGTCAGGAGGTCCTTGATGAATAGATCAAGTTGTAGGGAAAAAAACTGCTGAATTTTATGATGGCAAACGAGAATTTTTTTTCTCGTAAAAAAAGGAAGATTAGAACACGCAGATGACCAAGAAAAAAGAACAGGTGGAATAAAGAGAAAAGCAGAAGCGAGAACTCGTGTTGGAAAAATGCAAAAAGGGTGAAACAGGGTCATACAAGCAGTACAGAGGGCAAAGATAGCAGTGGAGAACACAATATGGGTCAGTTATCGATTGTTCTCTACTCGAAGCTCTGTAGCGGCAACCATACAAACCTCTGCCTGTTCATATCTTGTTATCTTAAAGATATATACCAGAGAAATCATACAATCCTATCGATATCGTCAATCCAACTTCCGGTGAGGGATGTGAACCATCTGAATGTTGACTACCTCAAGCAAACCAGTTGACTAGGAGCACGTTCCAGTTTGCTACTTGCCTTCATTGTTGCAGTTTAGAATGCGAGTGTGGGCGTCCTCATGAGAGTTAACTAAAACCGAAAGCAATCTAGCAAACATACGAAAGATACTTGGGAGTTCATTGAACATTTAAATTCCCGATGGAGATTTGTTTTGTTTAATTTCGAGCTTAAGAAACTCATCAGCGTCGCTATCAACTTTTTTTTACTTTTTAAAATCTGTTTTACTTTTGTAATTTTTTTTTAAAAGAAATGACGCAAATTTTCTGGATTTTCACCCATCATCATATTTTTCATCTTTTAAACCACGTTTTTATTTTTTTTAAATCAGCTTTTTCGATACTTATAAACTTGGGTAGGTGTTAACAATCTTTTTTATTCCACTCGCTTTCAGAAACAAAAGTAATATCGAGTTCTGATCAAACTTTTAACAGTATATAAAATTAAATATATAGCCAAAGGCTTTCTTTTTTTATGAAGAAAGAACGTGCCTCTACTCCATTCATTCGTATATTTTTCGTGAGAAGATTTCAGACAGTTTTCCCCGATGTATACTGCTTTACTTTTACCTTTATATGTCGATATTTTCACCATCTTCTAGAGGCTCTGTTAGTATTCTTGAAATCAACCACCCTTGTCTTCTTCAGATTCTCAACGTTTTTAACCAGAATATTCTATTTGTTATTCAAGACTTCTTTAAATGACATTGAAACAAAAGTATACCAGCTAAAAAAAATATATAATCGGATGTAACAATTGTAAATTAAACCTATGATTGTTCACAAAAATTAAGCTTAAAATTTAAGTATTTATTTCCTTTTTAAATGAGCAGAAAAATTCGTTACATTAATGGAAGGTTGCTCAAAGAGTGTACAACAATAGCACAGAAAGCTTCTGGTAGAAAGTCAAGTTTCTGTTAGCATTGTCAAGAAACAAGACAAGAGTCAAGGCGAATTCTTCTTTGTACTTTTTTTACCTTTTTTTTCTGATGTATGCTTGCACTCTTTAATAGAAATTTTTTGGTCTTATGACCTTCGATACATTTCATTCTTTGTATACTGAAATTTCAGCTTTTTGCAGCAAAAAATTAATTAAACAAAATTGCTTTATAAATATCTCAATGTATAAATTAAAAAAAAAAAAAAAAACTAAACGATGTTTTTACGTAAAAGAAAAAGGTACTTTCATCATCGTATCTCACTTGATTTGACTGTTATTTGACTGGTACAAGTGTAATTAAGCGATATAAAAAATATTGATAGGCATTTTATAAAGAAGAAAATTCTAAAGAAGATAAAATGGAAACAGAATACAAAAGAATTGGCGACATCATTTTAGAAGACATTCTTTCGTGTCAAACATTTCAAGTTCTTTTTATCTTGAAATACGACAGAAGATTCATTTTGTTTTTTTCGTACTTTCTGCAGATTTGAAGTACGAAATACCTCAAACCGTCTCGTATGTCGACAATCAGATGCTCTAATATTTTATCGTTTGAATAAAAAACAGTCTATTTTTGACTTTCATCATTTCACATGAAAAGGATTTTTTTTTACAAAATTACTTGTTTATTCAAAAAATTTACGAATATGTTAAAAGCTTTTAATTCATATTTAAAATAAATATAGTTGGTTGAATATATTCCTCTACAATAATTATGCAACCTACAGAATTCGTAAATATACTTTCATATTTGGAGCTTATGAAATTATAAATTAAAATCATTGATATTTTTCTATTAATTCACTAAAATATCACACGTCAAAATTCAGCAAAAAGTAAATAAATGAGTTTAATATCATTTTAATAATGTTACAGCTGGTCAGTAGAAGAACTAATTAAAAATATGAAGAGTAAGTAGGAGTAAATGGGAAATACCCAGAGCAAGAGACGATGGATATATTGGAAAATTTATACTGGAGATTTCTCTAGAAAATCTTGTTTGGGTGGAGATTAGTGTTGAGAGGTTTGGACGACCGTAATTCAAATTATATGCGTCTCCCTGGCTTTCCCTAGCTGTTAGCATCAACCTAATCAATTTAATCATGTTAAACTCTCCTTATGCCAATATCTCGAGTCTACATAATTATAATTATGTTAGTTTATGCGATTATTACCATTACGTAAGATATTTAGATAATCGACTGAATTAGTGGACAATACAAAACTATATACTCAAACTACAAATGAATGATACTTGATTAAAAAATACTTTAATTATTATCAAAGCAACGAAGATTGTATTTCAATTTCGTAACCCATTAATTGGATTGGATTTATATGTTGTATTTGCAATTAATTTATACTATTGATGGAGTTATTTTATTTGATTTTTTTCATGAAATTCTTTTTTCAAAAAAAAAACTAGAATAATAGATAATTTATAGAAACTCTTGAAAATACAATTTGGCACTTCTACAATGAATGAATAGAGTCAATACGATTAGATAGCAAATCCTGTTACATTGATGAAAAAGATTAAATCAAGCTGAAGAAACAGAGTACAGTTCTTATTATCACTTTACAATCCGATGATTCAATGTCATGTTAACAAGCTGAAGATAAGCCTGACCAAACAAAGAGATTTCTACTGACAGGTATATACTTATAAATTTTAAAGATGAACTTACAATATTTCATGTAACGTTTGACAAACTCGAGAATATTTATTATTTTTTTGTAGATTTGTTTTAGATATGAAATATCGAATTGAGTATCTTGGCCAAATACAATACGAAAAAAATCGAATGTTTGATAAGAAATATTCTTGCGTAATTTTCTCACAAGCCAATAAATACAAGAAGAAAGATGTGTATACAAACTAGTGGTACAATAAATATGATACGGGAAAGAATGAATGATATGATTTTGTGCTCGGGAGGAAAATAGAAATGGCCAAGTATTATTATTATATACTTCTCTTCCAGAACATCAGAATTAAACTAACAAACTCGGCCAAACTTTGAAGCGGCTGATGAACAAGCTTAGGCTGAACTATTTTTGTTTTAGGGCGAGTTTGTCCACTATGTTCCAATCGCCTTTAATACTTTTACATCACTTTTTATAAATACTTTTTCTTTTGTGTTATTAGGGTGCTTTGTACCATAAATTTATACGAAAAAATTTCTAATTAATGAAGGAATATAATTCAGTTCATTAATTACAATTAAAAAAAGAAAGCAAGGAAAGTTTGGCAGAAATGATAAATTAACTTTTTCATTGGCAGATTTAAAAAGGTCATGAATAGGATTGCCGATGAAGTCTAGTGGGTCGAGGACCGGATGTTAATTTACAGAAAGCTAAAGGCAATGTTGCCAAAGCGGAAAGGCACCCACAGTGTGTAGAGAAAAGAAATGAGGCGATTCGAAAGGGTCAAGAGGATAAGATTAGCCGCGTAAGAGAAATATCAAAGAAACAAGATGGTAAGACTAGACGAAAGAAGATAAAAAATTTGGAGAAAAAAGTTTAACGTCTATCCTTCTACTTAGACTTGATTTTTCTACTTTTATCTAAGAAACATGTACATACTCGTTCTACATAGATGTTGATAAAAGACTTGAATGTATCAAGTATTGAGGAATGTTTATAACTGAAACTATCATCAAAATTAATTTCTCTGAAGAATAAGTGAGGTAGACTGATCCTCTAAAATGTATCCGAGTATAAGACATTTTTTAAAAACTAATATTAACTCAGATTCCTTCACAGGAAACATGTGGTTAGATGAAAGAGATACTTAAAGTCTCAAAAGCTGTAAAAGTGATGGAGACACATGTGGAATGTATACACGAGCATCATCACATTAGAACTCGCGTATTCAAGGATTTATAAGGCATTGGTAGAGAAAGAGAGGAATATATGAGGTGACACTAAAATCTCCCGGATGTAAAGCTGGAAGAGGAGGACATGTGCACCTTGAAATTTGTGCCAAGAGCTTGAGAAGAAGATATAAAGCCAAATCGATATGTGGATAAAGGTTTCGTCGATACCTCATCCACTTCAGTCTCCTCATTGACGCCACTTTCTTTCTTCAGCTTCAATCTCAGCTGACAATTTTATTACTTACCACGAGCTTATTTATCATATTCTAGCAAGTTAACACGATAGGAAAAAGTTACCTAATGTTTAGCAATCACGTAACAATGTGAAGTAACTATAAAATTAATAATTTTTTCCACGTTGTAAAAACACGAAACTACCGTTAAGATTTGGAATGTTGTTATAAAGAAATAAATAAGAGAGTAAGTCTTTATGTGAACGATTTATTTTTGCATAGAAACTGGAAAGAGTTTTAAAGCTGAATGTAAAGCTTCCATTAGCTTTCTTGTCGCTTTTAATATTACATCACATTGAGGACATTTCGGAATAAGAATACATTGTTTTGATCACGGGTACACGACTTATATGGTTACGTTTACGACATTTGGCATTGAAAATTATTTGGAGATTTACTCATTGTTATATAGACAGAACAGTCTCAATAAACATTTTCTAGAAGTATCTACTACTACAGTTTACTCTAAAAGCTCTACAATCACTCTCGCTATCTTTTTCTACAGCCTCCGGCAAATTTTTCTCGTTTACTTTTTTTTTATTTATACTGTGGCTCAAAGCCAAATTGGCAACGAGGGTTACTTATTCGTCCAGTGATCCACCAAAAGGGAAGAGAATTTTTTACTATGATTGCGTCATTCTATCGAGAGCGAGATTTTTTTTTCAAGCGTTCATTAGCAAACTACAGTACTGATCACAAACAAAAGTGAAGCAAGGTTCATTGCGTATAATTACAAGTCAAGTGATACTACCAAAATCAAAAGGTACTCGAGTAATATCAGAAAGAATATATATATATCAGAAATAAAAATAAAAACTCCAATATTTAACAATTATCGAGGACGGATTTTCAATATACATTGGTATTATCTAGACTGAATGTCATGATGAAAAAAAAACTTTCAGGTATTTCCAGACAATTACTTGTCGGATGAGATAGTTTTTGTTCACTCGACAATCGAAGTAGCATGACTACGAATAAAAAGAGAAAAAATAAAAATGTCAAGCCCTGAGGTCGAAAGAACAATCGCAATTCAAGAATCCCCCATTTGATTGATTTTTGGAAACAAAAAAAGATCGAAACAGGCCCGCGAGCGATCTTGTGAGGGTTCGAGTCAGCTGAAGAGTTTATAGAGAAGAGGTGGTGAGGAATGAGGAATAAAATTGTCGAGTAAAAAGCACGAACCACTATAAAGAAAAGAAAACGCTTACTACACCTCCAGGGTGTGCATGCGGTAGCATACATCTATCACGCGTATGTATCAACATTGGGTTCTTTATTGCTCCAATCCTTCTACCCTTTGGATATCACAATACAGCATCATTTCCTACAGACATTGTACTGAATTCAAAAATATATTGTTGATGCCAAAGATCATAAAATAACTTGTTTTCTTTGCCAGGTGATACTGTCAAAACAACAACATCTCCAACAACAAAAACAATATTGTATTGTTTTTCTTTTCCAATTATTTATATAAGCCTATTCTAGAAAAAAAAACACTATTTTGATTTAATAATTCTAGAGTTTTATTAAAAATACCAAACCTTTATGAAAAATATATAGTGTGTATGAATATTAGTTTCAGAGATTTTCTCTTTTAAATAAGGGACCGAAAAACAATGCGACACTTGAAAAGCTGTAGGCCATGAAAGTTGCAATTTGCCAAGGCTTTTTTTTCTGTTTTTCAATAATTTATCATAAGTGGAAAAGAGGACTCGATAAACTCTCGTTTGTGTTAATTTCCATACAGAAATATCTTTAGCGCGCCCTCGTTTTTATATAAAGCAAATTCTTTTATGCCTCTTTTTTTCTATCAGCCTTTAACAATGTAGATTTGTATAGCGTTTCGATCTTTTATCATCTCTTTTTTTATTTATAGAAATATAAAAAGAAATAAATTTATTGTTGACGATTTATAATACTTAAGGAATGAGAATTTTATTGCTATTCAATTGCTATTGAATATCTTATCAAGATGATTTATTTTATACATACATATAATTTGAAATCACCTCTTATTTAATACACTAAACTAAGTGAGATAATTGATCATAATAATTATCAAGTAGTTGATGTAAATATAAAAATTAAAGCTCTCTATTAGGGTACATTGCGTGAGAATTCGGAGGGTGCATGACATGACGCCTTTACATTAGAATGCGAATGAAGTTGAATATTGACTAGTCACGCAAAAGCTAGGTAGACTTTTATATATTTTTATCTAGCAATAACGAGCCACAAGAAAATATAAACCTAATTCAGCAATAAATGGATCGTCGTTTATGGAAGTTAATTTGAGAAAAAAATGACAGAAATAGACTTTTATTTTCTAAAGGTATAATTTAACAAAGATATAAATTCGGGAGTCCTAATTAGAGAGAACAAAGGGCTGAAAATGATACTGTGAGGAATAAAAGCAATGCCTGCTAATTTTCTCTCACACCCAAATCCTAGAGGACTTAGAGACAAGAGTCGAAAATGAGATATAATATCTTCCTCAGCTATGCTCAAGGTATATCATTTACTATGTATATAACTATATTCAACAAGCCTCAGACGAACGACAAAATTTTTTCGCCTATGTCATATTAATGGCTATATAAATGGAGCAGTAGTTTGGGCTTCTTCATCTCTCCCATAAGCTCCTTTCTACGACATCTAAATGTGACTTTATCAAACAAGCAGAGAATGACATTCAAATGTGTGTTAAATAAACTGGAAAAAGCAACTTACGGATGAGAGACACGACGATGGAGGCTTCTCATAGACATCGCACGTGTCCTGGATCTTGTTGGGCAGCTTGATGTCCCGTTGTTGGAAGTTACACTCGGGTTAGGGGTAGTGTGACGCGTGGACGGGGATGCATCTTGCTCCCCCGTGGCCACGGCCACCCCCGTGGTTCCCGAGGTAGCCAGCACTGGGTGACGATTAAAGCGGCCGGTAAAAGCCGCAGCAGCGAGACGACGAACGAGTACACGAACTAGTCGACGCGCTAGGCGCGCACCCACAGCACCCGCCCCCACGCTGACGGTACGCTGGCCCACCCCCCCTAATTAAGGGGGTGGTGGCGCGTCACACACGCGGATACCAGCGATTTTCGTATACAATCAACTTGCAGTTTTCCTATGACCGTTTTTTTCTCCAAATATTTATTCCTCAATATTTTGCAACGTGTTTTTATGTCACTCAACTGTAACGTTCGTTCACTCACAGACCGTTTCATCTATGAGTTTATTGTCCCTCAGGACAACTGGAGCAGGTGTAGATCCTGAAAAAAAAAATAATAAAACCTGAATTATATTGCCAATATCATCACGTTATGAATGTAACATTCTATATATGCAGGTAGGGTGTACTGGGTGGTTTTGAATAACATTCTGCATATTACTGCTACTGACAGATGTTTGAGATGATTGTAGAGCATATGTGTTACGCCGTTTTGTGAAATGATATTTATTTTAGAATAATTTTATGTTAAAGATAACTCATCATAACTTAAAGCTTAAATTTTATTATTTAATTTAAAACATTTTTTTATCTAAAAATGATCTTGATCAAGACTTAATCCCAGACTATTTGAATTAATAAAATCTCTCGTTGACTAGTGACCAAAGAAAATTAAATATTTTTTTCATTTATTCTTTTTTCGTAGAAAATTTCAATTTTGTCTCTTGATCCATTGCTGGATAGACAGTAGGGATATTTTATACGATGAGAATTTTATGATTTTACTAAAATTCCTCTCTTTTTTTCTTAAATAATTTAATATAAAAAATAGTCAATCATGAGTAGAGTTTTTATTTCATTAGATGGAGTAGGAAGGCAACAGTTTTCAAAGTTAGTTTTTTATACTTTAACATCATTTTGGTACTTTAAGTATATTTTTAATAAATTTTTTGATAAATAAATATGATTTTTATCTGCTATAAAACATCTGAAAGTTATCTAAAAAGTTACATAAATTGATAATAAACTTCAGTGAAAAATTATGTATATTCTGTACTATCTAAAATGTGAATTTTTTCGATTTCATCAAGACGATAAAATCGTAAGAATCAGTCATCTAGTAGCAGGAGAAATTCTCAACAACAGGAAGAGTTAATTTTGGAAAGCAATAAACTTGGTGTAGTCCAGTAATAAAGGTTACTTCGAATTACCCAGTATATACATATAGGGAAGAAAATAAGTAAAATAAAAAAAAAGTATAGATAAAAATTGTCAAATTGTCGTAAAAAAGACAATACGATTGAAAGAAAAGACTTTTCAACTAGCAACATCGTAAAAATGACATCTGTGGATTACGGCTGTGTGCTTTAGTGCGATCGAAATCGCCGTATATTGAGAATAGATAGGTAAGTGAACGTGACTTTTCGTTTGTGGATCAATTCGACTTTATTAAAAGTGGCAGTGAGCTGTGAGGACAAACGATATCCATGTATATATCTATCGTTTTAACTTATCGACGACGGAAATATATATTTCGATGCAGGTTTCCGATGCGATACACGTATCGCGTGATACACTTCTTTGAATATTTAGTATATTCATGTAAAGAAAAAAAAAAGAATCAAGTATTAAGGAAAAAGAAGACGAAACATTGCCAGTTATTCAATAAAATTTAGTGTTTCCACAATGTACTTGGGAGTTTCTAAAATGAAATTCAAACTTTTAAACGTAAACTTTACGTAGTAAAGTAACTAATTGTATCTCTTTCTATGATCAATCCATCATGTAGTTCCTTAACTCTCACGTTCAGTACTTTGATTGCTCGTTATGAAAGTACCTGAGTAAGTTTAACTTAGTGATTCTATCTAGATTCAAGTTATACTAGTCTTAACGTTTAGTTTTACTCAAAAACGTACACCCAAGCTGTTTTATGTACTTATTTCCATATCTTGAGATAATCTTACTAAAGGAGAAAAAATAATTCAGATGAATCGATAGTATTTACTTGAATTATTTAATTAATTCAATTGTGACTTGATCCAGAACATAAAGGAACAATTTGTGGGCATAGGATAATTGATGGATCAGCACTAGGAATAATCTAGATGGCTTGAAAGTACGTTCAATGGCTCATCCCCAACTCCCTAACAATGTTCACGAGTCCTGCTTTCAAACTTTCCTTCGTAGCACTAGCCAATATCTCATATAATACATATATCCAATCATCTAACTCTAATTCTCTACTTGTCTATAGATATATGGGAACACGGGCATTGAACAGTCCCAGGAGATGGACTCAAGGTAAATCATCACTCTGGAAGACCGACACAGACATATATATTGCAAGTTATGATGTAATAAAGAATTAGTGATAATCGAGATGTCTGTTAAAAGTCAAGGTATCTGACGTAATTATGCTCAACCACATTGTGGGTATTATTCTCTCACCTGAAGTACTGTAACTCATCACTTGGTATCTCAGTTTCATTTTGCTTGAGATCCCCAAAACACAAGAATTGGAGTTTGCTGAAAATCCACGACCAGTAGGTCAATATGCATTTTAACCATCACTTGTAGAGGAACAAAAATCTAACGGTGAGCTATTTTTTATATTACTCTTTTCTTCTCCTTTTTATTCCTGGTATAGTTTCTTCAAACTTATCTTGAATCAAGTCACGTACAATCCGCACCTTACCTAGACGCTTTAATTCCGTCTTCACGCGGAATGAATAACGTTTTGCTGTTCTGTGGGATATAATGGAATTGTCGGTGTGGTTTCCTTGTCATCAGTTCCAACAACTGGACAATGAACATATATACACCCAGTATAGTCACGAATATGATTCGCGATCGAGTGAGATAATAACAAGGTTAATGATGCTTTTCCCTATTGAAATAGTCTGCCATTCGTCGTCGTCGTCAGTTCATTGATTAGAAGAGAGAGCATCAACCAGCAAAGAGAACTCATCTGGAGCTGTAGCAAACGTCATCAGTTCATATGAATCCAATTACTGTTGCTTTCTGTTTATCTCTTTTCATACGTTCAAGGACACTTGAGTCTCAATGAGCTTGAACCCAGCATTCAGCTGTAAAGTTCTCTCTCCGTTGATGTTTTACTCTTTGTTCTAACGAATAAGATGATCCTTGTGGATTGTTATTAATAGTCCTATTAATGATGGTTTTGTCACGTGACCCTATTACGAATTCCGGTCTCGTGACTGGCCACTTTTTCTTCTGATGATGACCAAAAGACTTAAAGACTGGCGTGTGAGTGTAACAATGGTGCAGACAAGTAAAACCATCAACCATTAACGTAAACATCATTTCCACTATCAGGTGTGTTTATCCGTCACACACCTTCTCAATTTTGGTCTTCAAGTTGATAACAGTACCAATAGTAACTAATCCTTTTCAATATCCTAAAAGCTCTTGCTCAAGGACACGATTCAAGACGTCACAAGTCACGTGCCCTGACGTTGATCATCTTGACAGTTTAAGCATTGTCTTTACCACCAACTGCCTAGCCATCTCATTTCTAATTATTTATAAAAAAGTAATCCAATCAACGAAGGTGGACTGCAGTCGCTTCTTTGTAAGCACAGCTTTTTACTTCTGCCTTTTAATTAAAAAAAAATTTTAACTAATATAAGTACTCACGACTCTTCATCACAGCACTAGCCTTTTTTACTTAAAATCACAGTGATGATGACGAAATGATAGAAGTAGTAGACCGGTAAAGTATCGAATCTACTTGGTTACTATCCTCCATATACATTAGATCTTTAGGACTCTTGGTCGCGCAGACTCAGACTTTTTCCTTTCTCCTTATGTCCTTTTTGGAGATCCTCGACGATTGTTCCTTGCTGAATACTTCATCGTCGTGAAATCAAATGTACATGAGACAAAAAATGCTCTTCATCCTACTAGATTTCTTGATTGCGTTCCGGATTATTTTTTATATTTACTCAGGATGTTGTCAACTTGATCCTGATTCAAGCTTATCCTTGTTTGACGTTGGATTTTGAATGAATTTATGTCAAAGTCTGTCATGAATTTATCGGTCCAATTGGTCAATTTTATTATTTATACATATGATGACAGGAAGATGAATAAATAAATTGATACCACGTCAATGATGTAATAGATATTAAAAATATGCAAAGCCAATAACGACGTTAGGCGGCTGGCAGCCGGCCTCACACTGGCTCTGACTTTCTCGCACCGCACCGATTACGCGCCCCGCCTTGTCACTTGCCGAAACCAACCCTTCCTCTTGCTACTTCAACCATTCCCTCATCTACCCCGATACAGAGTTACTCCCTCAACCATCACTATCCCTCCTGGAACCACGAGCGCCTCCGAACGGCTATCAACTGAAACCCTCCTTCAGCTATTCCCTAATTTTATCTCTACAGAAATCAAAATTAATCACATAAATTTTATTAATATTTAATTATTTTCCAGACTTGCATTTTTTATTTTTCAATCAAGCCTTATAAACGCTACTGCGGTCTGAGAGCTCAGAAATAATAATAAATATGAAAGAGTACCTGTATTAAACAGATGAAAATTTTCTATTCATTTCACTGGGAATAAAAGAGTAATTAGAAATTCTCATATAGCTAAAAAAGAAAATGAAAAATTTTTCTTTCAACGTCATTTATTATTTATTACTCTTTTCATAAAACATTTTGATAAAACTTTATTCTTATAATCTTCAAAGATCTAATTGCCATTGCCATATAATTATTTGATTGGTATAGAGTTAACATGTTTAAGTCAATGTAAGTATGCATATTAATTTTTCATATGAATCCAAATATGATGACTAGTTTGTGAAGCACAAGTATAAGTAAAGTTTCTAAACATGTTTGCAGTACATCATTTTTTTTTTACATTTCACTGTTTGTTTAAATTATGAAAAAAAAAATTATCATATAAAATATGTAAGTACCAGAGATGGAAGACTAGAATGTACACATTATATTTGTTTAAAACAAAAGTTGACAAAATGAATTAATTTAAATTTGATCTTATTAATTTGATAATTTCAGAGAATGCGACATTGACAATTGAAGCATCCTGCTGGTGTATATGTTCGAGTATGAGGATTGGGCAACTTGGTTGGACCCAAATTTAAAGAATCTTCGCTTTCTTCACTCAATTCTTCAATACTGAAAGTATCTGTGAGATCTTGTTTGTGTTTGCCACAATCTTTTCCTCGTGACAAGGGAAATAGAGTCGTTTCATCTTCACTGAAAGCAAAATTATTAGATTATCACATCCATGAATGAAGAAGTTTTCCAGTATCTCTCTTTACCTCTCGGTATCACTTTGCCAATACTCCACCAATGGATGATGCTCATTGGATTTATGTGGAATGGGCAATCTCTGGATTGGTATTAATCCACTGGAATTGGTACTGGATTCTGTGTTACTTTTATCGTTATTTGAAAGTTTTATATAGTCGGAGCCACGCTGAATCCGCTTTGCTTGCTCAATTCTTGCTTCTATTAAAATAATTGTTGAGAAACTTATCATGAAACATACTCCTTATGTTACACATTCATTTAATTTATAATAGAAAACTTACCCAGCTTTCTTTGTAATTGTTTTGTCGTGGAACGTTGAATAGGTTGTGCTTGATTACTACTGCAGCTACTGTCACTTGTCTAAACAATTAAAGTTACGATCAATTAGTTGATAATTATTTTACCAATACATGAACAAGTTTTATCAAGTAAAGAACTTACCAAAAATAATATGTCATCATCAAGACGAGTCACAGGCTTTGGATCACTATCTATACCACTGTCTTCCATTACAATCAGAGCTGCCATTTAGTTACCTAAATTTAAAAAATATCCATTATTAATATAAATTACTGAATAACTTACAGAAAGTATATTCATGAATATTTATCAACATGACATTATTCATTACCCATATGGACAACTTGTTGGAGTGTCCTGATAATCATAAAAGAGGCAGTAATGTCAATGTTTTTACTTGGAAATAGTTAAAATTTATACTAACAAAACACTTAAACATACTTTGAGTATTTTTCAGTATTATATATTACATAAAAATCATTAAATTTTATTCAGAGATCTTTTTTACACGATTCAACACAGATGCTGTGCCAAACTGAGGACACATGCACCCTACAACTCGACCCCACTCCTACGTCGAGCATGTGCTTATTGATTTTCCGTAGAGAACGTCGTGAAAACATTTCAACAAGACAAAATATTTTTCATTTCATCGACAAAAATATTTCACTTTTGAAATTAAAGAAAAATTCAAACGATGGTTAATTGGAAAATAATAAATAAAAGTCATTGGAAAGATAGATGGATGATGAATTCTAAAGTAAAAATTGAGTGGTTGTATCCTAGGCAACCGAGTGCTGTTGTAATCATGGAATTAATGGATATTTATGAAATACCAGATTGATAGTTACATTTGAAATTACACTGGAGTTTAATGAAATTTAATCATGCCACAATCAATGAAAAAGAGCCCGTCTAAAGCTTCAGACTCAAGTAAAGACGTAAGTAATCAACATCAATGGTTACTTATATGCAAACAAATTTAAATTCTTATTTATTTAAGCCAATTATTTTATTTTCATGATCCTAACCATAATTACTATAATCAATATTATTCATTCTGACCACTGATGTATTTATTGTCATTATTTTTACTATTTATTTTAGCAAACAAGTCTTTCAAAGAGTCGAATACCAAAAATGGATTCATCAGGAGGAGACATGGATTGGTTTAAAGGGAAGATATTCTTGAAACCAGAAGATCAATTATTATTAACAGAAGCAGTAATTATCCTTATTAAAATACTCTCTTAAAATATTAACTTTGTCCCTGACTTAATGATTTAATGACAAGTAAACTTGATGTTATCTTTATAAGGAATTACAAGAGGAAATCGTTAGAGTGTTGACAATTCATAACCCTAGAATACCAGATTCATTAGTAGAATGGTCTTGGAAAGAAGGAGCTTTTATTAATTTACCTAAACCGCCTGATATAGTCACCATTTTAAGTGTACCCGGTACATTACTTCATAAAGATTCAGAAGAAGCAAAGAAGCAGGCATCTGGAGGTTCTATTGGTATGAAAAAATGATGTAATTAGTTTAAATGATTACTTTTTTACATAAAATATTAAATTAGATGCTGAAAAACCTACCATTAAAGTAGAAGAACCGATAAAAAAGGAGGAAGAACCGGAAGAAGATGCTCCAGATGCTGAAGAAGCAGGTTATTGATGAATAGTTTTCTATTATAGAAGTGAATTATGAAGTTGACATACTTATATGGCATTTTTTTTGAAACTTTAGATGAAGAGGGAGATGATAAACAAGCAGATGGAGGTGGAGAAGCAGAGCTTGAAACTGCAGAGGAAGAAGCTTCAGAAAAACCTGTTAAAGTACCAAATCAATTTAACTTTTGTGAACGAGCTGCTCTTACGTATCACAATCCCGTTCGAGTAAGTGATAAAAAAAAATATTCAACCACTTTTTTTATTGCTACTGAATGGCTTATCGTAATAATATTGAAGGAGTTGATAAACCTCAGCGTTATCATAAATGTTGGTACTCGCCAAACATCCTTTCTTCCATTATGACATTTTAATGTTTCAGTTATGATTTTTATCCAACATTTTCTATTCAAATCTTTTTTTACGTTTACCTTAAAATAAATCTATCAGTTGATGCTTTATCAGTGATTAATTATATTGGAGTAAAATTATTCAATATTTTTAGGACATGAGCACGCAAACTGTTCCACCACCAACAGCGTCATTTAATTCTGCTGTATTTCAATGGGTGATTTTTGATGAATATCAAGAGGATTATGAACGTCAACAAAGGGAAAAAGAAAAGGAAAAAAAACCTTTACCTCAACAAAAAAAAGGAGAAGATATGACTGTTAAGAAGAAAACGCTAATTGAATCTGTAGCAGTTAATCAACGAATGTTACAAGCTGCTAAAACATTAGACCGAATGGTCAATCAAAATATTTTTAATGAAATTTTACAAGGTATGAGCACATTAAATCAAAGTTCTTTGGCAAGTTAGGCTTTTGGTAATAAAATATTTGTTCAACAGATTATAGGTATTGGAATGATCCAAGCGATGAATTCAAGGACGGTGAAGGGTCTCTTCTTCCTTTGTGGAAATTCCAGTATGAGAAAACTAAAAAACATGACGTCACAGATTTATGCTTCAATGCTCGTTATTATGATTTATTTGCTGTCTCTTTTGGATCTTGTATGAAAATTAAAATTCCACTAATCAAAGTATATAGAATTTTTTGATTTCATTAACTAATTTTTTTAGTTTCTTTTGATAGCCCCGTGTCAAATGGTACAGTTTGCTTGTTCAGTCTGAAGAATCCTTCGTATCCTGAATGGACATGTATCACCGAATCTCCAGTTATGTGTCTAGATTTCAATACTCAACATCCTCATCTGCTAGTAATTGGTAAGTTGTTAGAAAATTTTTTTAAAAATGTATTTATATATTTATTTTATTATAATTTTATATTTTAGGTATAATGGATGGTACTGTAGCAGTATATAATGTAATGTTACCACCAACAACACCTCAATATAGAAGCAATGAAGTTCATCAAAAACATGGTGGTATAGTGTGGGAAGTACGATGGGCTCCAGATACAGATGAAGGTAATTTGGCCTTCTACAGCGTTAGTATTGATGGAAAAATAAATCATTGGATTTTAAATCAAAATGAATTGGGACTGGTAACAATCATGACTCTATATCTGGATCGACCACCAATTCCAGGACCGGATGGTACTTTAATAACTCTCCAAGGTGTGCAAAATTTTGTTTACAAAGATAAAATTATCATTAGATTAAATATAATTAATCATAAATGAATATTTTTAGGATGTGGAACATGTATAGCTTTTCATCCAACAGAGAAAGACGTATTTCTTGTTGGTACTGAGGAAGGAACGATTTACAAGTGTAATACAGCTTTCAGTAGTATATATATGCAGACATATAATGAAGCACATAACATGCCAGTTTATCGGATAGTATTTAATAAATTCAATTCAAGTATTTTTGCCAGTTGTTCAGGAGATTGGAGGATAAAAATATGGGAAGACAATAGATTGTATGTAGACTGAATAAACAAAACAATTTTTAGAAATGTCATTTGAAATGTTTATTCAACTTTTTTTTTAGAGAACCGTTGTTCATGTTTGACCTTGGTGTACCAATTGGAGATATACAATGGGCTCCATACAGTTCGACAGTATTGGCAAGCGTTTCGAATGATGGAAAAGTGACAGTATTTGATTTAAACGTGAATAAATATCGACCAATATGTAGTCAACCAGTTGTAAGCAAACGACGTAGCAAATTAACAAGATTAGCTTTTAATAGTGTACTCCCCTTCATTATTGTTGGTGATGACAAGTAAGAGTTTACATAATGTTCATAAATTTAAATAAATAACATTTAAATATTTAAATCTTTTTTTTTTAATATAGAGGAACAGTCAACAGTCTTAAATTATCTCCAAACTTAAGAGTTAAAGTAAAACCAACTAAAAAACAAATGCATCTATCTCATGAAGAATTAGAGTCAATGAAATTAGAAAGATTATTAAGCTTTGTGCGTGAACCACCAATTCTGACAGCGCCAAAAGATGTTAGAATAACAAATTAGTTAGTTTCAATAAAATAAATTCAATATCAATTAACAGAAATTATATAAATAATTGTTCATATCGAAAATTATCCTATCCATTAATTAATTGCCTATTATTATTGACTAGATATTGTATTGGCACCATCACTAATGGTTTTCTTTTAACTGGCAATGAGCTATTTAATGATATTAAATATTACCATAGACTCAGTTAAAAAGATTTAGAATTATTATTTTAATACTATCGTAATATAAATAGAATATAAATAACTGATTATTGCAGAATAAAACTACTCAGTGAAATATTTTTCCAGGTAGTTCTGGATTTTCTACAACCCCTTTGTAATATTTTATTTCCAAAAAATCTCTGATATTATTCGGACTAGGCACTTGCCTCCCCGCAAATTCAATACTAGACATCGGATGTAAAAATGGCTCTGGAAAATCGCGATTCTTTAAAAACCAAGAGTCTCTTGTCATTGTGCCATTTTTAACATAAAAAGGAAGTAAATTAACATGTAAACGATTTAATTTAGAATATTGAACTTTAAAGAATTCACCCTCAGTTGCTTTCTCCCAAATGAATCCATAATTATCCGCTACTGGTTTATTGCGTGCTTTTACAAGCCAAGGTGATCGATTAAGGTCATCACGATTTATTCCGATCTCTACTTGATAATCCCAAGGTAGAATGTCACCATTCCTCATTGCTCCCAATAATGAACTTCCTTCTAACCAGTATCTAATTCCTACTTCTTCTAATTTATCAAAAACATGATGGGCAACTTTTCTTAACCCTGCTAGACAACAAGGTGGAGTGAAGCGATTCTGATATAGATATGAAGGTACACCATTGACTATTGATCCAAAGCATCTGGGAGTTTCTCTGGAACATCCGTACCAGTCAATTGCACCTGAAGGTCTCGTAACTCTTTTAATTCCTAACTTTTCAAACATTGCTCGCTCTCTCTTTTGATGTAGCTGCTGAAGTTTCCATTGAGATTGTTGACTACGGAATAATGGTTTCCCATCATTCAATTGATGATTTTTCATTACATGAATCTAGTAAAATAATTCATTACAATTAGACTGATTTTTTTAAATTTTCTATTTTATTTTTATTCCATTCCTATTTCATGCTTGTAATATCTACATACCATAAACAACTACGTCAGCATATCTTCAAACATAACATTAACGCCATCAAGTGATAACGAAATTGCTAAAGATAACGTCCAAAAAAATAAAATAAACATATAAATTGTGACAAGATAATTAAAAATAAAAAATATTCTATCTATATGTCAAAAACTAAGTTGTGCAATAACAATAATCAAAGCTATTGATATGATAGGTACTTACTTTTATATTTAAAACTGTTGTTTGGAGATAGAGTGCATCAGGATATGGCAACATGAATGGTTCAGGTAATTTTTGAAGAGTTTTTGACTCAATTAAAGTTGCATGTTTTCCTAAAAGACCGCCACATGCTGGACCAGGTGCTTTGTTCGTTCTCAAGCTCCATTCTCGGATTCTCACGTGAAGTTCTAAGCATGTTAAAGAATTTTTTCCTACGGGAATCGCAACAGCAATACTTTCATTACGTGATGTGTTCGTTACAGCTTCCTATAAAAAAAATTAAAAATTCACTAATAGAGTACACTTCGAATAATTAAATAAAATGCAACAAAGTATACCTGTATCGCTTGCTTTGATGAGATCCTTGTAGCATCAGGTAGAAATAAAACATATTTAGTTTGAATATGATACAGAGGATTTCTGTCTTGAAATGACTTGTTAAAATCTGGCTGAAGATTTATCAACTTGACATTCTTTAAACTTTCATTGGCAAAGTTCAATTCAAGTGGTGGATATGGTAATTCATTACAAACAATCAGAATAGGTATCGTAGGAAAAGCATTCAGAACAGAGTCTACTGTAGCGACTACATCATTTTCAAATGATTCAAATTGTCGTATAACAACTGTTATTAGTTTTGCTAAGCGACGATGAAGCTTCTGAGGACTGTCAGTTGTAATTTCTGGTGCCGGAGTTGATTGTAGTGGATTTTGTGATGTGAACAACCACCAAATTCTATGCCAAACTATTATGTTGCCTAGTAGAGCTAAAGCTAATAAAGTCCTCACGAGCTTTACTCGCATTCTTGTCAATTATTATGGGTCATAATTGCACCCGACAAACTGATATGATAATGAGGCTTTAAGTTCTTTAAATGTAAACTTTATCACTTTTTTGAAAAATTTTTGATGATATGAGATGAATAACAAACCATTTCGTTTCTTAATATCTGTATATTACGTTAAGAGTTTGATTAAACAATTTTACGCATGCGTTGTCTATAGTTGAACATGCGCTTTCTACAAATATTTTGGGGTGAAATTTGGGAATATTTATAACCATAAGATAAGTATGTTATTGATGATACAAGAAAATAGATTGAATAAGATAATTATTGAAACTACTCGGAATATTTATTAATTTATTTGTATTGTCAAACAAAGTATGACAAGAAATAGAAATTGAGAGAAAAGTTTTATATAAAAGTTTGAATGAACAAGAAAAGAACACTGTTCTTTTTTAAGTTATTTTAGTCCAATTCTTATATATGTTTAAGGCTTATATGGCTTCACAAGATTCTCAGAGAATTCCTTTACGTATTCAACACCTCGGACTTCACGTTCGAGTAGAGGAAGCTTAGTTACATGGAAATCTTCATAGAGATCCGTTATCTAAAACACAATCATTTTCGTGATTAATGTTGAAAGTGTAAATTAAATTTATATGATTACTAGATTGATATTGATTACCTGATCTAAATATTTATCCTGAACCTTGTGTCTAGCTAAGCAAAGTCGACATGGAGCATCTCCTTCTTTTAAAAATAATAATTGATTAACAATGATATTATGCGTATCGATTCCACATTTAGTCAACTCTTGGACAAGTCTCTCTGTTTCGTATAGAGATAAAAATTCTGCTATACAAACACATACGAAAGTTGTTTGTTCAGGATCTTTAAATTGTTCATTTACTTGTCTAATTATTGCAAGCATTTCTTCCATTTTATTTGAAAAACTATCCACATTAAAATCTGTCATTCCCAGTAATGAACTTATCTATAATAATAAATTATTAAAATTTTTTTTCTTTAGCTTTAGTAAAAAAAACTTGTAATATAAACGCAGAATAATCGAAAACAACTATTCATAAATAATAGATAATTAATAATTGGTATTAAATTATTTAATAAAAATACCTGGCTTATGAAAGGACTGATTTTCATTTTCAAACGCATCAATTTTCCTAATCCTTTCTCAACAACCTGAGGAAATGACAAAAGTCTCAATGTGTGTCCTGTAGGAGCAGTATCAAAAACTACTACAGAAAAATTCATCCCTTTTACGAGTCTATAATAAAATAATAATAATAATAAGTACATAGTGTCAAAAAATTTAAACTAGATTAAATGTTTTTCAACGTACTTCATGACTTCAGCATAGCTCATTGCTTCATCGATACCTGGAAATGCACCAACAATCTCTTGCATAACACTACGGCTAAGTCTCATTGCCTCGTTACCTAAAACTAATAGAAAAATTTCATTGCTAATTTTTTTTTTCGAGTAAAAAATATTAAATAGATAAAAAATATTTGTCCATACTATTCTCATTTTCAAAATATTCTTCAGGTAATTCAGTTATTCCAACATTCGGATCTATTTCCATTGCAAAAAGATTATCAAATCCTTTAACTTTTGTAGGAACTTTACTGAATTTTTGATCGAAAGCATCAGAAATATTATGTGCCGGATCTGTTGAAATGATAAGAACACTCTCTCGAACTTTGGATAATTGTACTCCTAATGAGCAGCTGTAAAAAGTAGGGTTAACTTTATTTACGTTTCATTATAATTGAATAGACAACTTGTTGAAATTTAATTATAATCAAAATTACCTGCATGTTGTTTTTCCAACACCTCCTTTTCCACCTACAAATATCCATCTTAATGATTTTTGCTCAATCACATTTCTGACAGAAGGTTCCAGTTGCTCAATTTCACTATCAACATTCATTTTTAGTACACGTAACGTACATTAAATATTAAATGTTCACAAAATTCATGACCTTTTAACCATAATAATTGAACAATTTTTGCATTGACTTAATTAATGCTGAATGACTAATTAAAAAATTACTATACACAAAGCATATATTTAATAAATACTTGTTTTCAAGAATGTGATGTCAAATGAACCTACATGAACAAACTGACAAAAGTCTAAAGGTGCTTTTCCATTAAAAATATCGCAGATCTTTTCATACATGCTACATGTAAAACATCCATACGATCAGAATCAAATGCGTCCTATTTAATTGGTTTTTATTAAAACAAAAGGCTTTGACAACTAATAAATACAAATTCTCTCCTTTCGATTCGCATTAAAAAAATTCTTTTGATTATTATGTGAAGTTATTCTAGAAAATAATAATAAAAACTGATCAGAAATTTTACTTTAGAGCTGATCTACTAGTAGCATTGATAGTAGGTAAACATTTGTGATACCAACAGATATCACAAAACACTGATAATGCTGTTTTGCACGAAATTTAAAATCTTCTGTCTAACTCTTTTTCAAGATTATCAGTTGATTTATTTTATCCATAGAATAATGGATAAATCAATGTGCAGTGATCACAGTAATTTTTCACATCCCTGCTGTATTTTTTATTCTTTTTATGTTGAAAGGTTGAAATTTATTGAGATGTCCAAGTTTATTTTTCTAACTGATAAACATATCCAGAGAAGATTGCTGTCTAATAAATTTTATTAAAAGACTGACATTGACTTTTTTGCAAGTTCATCTAGTATAAATTATTATTGACACGTTCACTTGTTTTTCAACCAAATGAATTATTGAGAATATTAGAAGTCTATTATAATATATGATTCAATATGATATTTTTATAAGAAACTGAAATATCATCCACATTAATTTAAATAATTTAGGTAATGAATTAATATACATTAAAAATTGTTGCAAGTAATCGAATACTTATGAACAAAAGAAATTTAACTCAATTTACCTAGATAAAAAAAATTCATAATTCAGCAAGTGGATAACAATGACGGTTGATTGATTTTTCTTTCAACTTACTGATGACAAATTCGATATTTTATGATTATCATTTTTAGCTATGAAATAGACTATCTTGCAATTTTTTAGAAGTATATCAGAAATTAAACATCATCCATTATATTATCTTAAAATTGATATGAAAATATTTGTATTAAATGTAAGTTATTTGATAAATATTAATAACGACTGACAACGTACAAATTAAATGATTGCTGTATCATGAGATAGCAACATTAAGCTGTAATTACTGTGGAGAGAACAGTAGGAGTGGAAAAGTGGCACACATTCGCAATACACTGAAGTGAGAATACTTTGCCACTTACAAAGGTAAGATGTCTCAGAATTTATAAATACAAATTACTCTAATTTTTATATTAAATTTTGTTATCTCGTTTTTATCAATCAGATGCTGCGACCGAGTTGCACAAATGGAATATGGAAAGGACCTGAGATCCGTCCACCATCAGAAGATTATTTCAATTTAGGAGAAAAGATATTTCAACAGTTCAAAAAGTTCCCTGAAATTATTGGCCAAGTAAATACAGTGATTCATTACAAAACTGTAAATTATTATTAATTACAATCAGAAATAACTCAAAAGTATCTATGCCATAATCAGATAGATGCAGAGACGGGAGAGAAAGATACTTTTGCCGAAATCGGAGAGAGAGCTGTACGATGTGCACTGTGGCTCCAAAAACAAGGTATCAAAAAAGGTGACATGGTTGGCTTCTGTTCAGGAAATCATTTGGACAGCGTGGTTCCAATGATAGCTTCTTTCTACATTGGATCAATTTTTAATCCTTGGTGGGACAGCTGTCTAGATGAAGGTGAAGTAAAGTTTTTCTTCTCTTGCAACTCATGAGTTACATAATAATTATGAACTTATCTTTTGTAGATATTTCTAGATATTTTATTGACTTGACCGAACCCAAGGTATTATTTGTTCATGAAAAACTGGCTGATCCAGTACTGGAGGCCATAAAAAATGGGAAAAATAACGTAAAAGTAATTATTTTCGGTCAAAGGCCAGGGGTATGAATCTTTTAGAGACATTCTAAAGACCGTAACAACTGAAGAAATCGATCAATTTCGATGTGTAAAAATTGATAAACCTACAGAACCAATTATGATCCTCTACACATCAGGAACAACCAGTTATCCCAAGGGAGTGTTGTACACTTATGGATCGTTTGCTCGCATCGGAAATTTTGAATCTCCTCGATTAACATCAAATACAGTTAATTTGTGGTTTTCTGGATTATGTTGGCTGTCAGGTGTTTTAAATAACATACAACCAATATTTACTAGATCGACTATGATAATTTGCTATACCATTAGTGAAGAAAAAGCATGTGAGCTTATCGAAAAATATAAGGTGAGATGATTTGATGGCATTAGGTTTCTATTATTTTTACTAATAGCACACTTTTTGATTGTAAATATATCATTTTTTATTGATCCTTTTCTTCTCATAAAATTAATTTGTTGCATTTTATTTCTAGATTTCCGCAATATCTATGGGTACAAGTGTAGCAAATAGACTCAGTAAAACGAAAGCCGCTTTAGAATATGATTTATCATCAGTAATTCGAGCAAGCTATGGTGGCGCAGCTGCTAAAAAAGAAGTCATTGAATTCTTACTAACTACTTTTAAGAATGCTATGATTTTTTCTATCTATGGTAAATTATCTTAACCATAATTCCTTATTCATTTATTATTCGTCTTTACTTCTTTTTAAGGTTGTACTGAGACGGGAGTTGCTATAGCTGGACAAGTAAATCCTAAGAAAACAACGTCTTGTGGAACTGTGATTCCGAATGTAGAGGTAAAATTAATCAAGCCAGAAACTGGAGAAATAGTTGGACCTAATACCGAAGGTGAAATTTGGTTCAGAGGGCCAACATTAATGGCATGTTATTGGAGAAATCCCAACGCTACAAAAGAAGCTATTGACTCTGAAGGTAGAAGAAGTCTTATTGGAATAATAATAATTTTGGTCTAATTGGAAATATTTTATAGGCTGGTATCATACTGGAGATTTAGGATATTATGATAAAGATGGCGATTTCTATATTATTGAAAGAATAAAAGAATTAATAAAATATCGACTTCACCATGTTCCTCCTACAGCAATTGAATCTGTATTACAAGCTCATCCAGCAGTATCAGAAGTTGCTGTGGTAGCCAAACCAAGCCATAATGACGTTGAGCTTCCAATGGCTTTTATTACTAAATTACCAGGCGTAGAAGTAAATAATTTTCTTTTTTTATGTTTAGTTTTCACGACAAATTTATGTTGATTCTTCTTTTAGGTAACAGAGAATGAAATTCATGAGCTAGTCAACAGTAAACTCCATGATCGTATGAAACTTCGTGGAGGTATTTGTTTTCTTGATAAAATGCCTTACACTTCTTCAGGAAAAATATCAAAGAAAGAACTTCGAGCGATGGCCAAAAAACTCGCTGATAATTAAATGTAAACACATTTATATGGATCATGTAAAAATGTTAAGGCGTTTTTTTTATTGCTCAATGAGTTTTTAATTTGAAAATGGTATTCTTTTTTTTTTAGAAATTTCAGCATCGATCTTAATTTTTTTTTAATTTATTTTAAACTGTTCAGGTCTTCAGTTTTTATCTCTTCATTTATAAATAAATGATTAACTTATGATAAGACATAACAATTCGTTCAGTGAATGATATAATCAATTTGTATTTGTTTATAAGTCTGAAAAGCGACTACAATTTTAATCAGCGTTGAACAAATTAAAAAAACTCGTCTAGATTCGGAGTAAAATGTTAAAACGGAACCAAAACGAATTTCTTGAAAACTTTCAAGATTTAGAAATTAACAATAAGATTATGCAAAGAAGTGAAATACTCTAATAAACTATATCAGAAATTAAAATGATCAATTTGTTAGTTTCATTGTCATTATAATATTAAAAAGTGCTATGGTGTATTTAGTTTAAATAGATGGGCTATCAAATTATAACTGTACATAACGCTTATAGCAATAATGTATTAACAATTATTTTTGAATAATCTTAGTAGATGTTCGTGATGTATTAAAACGTCTTGAAAATCAACTTGCTTTCGAATAATTCATGAAGATTATTGTAAATAATTCTATTGATACTGTAATTTACCTTCAAAAGTAAAATGATCAAATGGTAGTTATAAATCAAAGCTAAATTATTGTATTTATAATTTTATTATCAGCTATAATTATTTTATAACATTTCGTGGATTAAAAAAATTAATCGTCTTATCTGTTTACTGCTTCTTCTATTTTATTAATTTATTGTATTCGTATTCTAGTAATTCAAAAGTGATGTATTATAGATAGAACAATAATTAATTTATAATGATGGTAATAATTTTTATACAAAATTATTGCAAATTGAAGCTTGTTATTTAAAATTTTATTGACATTGTACTGACTTTTAACTCAGTTAAAAAGGTGTTAAATTTATTTGCAATGTTAACTCAAGATGTATAATGATATTGTTTATTTTCCTAAAGTATGAAAATTTATTAAAACTTTTAAAAGTTTATATTTTTTAACTGACAGTCATATGGAGACAACATTAAGCCTAAATTGTTTATAAGACTTAATTTGATTTTTTTAATAAATTCATATTCTAATTTCTTACTATCATTGTCCAATATAATACAGACAATCATGTGATTCTGATGGCATTACATTCAGAAAGAAAAACTATTTTAAAATAAATATCGAATATTTGTATACGTGAAAATACCATGTTTTCATTTATCGAGGTCAATGAGCCGTGCGAATATGTAAATACAAAATTCAATTTAATCCGGCAAAAATTCAAAAAGTAAATCATATCTCGATGGGTAATAATTAAAACGAAGAACGTTTTATCACAAAAAAACAAACTAAAACCAATAATTATAAGCCATATACAATATACATTAGTGTTTAGACACACAGTATTTGTTGATTTTGAAAAGTTATTATCAAGTGATGTAATTTCGAAGTTGAACTTTATCATTCGTGATAGACTAATTTCATAATTTTACATGAAAGTTATCTGGTATATAGTAATAACAAAAGATTAAAAATACGATAAAAATTGGACGTACTTTGCGAGAGCAACAGTACATTTTGACCGCCGAAGAGAGAACGATTGACATTAAAAAAAATTTTTTAACGATTTAAAGTAAGAATACGTTGTCCCATGATAGAAGGAAAATGTCTAAAAATTCTTAGAATCTTAATTTAAAAAAACTTTTTAACTCTAAATGTTATTACATATCGTGTACAGCGTAAAGTACAATTCAAATAAATCTATTGAAAAAAGTGTAATCAATAGGCAATAAATTTTACGAATAAGAATGTTTTGAAATGTATTAGAAGAAGTAATTAAGAAGATAATTAGTCAGTATTGACGTCGATACATAATAGTGAGATATAATGCGTAAGCTACCTGCAGGCTGGGAAATATCAAACCAATATTGAAGGGGCAGTGCGGCCCAGAAGTATTGATTAAGAACCAATAATATTAAGAATATATGAAATTAATCGACTACACTTTTTTTTGCGAATGTCAATACCCTTTTAAAGTAACATTTCAATTTTCATTTAGAACCAATAGTCAGTTTCGAAAACGTTACTTAACCGAATTGATATATCGGTATACCGTATAGATCTAATCAAAGTAATATATTATTCTCGTTGATACATGAACATTTTGAGTTCGCTATTGCTCCTGATTGTTCGACTTGTATTATTCGTGTTAAACAAAGGTATTATCATCTGTGTATTATAATTAATAAATTGCTTGTTAATTCACGTAGAAATGAAAATATCCATTTATGTTGTTACCAAAGTAACTAATATTTACTTGTTTGTAGGAATGTCATCAATTGATAATTAAAATCATTTACTTAGATGGTGAATTAGAAGTTTGTATTTTTTTATTATTTGAAGCGCACGTTGAGTGAGAATAGTGAATTTGTTAATTCAATTGCCATTCTGATATTAAAAATTATAATCAATCAAATTGTAGGAAAATTAGTACGGTAGTAATAATATTCAAGAACCGACTCACATTCAAACAATCTGTAAAAACGATTATAAATGATATCAAAATGTTTATGATTCGACAAAAGTTAGGAACAAATAATATTTGAGTTATTTAATACTACACTAAAATAGATTTATTTTATGCTTAATCTCGTAACTTAAGAGTGTTGTTATTCAAGAATAAAAAGAATTATTTGAGTTAGAGAATTACCTGGAGCTTATTCACCTAATCAGCTAGTAACATTTTAATGATTTTATTGACTATTACGTGTATGGTCTATTCAGAGATAGAGATTTGAGTGAAATAAACATACAAAAACAACTTTAAGTGCCTGTAGGAGTGGTAATAAAATAAGTATTGTTTAACTGAATTAACGTAAGATTAAAATAGATTGAAATAGACGAAGAAAAAACAATTGATATGAAAAAACACATTTTTAACGATTTAAAGTAAGAATACGTTATCCCATGACAGAAGGAAAATGTCTCAAAATTCTTAGAATCTTAATGTAAAAAAACTTGTTAACTCTAAATTTTATTACATATCGTGTTTGTGATTTTATTAGATGCTGCGACCGAGTTGCACAAATGGAATATGGAAAGGTCCTGAGATCCATCCACCATCAGAAGATTATTTCAATTTAGGAGAAAAGATATTTCAACAGTTCAAAAAGTTCCCTGAAATTATTGGCCAAGTAAATGCAATGATTCATTACCAAACTATAAATTATTATTCATAAAAATTAGACATAACTTAAATATATTTACGCCATAATTAGATAGATGCAGAGACGGGAGAGAAAGATACTTTTGCCGAAATCGGAGAGAGAGCTGTACGATGCGCACTGTGGCTCCAAAAACAAGGTATCAAAAAAGGTGACATGGTTGGCTTCTGTTCAGGAAATCATTTGGACAGCGTGATTCCAATGATAGCTTCTTTCTACATTGGATCAATTTTTAATCCTTGGTGGGACAGCTGTCTAGATGAAGGTGAAGTAAAGTTTTTCTTCTCTTGCAACTCATGAGTTACATAATAATTCGGAACTTATCTTTTGTAGATATTTCTAGATATTTTATTGACTTAACCGAACCCAAGGTATTATTTGTTCATGAAAAACTGGCTGATCCAGTACTGGAGGCCATTAAAAATGGGAAAAATAACATAAAAGTAATTATTTTCGGTCAAAGGCCAGGGTATGAATCTTTTAGAGACATTCTAAAGACCGTAACAACTGAAGAAATCGATCAATTTCGATGTGTAAAAATTGATAAACCTACAGAACCAATTATGATCCTCTACACATCAGGAACAACGAGTTATCCCAAGGGAGTCTTGCATACTTATGGTTCTCTTACACATATGAAACATTTTGAGACAGCTCCAACAGTTTTTAATACAGTCAATTTGGTGTTTTTCGGTATATATTGGGTATCAGGTGTACTATGTACACTACATCAAATATTTACGAGATCAACTATGGTGATCTGCAATAAAATACCTGTTGATGAAGCTTGTAAACTTATTGAAAAATATAAGGTAATAAAATTAGGTCGTGTTTATGATTTACTTTAGAATTTTCTTTTAAAATTTTGTGAATAGATTTCCTGGATATCTATGGGAACAATAATAGCTAATCGATTCAGTAAATCTGAAGCCGCTTTAAAATACGATTTATCATCGGTAATCCGAGCAAGCTATGGTGGTGCAGCTGCCAAAAAAGAAGTCATTGAATTTTTACTCACTACATTTAAAAATGATTGGGTTTCTTCTATATACGGTAAAGTATTTCCATTATATCTATTTGATATATCATTGACAAATAATTTTTTTAAAGCATGCACTGAAACTGGAGTCATACTAACTGGAAAAGTAAATCCCGAGAAAGCAGCATCTTGCGGAACTGTTATCCACAATGCGGAAGTTAAATTAATTCAACCAGAAACTGGAGAAATAGTTGGACCCAATACGGAAGGCGAAATTTGCTTCAGAGGACCATCATTAATGACTTGCTATTGGAAGAATCCAACAGCTACAAAAGAAGCTATCGACTCTGAAGGTAGAAGAAGTCTTATTGGAATAATAATAATTTTGGTCTAATTGGAAATATTTTATAGGCTGGTATCATACTGGAGATTTAGGATATTATGATGAAGACGGAGATTTTTATATTGTTGAGAGAATAAAGGAGTTGATAAAATGTCGAGGTGTTCATGTTCCTCCACCTGCAATCGAGTCTGTTATACAAGATCATCCAGGCGTATTTGAAGTTGCAGTGGTAGCTAAACCGAATCTCGAAGATTTGGAACATCCAATGGCTTTCATTACTAAATTACCAGGCGCAGAAGTCAGTAATTTTATTTTTGTATGTATAATTTTTTTTTTAATTTATGTTGATTCTTCTTTTAGGTAACAGAGAATGAAATTCATGAGTTAGTCAACAGTAAACTCCATGATCGTATGAAACTTCGTGGAGGTATTTGTTTTCTCGATAAAATGCCTTATACTGCTTCAGGAAAAATATCAAAAAAAGAACTTCGAGCGATGGCCAAAAAGCTCGCTGATAATTAAATGTCCACACATTTGTATAGATCATGTACACTTTATACATTATTTGTTTAAAGCATGTAATCGTGTCGTCTATCTATTTTCGTTTTGAAAGTATTTTAACGTAAAGTACAATTTAAATAGATCTATTGAAAAAAGTGTAATCAATAGGCAATAAATATTACAAATAAGAATGTTTTGAAATGTATTAGAAGAAGTAATTAAGAAGATAATTAGTCACTATTGACGTCGATACATAATAGTGAGATATAATGCGTAAGCTACCCGCAGGCTGGGAAATCAAAGTAGTAACGAAGGGGCAGTGTGGCCTAGAAGTATTGTTCAAGAAACAATAACATAAAGAATAAGTCAGGAATTGTAGAATTAATTAACTTTAATGTTCTTCATTTTTGTAAATGTCAATGCCCTTTTATAATAATATTTGAGTTTTTATGTAAAATCAATAGTCAGTTGTAAAGACGTCACGAAACTGAATTGACACATTATCATATTTATTCCAAATCTAATTGAAATTTTATATCAGTCTCGTTGAACTTGTGATCGCGAATGAAGTGTTCAGTGCTGAAGATCCCTGAGCATTCTCAACTGGCTATTGCTTCTGATTATTGTACTTTTATTATTTCTATCGAATTAAGGTATTATCTCTTTGTATTATAATTAAAAAATCGATTATTAATTCACGATAAAAAATAACTGATGCAACAAATCATAACTGTAAAAAAAAATATTATAATAATGGATTAAAAATTATTTTCGCGCAAATTGTATGAAAATTAGTAATGCATTAATACGTCTTAAAATCAACATTCCTTGAAACGGTTCATAAAAATGATAATAAACATGAATGTGCAGAGTGCTTGATATTCGAAAAGAGTAATAAAAATAAAAGTTAGAAACAAATCATATTTAAATCATTTTATACGACCCGTAAAAAAAACATTTCGTTCTCCAAAGACTCACCGAATGTTCCCCAGTGGGGAAGTTCTCCAACGTTTTCTTCGTGGGACTATGAGGAACGTTTGGGGAACAATTTTTTTTTTTTTCAAAAATTTTTCCTGTCTACTCCAAACGTACTTCAAATATTTTGTACTTGAAAGAACAATATACATAATGAAATCAATGATATATTGGCGAAAAATTGTAGGATATGAAAATGAGCATAACTCCTATGCTAATGATGCTACGGGGTTGATCAAGGGCTCATATGAAAGATCTCGACGAAAGGAAAAGAATCAATATAGTTAAAATTATAATTAAAGGATAATTAATGCTAAAATTAAGGCAAGTTCCCATTTTACCCCATTTTAGAAGTGAAATAATTAATTTTTTAGATTTTTGACCTGATTTCGCATTTCTACACATTGAGACGAAGAGAATGAGTGGTCAAACTTGAAAATCGGACAACTTTGATTTTTCGACCCCAAAAAATGGCAAGTGGTACCCCTTTCCATTTTTTTTGGCCAAAAAGTAAAGGTACTCCGATTTTGATGATTGAGGGCTCATTTTCTTCGTCTTGATGCGTAGAAATGCGGAATCGGGGCACCGGTCAAGAAAATTCACTTTAACACCCTTAAAAAGGGGTAAAATTGGTTACAAATTCAAAATTATCATCCCCTTGACTTTAAACCCTTATAACTCTTAGACGGACGGTCCAATAACCGTTTTTAGAGACGTTTTAGAAACTTTAAAATCTAAGCTAAATATGCATATCCAGAAAAAATTTTTAAAAAATTTCCTTCACCCTTAAAATTGCAAAAATATAAAAAAAAATCACATTTTTGTGGGAAGTTGTCAACTATTTTGGCCGTTCTGAGAGTGAAATAATTTTTTTTAACAATTTTCATGGATATGTATCTTTAGCTTAGGGTCTAAGGTTTTCAAATATCTCCTTACAATCGTTATTAGGTAACTTGTATGAGAATCATAGAGGTTCAAAGTCGAGTAAGGGTCAAAAAATCATCTGCTCTTCGACTTTGGATCGTCATTACTCGCGGAAAGAATATTGGACGATGATTTTCAAGAGGTATTTAAAAACCTTAGACCCTAAGCTAAAGATACATATCCATGAAAATTGTTAAAAAAAATTATTTCACTCTCAGAACGGCCAAAATAGTTGACAACTTCCCACAAAAATGTGATTTTTTTTTATATTTTTGCAATTTTAAGGGTGAAGGAAATTTTTTAAAAATTTTTTCTGGATATGCATATTTAGCTTAGATTTTAAAGTTTCTAAAACGTCTCTAAAAACGGTTATTGGACCGTCCGTCTAAGAGTTATAAGGGTTTAAAGTCAAGGGGATGATAATTTTGAATTTGTAACCAATTTTACCCCTTTTTAAGGGTGTTAAAGTGAATTTTCTTGACCGGTGCCCCGATTCCGCATTTCTACGCATCAAGACGAAGAAAATGAGCCCTCAATCATCAAAATCGGAGTACCTTTACTTTTTGGCCAAAAAAAATGGAAAGGGGTACCACTTGCCATTTTTTGGGGTCGAAAAATCAAAGTTGTCCGATTTTCAAGTTTGACCACTCATTCTCTTCGTCTCAATGTGTAGAAATGCGAAATCAGGTCAAAAATCTAAAAAATTAATTATTTCACTTCTAAAATGGGGTAAAATGGGAACTTGCCTTAATTTTAGCATTAATTATCCTTTAATTATAATTTTAACTATATTGATTCTTTTCCTTTCGTCGAGATCTTTCATATGAGCCCTTGATCAACCCCGTAGCATCATTAGCATAGGAGTTATGCTCATTTTCATATCCTACAATTTTTCGCCAATATATCATTGATTTCATTATGTATATTGTTCTTTCAAGTACAAAATATTTGAAGTACGTTTGGAGTAGACAGGAAAAATTTTTGAAAAAAAAAAAAATTGTTCCCCAAACGTTCCTCATAGTCCCACGAAAGGAATTCATATATACAAATTACTCTAATTTTTATATTAAATTCCGTTATCTCATTTTTATCAATCAGATGCTGCGACCGAGTTGCACAAACGGAATATGGAAAGGACCTGAGATCCATCCACCATCAGAAGATTATTTCAATTTAGGAGAAAAGATATTCCAACAGTTCAAAAAGTTCCCTGAAATTATTGGCCAAGTAAATACAGTGATTCATTCTAAAACTATGAATTATTATTCATTACAATCAAAAATAACTCAGAAGTATCTATGCCATAATCAGATAGATGCAGAGACGGGAGAGAAAGATACTTTTGCCGAAATCGGAGAGAGAGCTGTACGATGTGCACTGTGGCTCCAAAAACAAGGTATCAAAAAAGGTGACATGGTTGGCTTCTGTTCAGGAAATCATTTGGACAGCGTGGTTCCAATGATAGCTTCTTTCTACATTGGATCAATTTTCAATCCCTGGTGGGACAGCTGTCTAGATGAAGGTGAAGTAAAGTTTTTCTTCTCTTGCAACTCATGAGTTACATAATAATTATGAACTTATCTTTTGTAGATATTTCTAGATATTTTATTGACTTGACCGAACCCAAGGTATTATTTGTTTATGAAAAACTGGCTGATCCAGTACTGGAGGCCATTAAAAATGGGAAAAATAACGTAAAAGTAATTATTTTCGGTCAAAGGCCGGGGTATGAATCCTTCAGAGACATTTTGAAAACTATAACAACTGAAGAAGTTGATCAATTTCGATGTGTAAGAATTGATAAACCCACAGAACCAATTTTGATCCTTTACACATCAGGGACAACGGGTTACCCTAAAGGAGTTCTCCATACTTATGGTTCTCTATCGTATATGGAAGTTTTGAAATCATCTCCAACACTGTTCAATGCAGGCAAATTAGATTTGTCTGGTTTACATTGGATATCAGGCATTTTAGGTACACTACATCAAATATTTACTACATCGACGAACATTATCTGCAATAAAATTAGTCCTGAAGAAGCATGTAAACTTATCATGAAATATAAGGTAAGATGAATTGATGACATCATGTTTTGATTATTTACATTCTTAGTTTACTCTTTAATTTTTGTGTACAGATTTCCTGGATGTCTATGGGAACAGCAGCTAATCGATTTAGTAAATTGAAAGCCATTTCAAAATATGATTTATCAACAGTTATTCGAATGAACTTCAGTGGTTCAGTTGTCAAAAAAGAAGTTGTCGAATTTTTGAAAACTACTTTTAAGAATGCTACGATTTTTTCCGCCTATGGTAAATTTTCTCAACCGTTATTGTTGATTTATTAGTTATTTGGCGATTCTTTTAAAGGTGGTACGGAAAATGCAATCGCTCTAGGTAGTCCAATAAATCTTAAGAAGCCAACGTCTTGTGGAAGGGTTTTCCCTAATGTAGAGGTGAAATTAATCAAGCCAGAAACTGGAGAAATAGTTGGACCCAATACTGAAGGTGAAATTTACGTCAGGGGACCAACATTAATGACTGGGTATTGGAGAAATCCAACAGCTACAAAAGAAGCTATCGACTCTGAAGGTAAAAAAAGTATTTTTTAAAATAATTATTATTTTAGTCTAATTGGAAATGTTTTATAGGCTGGTATCATACTGGAGATTTAGGATATTATGATGAAGACGGAGATTTCTATATTGTTGAAAGAATGAAGGAAATGATTAAATTCCGAGGTATTTATATTCCTCCACCTGCAATCGAGTCTGTTATACAAGGCCATCCAGGAGTATTTGAAGTTGCAGTAGTAGCTAAACCAAATCTCGAAGATTTGGAACATCCAATGGCTTTTATTACTAAATTACCAGGAGCAGAAGTAAGTAATTCCATTTTTGTATGTTTAATTTTTTTTTTAAATTTATGTTGATTCTTTTTTTAGGTCACAGAGAATGAAATTCATGAGCTAGTCAACAGTAAACTCCATGATCGTATGAAACTTCGTGGAGGTATTCGTTTTCTGGATAAAATGCCTTATACTGCTTCAGGAAAAATATCAAAGAGAGAACTTCGAGCGATGGCAAAAAAACTTGCTGATAATGAAATGTAAATTAATCCATATGGATCATGTACATTGTGTACATTTTTAATTAAATTGACAATATTATTTAAACTTATTATCATTTATTATTTATTCCTAATAATCAGTTCATTCAAACAAAAATGTTTCTCGCATTTACTTTATTACACAGTCGTTCTCTTGGGAATTCCATAAGTTTTAGCTGCCTTGAAGAGTCCAACAAGAGAGTCAAGAGTTTCTTCTCCCGTAGGGATAATCTGACTTGGTGGTAATAAAAATCCATACCTTCCTTTATCTCGGAGTTCATAGGTGTAAGTTATAGGTATTTTGAATGTACCTTTTACCCAGTCCATGGAACTACCACTGGCAACATCTGAGACGAAAAAATTAAAATAAATAAAAAAGTTTTTAGTACGGATATAAATATTCTACACTATGTGATATACTTACAGATCGTTTCAGCAATGTTTCCAGTCACGTATTGTGTTCCATATCTCTTGGCAAGAGCTTGAATTGTTTTCTGACCAATATCCAGCTTATGAAAAAATATTTCAATTCAATAATTAGGAAAAAATTTAATATTTCGTTTAGAAAATTGGCGTATTTTTTTTTTATGAACTTAATATAAATATTAACTCTATTAAATCATAAAATTATATTTACCAGTTGATCATGATTATCAAGGTGTTCCGTCGTATGCCCATATGGAAAGAGAAGGAGTTGTGAATAGCTGTGGAATGCTATGTAAGCGTAGACATTATTAGAAATGGAAGTAATATACTTTGACATTGTGTCAGTCTCAATTTCAGAAAATGCTGCCGATCCAGCATAAGTTTCCGCACATGGAAAGCTGCTGGCTCCACCTTCTATAAAAAAAATTTTTAGATTAAAATAATTTTTCTCCATGTCAATATTTTGTTAAAATTCAATCACCAAAAAATAAACTTACGCATCCACTTATAGCCCCAGTTACGATTAGGGTCAGATCCATAGCAAAGGTGCGAGTACGGTTTTCTTGTCTTCCTCCATAGACGATCCTACAAGTAAAAAATTTATTTTCAGTGATCAACATAAAACCTTGAGACTTGATTACGAATATCATCTTGAGATAAAAAAAATCAACAGAAACAATTCCTTGCATACTAATGAGACTTATCAAGTTAATTAAAATTCACGTCAACAATTAAACTTACTTTTGTGTGAGTGTAGACGAATCCATCAGGGTTGAAGACCGGAAATATATACCAATCATTAGCCTCCGCCAATTCTCTGACCTCAGGGTCTTGACTCGTGAGTAGTTGATTAAGTATGTAGGTCACAGTAGCTGATGTGATCCATTCTCTTGCATGGATATTACCCTCAATAAAAATTCCAGGATTACCTTTTTTGAATGATAATCGAACACCTTTAATTTCTCGGCCCTCATAAGTTTTACCAGGACTCATGACTTGAACTTTGTCTGGATAAGCTTTTGTAAGAGAGTCCATCCAACTGTAGATTTCATCTAGAGTATTGTAGGTTCTCCAATTAACACCAGCACGAACTATTTTATTAAACATAGGATTTTCTTGGTCCATCAAAGATTGAACATTGTCAATATGAACTTCATGAGGAATTTCTGTTATTTTCATTAATCTTTCGAAGTCTAGTAATTTAGAAGGAGGTACCATGACGTCTGATGAGATGTTAGTAAAGTGTGGCCCATCCCAAAAAGAGTACTGTAAAATAAAAAACTTTGTTAAGCCTTTGTTTTCTTTTATGGTTAGGAAGTTATTCTCTTCAATAAATCATTATAAAAAAAGTTTTTTAATGAAAAAAAAAAGTAACAGATTTTTTTATTCCAATCTGATTTAATTTTCTGATTTATTCGTAGATAATTGCTCATAATTGTTGGATTTCGTAATCAAATAAAAAATTGAATTTTTACCTCTGCAACTTGGGACAAATGTTTGAGTAAATCACTTTGCTCCTGATTTTTAGGTGTTACCCTAAAAACTTTATAATTATCATATCGTCTGAGCTGAGCCCCTTCAGCCACCACCAGTAGGATCACAAATACTCCAAACTTGAGCATGGTGTTTCTGTAAAAAAATGGGAAAAAATAAGTAAAGTCGAAGTTAACTCAAAATAAAAATACAAATAACAGAATAAGTGGTTTACCTTTTTCAAAGAGTGATGCTCAAGTGTGAGAAATTTTTCAAAGCATCGCATATTTATCCACAATCCACTACCTGCACACGTTACCAATACACCCGCAGATGGAGGTTTTGTCTTTGTTAATCTTCAACGAAGAATTCCTATCTGTATTGTCATATCATGAACCTAGTAAAAAAATGCAGGTAGGGAAAAGATTTAACCGATTGCTCAACCAACAACAAATCAGCTTATCAGGTGTACATCAATTGAATGATCATTGTACCTGTTATCATTTTATATAATTCGAAATAGACTGTTATTTCAATGTTCCATGTATATAAAAAATAACTATACTTTGAAACAGTTTATTCAATGAAAAGTATATTTGATTCTCATGAATATATTTAAGTATATATCACAATAGACATTTATAATGTTCAAGGATCATTAGTTCAATGGCAAACATGAATGGTATTGAAGATATTTTCAAAGGAAATCTAATTACACATCAAAATAACATTTATTTATGTTCGAATAATTTTCTATTGATTGCCAATAAGAAATATTGCAATAGTTGTAGTAAAGAAAATAGAGAATATTTTATATTTATATTAAAATAAAAAGTATAAAGATTATTTATATTAGATAACATAAGTTATCTTTGATTTTTAAACATTACTTTCGGAAATGTCATTATTTAATTTAATCACGGAAAAGTGATTAACTTTTACGTAAAATTTTTGTCAGCTTATTGATAACATAAAATAGAACGTAATTATATCAATCACTTATTGATTGATAATTATCAATGAGTGAAAATCTTGATTGAATTACGTTTATATAAATAATGATGATGTAAATTCATTGTTGTAAATTATAATAATCTAAGTAAATAATGTTGACAAAAAATTCAAGATGAAAATGAAGAATTTTGATGGTTCCCTTTAACTGTTTCAAGCATGGTAGAGCTGAATTACCCATCCATTGCATTGGTTGGTTGCTAGGATACCTGCAGAATATCAACAAAAATCATTTCACCTTATTGTGTTCAGTATTCGTTATGATTAACAATGAAAATTTTTTCTAGATATTTAACGTTTGTTTATTTTACGTACTACGGTGTTAATGGTTTTATCAACAAGACTGAAGATGTTGTAATAGAATATACGAGCCCCCTAGAGTGTAGTGAGACTAGTTTCTTTGATACAAGTAATTTTTCATGTGAAAAGTGTCCATATAATTTAATATCATCAGAAAATCGTGAGTTTTAACAACTTTAAATACTTATTTTTATTAAATTGAAATATAAAATAAAAACAAATTATTAAATACTTTTTAACTTTTAGGATTAGAATGTATTTGTGATAAAAATAGTCGGTATACTAAAACAAATAGTGGAGAGACTGTCTGTGAATCATGTGAAGATCAAAGTATTCCAACCGCTGATGCCTTTGATTGTATTTATTGTCAAGATAACAGTACATGTCAATGTTTAGACAATGAAATGAAAAGTAATGAGAATAAATAAACATTGTAAATAAAATAATATTTATGTATAAAATCGTATTTTCATTGTTATTATTTATTCGCAGTTGAAAGACACTACAATGGAACTGTACTAGATTTTATAAAATGCCTTCCATGTCCAGACAATTCATATCTTTCAATTGATGGTAGTAAATGTCTTCCTTGTACTACAATTCCAACAAACAATGATAATAATGGAGGTTCTTCAGTTTTGCATCAACGAATTCAGAACTACTGTTTGCAATCTAATTTGTCGTCTCTTTGGACCAACGATAAACATTCATACGAAATTAAACTGTTACATCAGCCAGTGGACAGTTATTATCTTAGAGCTGAATTACTTCTAGCTGTGAAACTTTGCGAAGTAACTATATTTAATTGAATTATTCAGAACTTAATTAAATTTATTTATTTTCTATATTGTTTACAAAGAATAACATTATTTCAGAATAATAATAAAAAATCATGTGAACATTTAGCTCATATGTGTTTGTTAACTCTCCAAATGAATAGTATTCCATGTCAACTGCTCAGTAATGTTACATTAATACAAAATTATTTTTATCAAGTTGGATCAGCATCAATGGTTTTAAGTAATCCTAAGGTTCCATCAACCTATACATTATTAACTACTAGTCCTGTAAGTTGTTTATATAAATATATATTTTTTCTTATTATTTATTTCATTAAATTGTTGGAATAATTTTTTTTGACAGCATAATAAATTCCATTTTGCTGTAGCCACATACAGCCTAGATGGGGAATATAAATCATTAGAAGATTGGATACCATTTTGTTCTTCTTTCAATAATATCCGTTATGGTGTAAATACTGTAAAAAAATGCAAAGTATCCGCTCAAGATTTATTTAATTCTAAAGTAAAATTTTTAGTTCCTTATTTATCTTTCTATGATAGTAGCGATAAAAGAAAACTTTTATATGAATTGCCAGTTTTGATAAAAAATATTAATAATGTAAGTAACAAAAAGTTTTTTCTATTTTTCACATCATGATGAACAGATAGTATTACACATTTTTGTTATTATCAAGAAGGTAAAAAATATATCTCACTGGCAACTATCAAAAAGATTTTTTACGATTGACAATATTAGTGGTTTTAAAGCTCTTTCAAGCTCAGAAAACTCAATATTTGTGAAAGCAACCCAACCTAGTGCATTCCGCTATATAAAATCGATCAATATTCAGTAAGTAAATGACCAGTTTTATGTATAAAAGAGATTTTAAATTTCACTTGTATCGTTTTTTATCGGATATAAAAATTTAATTGATTTATTTAAGGATAACGATGCAAAAACGAGAAAACCCAGGCAAAATATTCCCACCATTGATTATCATTGAATATGATGAGCTCAATTATCAGCAGATTCTGAATGATTCGGAAATATCAATTGATTACAAAGTTATCTTTAGTTTTGGTGATAAGGAATCAAATTTAATTATTGAGGTGAAAAATTGACATTAAATATACGAATAAAAAAATTATTATGACAATAAATAATTATTTATATCTCTAAACATTCATTATTATTTTTTTAGATTATTATTGGAGTCTTCAGTGGGTTAGCATTAATACCTGGAGCTTTGAAAACATGGAGCTATTGCAGAAAAAATAGAAATAATGTATGGATTTTATCTAGGATTTCATCATTCATGATAAACTATATTGGAGTTATTGGAAATGTTTTTCTATTGATTTCCATTTGTTCATGTATTTATTATTTTATTTTTTACAAAGGACAAACAGTATTGCATATTTTGCTACCCAATGATGAGTTTGAATTCATCATAATGATTATAACTATGATTGCGTTTGGAGGAAAAGTGAGTAACTAATAAATAATGTTAATGATATCCTTATTATAATTAATGATAATAATTTTTTTTTATTTGAAAAATGGCGTTAATAATCAGATACAAAAGGTTCATCATATGCTAGGTTAAAAAAAATGATATTAAAAAGGAATGTATTATGATAAAAGCATTAAACACAATAATGGATTTTATTACAGATAAAAATTTTATGCACAATATTTTTTATGTACAATAAATGTTATCCAGGCATTTTCAAAAATGTATTTTAACCCTAGAACTTTTGATAACTACGAATTACATCCTGTAATATGATGTTAATGTAGACTTGCATTTAAAACATTTTTATGAATTTATTTCTGAAAAATCTTTTTTATAGTTGTTTTTAATTTATCTCAGTCATGAAAAGTTTTTTATACATCACTAAAAAAGATGTTACGGTTCTACTGAATTTCGTTATCTAGAGTTTTATCAAAAACCCGTCATCCAAAGTAGATAGTGATGACAGGTTGAATTTGACCGGTTGATGACCTACATCTAAAAATGGATCAAGTTTAAAAATCAGAATGCCAGAAATGAAAGATAACTTAAGTTTATCTCTTTTTAATAAATTTCATTTTTATTTCAGGTTGTAGAAATATTATCACTTCTGTACCATCACCGGCGACTGAACATTTTCTTTATTGATTGGGAACAGTCACGAAGTATTTTATTTCCTCTTCAATACGACCCATCACATACATCATTAAGGAAAACTCATAAAAAAAAGCTACGTAAAGAAAAATGTGACTTGTCTGGAACGATTTCAGAAATTGTAGATAAAAAACAAAAAGAAAGAACTTCCTCTAAGACTAATCAAGCTGATCCTGTTAGACGTAAAACAAAAAGTGAGGATTCTAATCGTCGTAAAAAATCATCAGCCCGCTCTGAAATCAATTTTTCAACAGAAGATACCAAAAATGATGTTGCCCAAGACAAATGGATTGTTAGCATTTGGAGAACTTATTTTGTTGCTAGTCAATGGCTTCGTATAAAAACGAAAAGACGAACAAGTATTTGGTTTCAAATCATTGGAACAATATTTTTTCTTGAAGTAATGACTTGAAAAATAAAAATATTACAAAAAAAAATTATTTTTCATGCTTAAATAAAATCAACAATACGTTTCTATTTTCAGGTAATCGGATTAAAATATTGGACTTTAGCAGTACCAGAATTAACATTACGAGAAAATAATTCAGTGAGAAAAAGTTTTACACTGCAATATGGTGTAGGCGTGATAATCTACGTACTTATTTATGTATTCCAATTTTTATTATCAACTTTATATGAGAGATATGTTAAAAATAGCCTCCAGGAATTTGTTGATTTATGCTCAGTGGCAAACATTAGTTTATTTATTTTTTCTCATGATTATTACGGTTATTACATTCATGGCAGATCAGTTCACGGTTTTGCTGATACTGACCTTTTATCATTAATTAACGATTTGAGAAAAGAGGAACATAATTTGTGTGCTCACAGAGGGTTGATTCCTGGAACAACTGAGCAAACGTTCATTGTGTGCATGTCCAGACAATTTCGTTTGTTTTACAACTCTATATTGAACACTGAGAGCTTCGTAAGAAATTGATTGAATTTACTTTTAACGAGTGGCTAAAAGATTAAAGATATTAATGATTTATTCTTGATGTTTCAGAGTCTTAAAAATTTATCTAGACGTCATTTTTTATCCGTGCCAATATGGGAAGAGCGCTGGGAAATTTATTTGAAATTGCGTAAATTTCTATGTGGATTTTTAGATCATTGTTTTGAAGAAGTTGACTATACAGTAAGAGAGAGAACTCTAGTAGAAAAATTGTGCAATATCGAATTTTTTGATACAGAGAAATCAATATTTTATATCGGTAAATATTTCATGAATTTCTGTTTTTATGATTAATAATATTTTTAATAAATTGATCCAATCTTTCAGATGATAATTATTCTTTTGCTACCACTATTTTTCATGGAAACGAATGGACATTGGCAACATTTGAACTATCAGTCTTTGTATTTATACTCGCATTGAACTGTAATTACGTATTATCTGCAATATTTACCATTTTACTATCACATGTGGTCACGTTTTTTGCTCGTTTTGGTCAAAATAAAAATTTGGCAAAAAAGACCTTAATTGATAAACGTTTTCTCATGTAAAAATGAATAAAAAATGTTATTCCTCCAATCAATTATTTGTTTATTATCCATAGCTGTACATACTCACTTAATCACTACATCATATTTCATATTTATCTTCTCCAATTATAATTTTTACTGACTGCCTCCATGTTTATCGTGTCCATGTCCTTCGGCATGTTCATGATGCCAGGGATGATAATCAATACCAAGAGCATTTTCAACACCTAGTGTTAGAAGAAATAATGCAAATCCGGTTGGAATTCCAGTGGTAAGCAATTGTAAAGCTCTGGTAAACTTAGTTCCATATCGTTTATCGTACTTCCAAACATGATTTCGTATCCAAGGATCTTTAAGACCATGCTGTGCAAGTCGTTGCTGATGAAGTATCAATGGTGGTGCTTCGATTTTGCTGTATTCAGAAGCTTTTGGTACTCTGTATGGATCTTTAGGAGGACCATGGTGATGATCATGTCCCCCCATAATTTCTGTAATAAAAATAAATGTCATCACCTAATTGTATGGTAATTGAATAAATTATTTTTACGAATTATTGTAACAATTTATTGAAATAGGAAAGTTGATTGTTTTTTTAGTGAGTAATTTTCAGTGCCAGTAATGAAACAAAAAAGATAATAGGATTAAATAAAAATGTGTATACCTAATATTTAAATTAGTGATTCTTACAATCTATACATCTATAGAATTAATAACTAAATATCAATCGAATTACATAATTTAAGGTTCTCTAACCTGATGTATTCAATTAAAACAGCTCCAAATTAGAGAAGTCCAAAATGGATATACTGGAATTACACAATCACACCATCTACAGTTGTATATTGATTCAATTTTATTACCATCAGCTAACAAATAATTGCTGACATTTAGTTTACCGACTTCCCATTAATTAAAATTCCGAGTGTAAAAGAGTCACGCGCTTGCGCAGTCTCACCTGCGTGTAGAAACAGGTAGACTCGTGGAAGCGTGAAAAGTTGGCTTCCGATTTATTTATCTGTTCGTTGGGAAGTGTTTCAAATGCTCATGTTCTTTAAACGTTGGATGAGCATGTGAGTACCATAGAAAATTGTTAATGAATAACATTTAACTGGATAAAGTTGGAGTAGTGAATATATGAGTAAAAATACGTGGGAGGTAAAACGGTATCAGTGTGAGGTTTACGGATGATGCCTAAGCACTTGTCATCCACGGGGCTTATGTCCAGTGCCATATATTCTTTACGGTAACAACACGTTTTGTGATAAGAAATCAAGTGACAATCAAACTGGACGTCCAAGGCCTTCGGCTTAATCAATCAGCAGACATGGCCACAACAACTGAAGAAATGAGGGTGACTGATCTACGAGCGGAAATAGAACGACTCTCTAGGGAACTTGACCTTGTATCCACTGAAAAAATTCAGTCTGCTCAGTATGGTCTTGCATTATTAGAAGAGAAGTCTGCACTTGAACAAAGATGTAACGAACTCGAAACACTTTACGATAATACTAAACATGAGCTTGACATTACTCAAGAGGTTAGTACCATCATTGAACTCGCAAAAATAATATAGTGAAATTTCATAACCTTCCTATATAAGTAATACTTATTAAACCCACTAAATTTATTAATTATTTAAAAAATCATTGAAATAGTTATTTTCAGTAAATCTTCGAAATTATATAACATTGAATCATTTTATTCATTACCATATTAAGTCATATATATTTTAAAAATAGAAAGTAACGTCTAATATAATTCTTCCATTTTAGGCATTGGCAAAATTTCAAACGACAAATAAACTGACTACCAAAAGTGGGATTGAACAAGAAGAGAGTTTATTAAACGAAAGTGCAGCTCGAGAAACATCATTACAGACTCAAATCATTGATCTCGAAAATGAGATCAAACAATTACGTCATGAATTAGAACGTGTTCAAGTTGAACGAGATCATGCTCTCCAAGAGCGCGAAGATGTGAGTAAAAATCACCATCAAGCGGAAAGTGAACGTAAAAGCTTGCGTACAGAATTAAGAGAATGCCGTTTCCGTGAAACACGGCTTCTTCAAGATTATTCTGAATTGGAAGATGAAAATATTTCATTACAAAAACAAGTATCGACTTTACGATCAAGCCAAGTAGAGTTTGAAAGTGCCAAGCACGAAATTAGGAGATTAACTGAAGAAGTTGAGCTTCTTAATAGTCAAGTAGAAGAGTTGACTAATTTAAAAAAAATAGCTGAAAAACAAATGGAAGAAGCTCTTGAATCTTTACAAGCTGAACGTGAAGCTAAATATGCTCTGAAAAAAGAACTAGATCAGCGCATGAATAGTGAATCAATTTACAATTTAAGTAGTTTAGCATTTTCAATACGTGGTATGACTGAGGATCAAACGATATGTAGTGATGGTGAGGATGATTCTCCAACATTAAGAAGAATTGAGGATGATTTGAAGACTCAAGAACCTGGTACATCAGCAGCAACTAAACAAGTTGATCTATTTTCTGAAATTCATCTTAATGAACTTAAAAAGCTTGAAAAACAATTAGAACTAGCTGAATCAGAGAAAGCTGTTCTCTCACAAAATTTACGTGATAGTCAACATACAGTGGAAAAAAGCCAAGGGGAATTACAGTCATTTGTGGCTAAGATAGTTCAATTAGCAGCGCGTGTTCAATCACTTCAGCATTTACATTCAAATCTTCCAGAGAAAACGGACGAAATTGCCATAGATAAACTCAATCAGGTAATTTTGGCAGTCAATTATTCAATTGATATTGTATTTATATTCTTCTCTATTTAATTTTATTCCTTATTGAGAGAACAAAAATTTGCAGTTTTATTGTGAATTAAAATCATTTTTTCAACATAATTCAACGAATAATAAGTCAATTATTTAAATGATCAATTTATTTTAGCACACTTGAAATTTTATCAGTTGCTTTTAATTTGCATATTTATTCAAGTGATAATTATCTATATTGAGCACGTACTGGGAAGTTGAACTCTAATTTAAAAATGTCCGACTTCTGATTTATTTAGTTGCAAAGTTAAATTTTTGTTTACATCTAACACAACCTTTTTTATCTTTTGAATAAGTAAATCAGTTGGAAGATTTTTTTTTAGCAAACATTTTTTTTAAATGTTTATTTTTGTTTCACATCAATTAACCAATTTATCCTCTCTTTAAATCTTGTATTTTATTTCATTTTATGAAAACTATTTAATTCATTAACTCATCATACTAAAAGTGGTTATAAAAATAAATAATGTGAATTGTTACAGGCTGTTATGCAATATCAACAATGGTGTAAAATATCCGCAAATGAAGTAGAGCAGCTCCAAAAAGATATAAGTGAACTTGAAGAAAATTTGACTGTATCTGATGCAACACAACAATTGAGAATGGAGTTGACTAATCTTCGAAATAAGGTAATTAAATTAATAGGAATTTACGGAATTAATAAAATAAATGCTGATAATAATGGAATCGAATGCAGTTAGGAAGAAAAAAGTGCATAATACCATGGGATTTATTTTTAATGGTTTTAATACGGTAGTAAAAAATGAAATATTTGAATGAATATGAGCACTGGTGTGGGTGCATAGCAAAATTAGTTGAATGAAAATTATGGCATTGCAGATCCCAGTGTCAGTGAAGAGCCTTCAGGAAAAGGTTGGAGCGTGTGGCCCCGTTTACGTATTTACCACCTACTTAATAATGACTTGGTTGTTTTGCCTCTCTAACGATCTCTATTATTACCTTTCCAATGCCCTAACAGCGTCTACTAGGTGCCGCTAAAAAAAGAAATTTAAAAATAAAAAATTCTTTTTGTTATAATCATAAAGTGTGAATATATGAAACAGCTCGAGTTGTCATCGTGAAATCATATTGCTTTTAGATATTCTTTCTCCATATCTTTTTAAACTAAATAAGCTGAGATAAAAACAGGTGGAATCAACAACTTTATCAACTTTAATCACTAAGCTTTCAAAGAGAATGTGCTTCGAAACGATATAAATCCATCTGTTTATATTATACACATATCGTTCGTCATCATTAACGTGGCATGATTTCCATTTGCTGAGTCTCATTGCACGAATCATATTGATACTCTTGAGCTCACGCCATTTTCCGCAATTTTTACACACCATTCTATCAATGATTATGATCAATCGTCCGATAAATATCGTGCTTTCGAGCATGTATCAATCATTTAGCTATTGAAGAATTTAAAAAAATAAAAATTATTTTTCTAATCTCTCATAACTAATATTAATATTTCTAATTGATTTTTCAGCTATTGGATACTGAACATAAGAATGCTCAATTAGAATCGGACATTCAGATCCTATCGAAGTGTGCATCTGAAGCTGGAGGTGCTCTTGATAATGCTCAAAATGATCTCCAGAATATGTCTGATGAATTGGCACAGCTGTATCATCATGTATGTGCTGTCAACGGTGAAACACCATCACGAGTCATCCTGGATCACGAAAAGATACCTGAGAAAGAAGAAGGCGAGGACAATAATAAAATCGAATGGTTTAGAACTCTTTCAAAGACAGATGTTCCCATCAAAGATCTTGAAAGTCTATCGAAGGCCAATGAAATCAGTCGGCACATAGAAACTGCAATGGATCAAATTAAACATTTGAGAAATGCGGTCGAACATACCATAGAAATGAGTAAAGGAAATCAAGCAAATATATCTAATTGTAAGTTAATAACTGTTTTTATGATAGAAATAATATCTACTATTAAGTTAATATATAATACTCTAACATATTATTTTTTTTATGTTTTACAGCAAATAATGAAAACAAGGCTGATGAGGGTGATTTACAAGAACAGGTGATAAAACTTAAAGCTTTATTATCGGCAAAACGTGAACAGATTGCAACTTTACGTACTGTTTTGAAATCTAATAAAAACACTGCTGAAGTTGCTTTGAACAATTTGAAGAGTAAATATGAAAGTGAGAAGAGTATTGTTAGTGAGACTATTTCGAAGTTGAGAAATGAACTTAGACGATTAAAAGAAAATGCTGCCACTTTTTCGAGTGAGTATACGCAGAAACTTATTAATGTCATGCTGTTAATCATGCTAAAGTTGAGTTATCAATGAATTCAATATTTTTTTTCCCCCGATTTCTGTTAACACATGGTGATCTTATCTATTAACTCCATGTTTATTTCAATTTTATCGCAGCATTAACTTATGTGGCGGTATTAATTTCAGGCACTTTTACTATTGATTTAGTCACTGCTCTTAATATGTGCCATTATGAACGCTGTATTAAATTATGATTTTGTAAAATATTCCTATACATGTGTATGACATTCGACGAATTTGTGTTATTACACGTGACTGATTTTTTTCTGTGTAGTTTATAACTAAGACTACAGTAGACTCGACGTAATGCATAATGGTTTATTTAATTGACTATACTGTAAAAAGTTGCTTAAGGTGTTAGGACATATTATTATTCGCTCATTATGTGTATATATGTATATTTTTTCTTTCACTAAACTCTAATCACATCATCATCAATCATCACACTTATCACGCTCATCACAAAAAAATTTTCATTGCACTGGTTTAGGTGTCTTAGCACGATACACTTTGCTTGTTTGCCCCTTTGTCTTTTAATACCCTCTAACAAGTACACTCCTCAGGTCTACGTGCGATGTTTGCGGCACGGTGTGAGGAGTATGTCACACAAGTTGATGAGCTACAGCGTCAATTAGCAGTAGCAGAGGAAGATAGAAAAACTTTGAACCATCTGCTACGTCTCGCCGTTCAGCAAAAACTTGGGCTGACAATGAAACTCGAAGAATTAGAGGTAGATCGTGAGTTGAGAAATACGCGACATATGAGACATGGGGGCAGTGGTAACGGACGTGGTGCTCGTCCCCGTATGCAACAGTCAAACCGTCCTCATATGGGTAGAGATTTCTTCTAGAAAATGGTAAAGATATGGAGCAAAGTGTTTTGAGTGATGATGAAATTACTAAATAGCAGTATATTCGCTTCTTCCCTCAACAACTATTAAAAAACATTAAAATAATTGCCTTGGGGAATTGACAGTAATTTGAGAAAAGTAATGAATGGTATTGCAAAGATATTTTTACAGAAATCACATTCGAGGAATCGTCACTATGAACTTGTCGATATAGTATAATTTCCCAATGGATTATAGATAGATGTAGAGGTTGCCTCTGTATTCATCACTTACGCTCCATGTCATTAATAGTCTAGTAGAAAAAAGAAAATGAAATATTCGTTACCAATTTTAATCACAAGGACATTGAAATGTTGGGTTTTTATTAGAGAAAATTAATGTAGTGACAATACTATCGTATGGAAGTGTAGAATTTCATAATCATATAGTCGAGAATACTTAGGGTTTTCATTCTGAGGCAAAACCTAGAGATTGTAGAATTTTTGTATTGGAAATAAAAATATTTGTAGTTTTTCTAGTATACTTTGGTATACTTCGATTAACTTAGTTTAAATGAACGAAAAAAAAACGAAGAAAAGATTCCGTCGCATCCTATAATATACTTTGTAATTTTAATTGAATTTATTCGTTGGTCTAATATTGTTTTCAATCTAATGATCTATTTTCAAGTCTTGAGTCATAATCAACTTAGAAATTTATCTATTTCTATTCTCGATTGATATTAAAAACATTGACTAGTATTATATTAAGTCGTTCAATCAAATCAACTAGTTTTTATTTCAATTAACTAATTCATTAATTTATTTATCATTATTGTTAATCGGCTAACAATTTGACGAAAAATGATTAAAAATAGTCTTGATGAGGTGATGGCTAAATAACAATTTTTTAAAATAAATTTGTAATTTATGCAGCTATAATAATTATAATCATGTTCTTAAATCGTTGAATGAGAAAAAAAAATCTATCACCAGCAACGTCCATATTTTAAGTACATACGAGGCCAAATAAAACAAAGATTGATTTAGAAAACAAAAAAAAACGTTATTGAACTTATCATAAATTTTATCTATTGTCCAAATATACTTACGAATTCTTGTCAACGACGACATAAGAATTTGTTGCCAATCATATGAACTTATAATCGAAGGTAGCTAATCTTATATTTACACACTCTCTATGATGATGTCGTCGTAGAAATTCGTAAAGTTCTAAGTCTGTTATTTATTAATATTATTACTAAATTGTATGTTAATTATTGCGATTATTTGTCGATGCTATCTGTTATACATTTAGCTCGATAGTAAATGAAAACAGAGAGACAACTTATATTGATCATTTTATTGACTGATCAATTGTCGCCCTTGTATTTGTACCGAACCATCCATATGACGTCCATGTTTATATAAAGTGGATACCAATAATTTGTGTATTTTATTTGCATATCATAATCATTTTTTTATTGGTACGAAATTTTTATATATAACTGCATAGATTTATGTATGTATTTTTATGAATTGTATTATTATTATGTTTTAATATTATTCTAGTTATTATGATCAATAATTAATTGATTAATTGATTAATTCATCATTGTTATTTTAAAATTGTTTTCTTTTTTACAATGTTATATTATGAGTGAAGTGAAATGATATGAGCGAAAGTTTATGCTTTATTATTATGTCCAAAAACCGAGCCAGCCTCAGATCACCGTCCCTTTCCCTATTTTTCCACATCGTCGCCGTTAAATGAAATTTATCTTCAACTTATTACTCCTTCACTTGCTTTTAATGAATAACTGTTTCGTGCTCAGTGAAAATATTTTATCTTTAATTATTTTTTAACTTTTTTCTTACCCTCTTTTTTATGGAATAATTATACATTTTTTTCAACATGTTACTTTTAATTCATTTCCAAGTTGGCTATTATTTTTGCTAATAATTTTTTATTCATTTTAAAAATACATTGTTAAAATTATTAATACCTGAGTGGAAATTGTGAGAAATATATGAGGCAAGTTAATCAATAAGAAGACCAACTATGTATTAATTGTACCATTGCGTCCTTTATGTCGAGCATTATCACGGCGACGTGTGTCTGTTTATTAATGTAAGAATATATAATGCATCAATTAATACTATTATTATGATTATTATTGTCATTGATAATTATTCAAAGTATACTACAAGTATAAATACAAATTGATCTGAATTTGTAAATAATGTAAATGCTCATTTTGGTATTGTATTATAAATATTAGAGATTAGTCCTTGAATCAAAAATTATTTTTCAACGACTACTCATTTAATTATCACTGAGAGAAAAAAAAACAACTAGTCTCAAGTTAGTTAAAGTGGTGGAAATAGTGGAAGCTTTCTTCGTAGCAAAAAAAAAATATTGTAGCACATTTAAAAGTAACTTTACTACCTTTTTATCTTTACTTATTTCACGCCTCTTTTTTATCTTGATAAGTAATCAAATTGTTGAAGAGAATTTTCAATAAAAATGTGTTAATCTAAGATGAAAATTGTCATAAAAAGTTCATTATTCGTTATTCTTTATAAGAAAAGTTATTTTTTCTCTCAGTCTAGGGTCACTCGATCGTTTCCAATAGTATAAAATTTCGATTAAGTCAAAGTAAAATGAAATAGTTGTAAGATAACAAATTGACAATTTGTCAAAGCTAAATGTCAAGGAAATTTAATATTATATTACGTCCAATAATAGATAATTTGTTTTGTAATATAAATTGATTGAAAATATAACCATTTATAATCATGTCTTTTTGAATTGTTTGTTACATGATATAATCTAAGATCTTAGTCTTGATAGGTGAAAATTACCAGAAATGGGAGCTGAGAAACTTTGAAAAGACTTGATAACTTGTTCTTTTTTTGTAAACCCCTTTAAGAACTTCTGTATCTTGAGATGATGTACACATTGACTTATTTCACAAAATAATCATTTGTTAATGCTTGCTTTAGTGTGTCAATTAACGGAAGCGACCAAGCACAAACGATAATGGAACTCAGCTTCTCGAAACTCGATGATATAACCTTTAGCATCGAATGCAAGAACGAAGTCAATTTAAGTTCATTACGTCATCGTTATTTCAGCAAAAAAAGGTGATTTAAAAAAAAATCTTGTAAAATAAAATAGAACAAAAGTACAGACTAAAGAACGAGGAAATGAATGCTAGAATAAAATGAATGAATGGTGACTTTTTATTTTTCGCTTCAATTCATTGTTGTGTAGTAAATAAGTTTTTAACACCTCAAACATTCATATTTTTCCAATATGTGTTTTGACGAATTAAAGATTTTTTTTTTCATTTCAGTTATTTGTTCAAGTGAAAATCAATAAAAGGATTTGTGTTTTATTCAAAATAAAAGCAACTTTTCCTACACTGATGGGGTAGTATGAATTAAAATGTCACCATAGTGGACACATGACAGAAACTTACGTTATATCACATACGTTTTTCATATTCCTTCTGTCGTGTAGTTTAAGTATTTCCATGACAACTAAAAAATCATAATAAATATGGTAATCCTTAATAAGAAACCTTTCTAGAACATATTCTTTTATCTAGATCACTTGGTATACTGAATTATTTAATGATACATAAATTAAATATACAACGAAATAATTAAATTTGATTTCATCTATTTTTACATAAAAATTTAAGTGTTTGATAAAAATCATTATGTTAAGATGGTTGTGTGTTTTATATGGAGCTTTTAAATTATTCTAGTCAATGAGTGGCAATTTAATAATAAATTAAGAAGAAATAAAATATAAATTTTATTATTATTATTACTATTATTATTATTGTTATTATTTATTTAATTTTATGAATGTTTTTATGATTATTTAAATGAAAAAAAGTTGAGAGAAATATTGTGATAAAACTCATAAAGTAGACCAATCTTATATCAAAGAAAAATGGTTTGGAAAAATCATTACCTTAGCTAGTTAAATATTTAATGAAGCATTATTCATTTTCTAATTATTCCACTCACTGAACCTTTTCTTTCTGTGATAAATTATTAATTTAAAAAATATAACTATGTATTTTTTTCTTTATTATTATTCATTTAGAATTGTAGATGAATAATTAAAAGTTACTTTTAATAATTTTTCTTTCTTAATGTCAATTATTCAATAATTAATTTATCTTCATTAACAATATAAAAACAAATTAATTTTTCAATTTAAAAGAAAACAATTGACAAAAAGCTGTCAGTTGAATTTGTTGAATATTAATCATGAGATATGTATTTTTCTAGAAAAATGTTATGAGTGAACAAGAAACAAATTTTTTGGATGAAAAAAGTTTTTTGGAAAAAAAAAAATTTTCGAAGAAAGAGCAACCTTCAAAGAAATTGACAAAACGAATGAATTTTCTCGTTGAATACCCGACCTATTTAAAAGCTATGTCGTCCTCATTACTACAGTTTTTTTGTATAATACAAACCTTCTTTTATAATATTTCACCCTGAGATGATGCGTCATTTTATGGACTGGTAGTCTGTCGAGCAAGTTTTGATCATTTTTATTTTGTCACTACAGTGCAATAACTGCGGAATCAGTAATGCTCGTGACTTGAAGGAATGTCTGGCCTTTTGGTAACTTGCCAGGGCTTCCCGCGAATACAAACTTCCACGATAGTATCATCGTGTGTACAATTATACTTGACTTCACTCAATTCAACAGACTACGAGAATTCTTTAGCCTCCCTCACTTATGCCTAAGTATTGCATCAGTTTTCTAGATCGTTTTCTTATCTGCAAAGAATTTTTATGAAAAATTCTGGAATTTTCTGTAGTCGAAATTATATGACAAAATAAAAAGAAAACGAATGATGATTAATTTTAGTGGGTGTAAAAAAATCGAATAAACATTGACCAATATTCTTTCCTCTTGTTCAGATGTTCGTTTAACTGTTGTGGTTAATAGACTATTTATAAGATCGAGGGTCGACGTTTAACCTTGTCCGTTGTAGAGGCAGAGGAATGAGAATTAGAATGTGAGATAGAGAAGTGTACGTATCAGAGTATGTTGCCTCGAAATGTTTCCTCACATTGCAATACCACCAATGTATGCAAGAGGACCGTTCCAATTGGGTCAGATCCATTCTCTATTACATAGAGAGCTTGACTCAGATAAATAACCGGACAAGAGAGAGTTTAACGTTTCATTTCCCGCCAGGTGCATGTAAGCGACTAGTTCAACTTGTAGTTTATTTTGCAACAAAACATTTTGTTGGATGAAGGGGAAGTATGTTAAAGAAACAACAAACGAGGAAAAGCCGTTTGTGTAAATTGAAATGTCGCTATCAGAAACACGAAAAGGATCTTTAAACATCAGAAAGATGAAGCGTTAAAGGTCAGAAAAGTATTGTAGAAATTATATAATGGAAGCTAAAAAAACTTTAAGTGTATGTAAGAAGACAAAAGCAATGTTGAAAGTGTCAGAATCTTACTAATTAATCCGAGTAAGTGGCACTTGTTGAAAAATTTGCATTCACCACAGGCTAAAAAGAGACTGTTATGACAATTGTTTCATCTCTCTGTCATCCTTTTGCGGGGAGAAGTTAAAAGGAAATCTGGTTATTTTACTTAGAAGTATATTTTCATACTTGTGAGTGTCAAACGTACTTCATTGTTTCCCTCTTTATTATCTCTACTACAATTTATTCACCATCATAAAACTTCAAGTGTATTACCATAAACAGAATTTTATAAATAACATTGATCGAATAAATTTACTACCTTTTGTACTACAAAACAAAAGATCGTGAAGCTTATAACAAGAACTCAAATTACCTTTCGTAAATAAGAACTTTTAAAATTGTTCTGATTGCACAAAGCAACTTAAAAAGGTTTTTCCTGAGCTTTCCTTCATCTTCTGACGACTTTTACCTACAACTTTTATCCCTTCCGATCCCCTGGAGGCTGTCTTTGACCGTTGGGGTTTATGAAGAAGCCTGTGTGAAAAAGCTACGAGAAGCTACTAACATCTTTAAGATAAACAAATCCATATATGAAGATCAGCTAATTCCTTCAGTAAAAATGACTTTAATTAAAACATGACATCAACTGAGAATACCGAAATAGTACAATCATCAATCACCAATAAACTTTTCGTTGATTCCATCATTCTTCAACTTCTAAGCTAGACATTAGCTCAGGATCTAAAAAATGAACAAAAAAATTATTCCCAGTGCTTTTGAATTTTATTCAACACCCTTGAGAATTTATCCATCACAGACCTTATTTCTGATAGTGATGAATAGAGTAAATGCTGGTGATGATGATGATGATGATGACCAAGTCCCTGACCTTTACAAGAAATTCATGGTCTTGATCATAAGATGCTGATGATGATGCTGGTGGTCATGTTGTCAGTCCTAGTGCTGGATATGTAATGTGGCAAGCGCTCGTGACGGGACCACGCCCTCGCAAAGAAGCGTCGCCGTCGCGGCCCTGCCAAGCAGGGTTGCTTCTACCGCGCGAGCTCGTCGCGTCGGCGGCGGCTGCCAGCCCACCCACCCAGCATCCTCAGCGGCTCGACGCCAACAACGACTCAGTAGCTACACCACGGGACTGCCAGTCTCCCACCGGTTCTGCGTAACATCGCAGCACGCACGAATATTTTTCCGCGTTCTCGGTGTGTCTTGTGCCTCGTTTTTTTTTCTCCCTGTTTACTCGTCCATTCACTTCTGTCAGACTACATTAATAACATTACGTGCTCTATGCATCCTACTTTAAAAATGTTCTGAATATTTTTCACATTTTTCATTATTATTATTAGTATAATTTTATTATTATTACAACTACTATAATTGTCGCAGTTATTATTATTTCTATTATTGTTGCTGTTTATTACAGTCGTGGTTATTTTGATGTCAATCGGTGTGTGTGTGAATGTGTGATTAATAAATAATAAAAATAGAGTGAAAGTGGGTACATAGTAATTAAGTGTTGTGCTGAGTAATAAACAATTTAGTGGTCAGTGTGATAAATTGAAGGTATGTTTTTTTGTTTATTAAAGTGTCAATTTAGATTGTTCTAGTAATTTAAGTGTTTTATTGTCACTGATGTTGTTGTTGTTGTTGTTTAGATTGCGATATGTGAATGTCGATAAATGATGTATTGATATGGATTTTGTTGTTATATTATCACACAAAGCCCGGTTAAAATGTTAACAGTGTGACACGTGTATAGATATTCGTGCATGCAACATCAAGAGTTTATCTTTAAATAATTGTTTGTCATTGGTGAGGGTAATAGGGATAAATAATGACATAGTTTGATTATGATTTTCTTAATACTTTTTTATGATGTTTATGTAAAAATTGTCTGATATTGTGATTTCATTAATCATTTATGACCTATATTTTTTTTCTTATTCATATGTAATATTTTTTTAAATAATATTATTTTATATTTTATTTGCAATGATCATCTGCATTGGAAATTTATGTTTACAGAGAAGAGAATGTTTGTTTGGACATTTTGACATATATCAGAATATCTGACGAATTTTCTGCGTCGTTACTTTTATATGTGATCAGTAGATTAGTCTAGACAAGGTCAGACAAGTGTCGTAAAAACATTTGTCAATAGCAATAAATTTTCAAAGATTATATACGACCTGCATAACCGATATAGTTATGTATGTTAGATGATACTGAAACGAGTCGCTGGAATCCTCTGAAGAATGAGAACTATCTTATTTCCCAGTAGATATGTAGGTGATATGGTCAGACCACTTTGCTGTTTCAGTTATTTATCAAAACACCGCTGGAAAGGCTTATCTACTCTTTTTCCACAAGATAACAAAAGTATCTATGCACGATAATAATGGCTAGTGCAATCTAAAAATCACTGAGACGATTTATAACTCTATTTTTTAAATTTTTATTTGAATTCTCAATTGGATAAAATCCTGTCAGTTGTTGAAATAAAAATTTTTTTTTTCTACCAATCATTTGTTTATTCATTCTTTTATTCCACCTAACCTAGCTGTTATTCTTTTTTTCGTCAATTGTATTTTGAAAATTAATGAAAAAAATTCATCAAAAGAATTATTTGTTTATCTAGATATTAGCTATGGGATTGGAATTTTTATTCACTCATCTAAAATACTTTCTGTTTCAATCATTGTTCAAATCCGATTTTTCTCTTTTGAAATAAATTTCATAAGATTATGTATATATATACTTTCAGTAAAATTAACTTTTATTAAACATTTTGAAACATAATTCCCTCTTTTCAGTATTAATTTTAGAAGTAGTATTATTATCACTAAAAAAATAAGGAATATTTTCAATAAATTCCACAATCAATTACTTTCTTCATATGTAAACAAGAAAGTCATTGACCTAATGACAAAAATAGTTTTAATAATGAACAAAAAAATTATTGCACTACTAGATTTTTGTTAATTATAAATATAAACAACTCAAAACAGTAAAAGATGATTTATGTAACAGCAATATGACCGTTAATCTACAAGTGAAATGTAACATAGTGTATTTTCGATAAAGGTACTACAGTAAAATTGACGTCATTTTCTGATGCATAACATCACTAATATACTATTGGTTCACCGCTTTAATTCAGACGCAATCAGCATAACTGAATTTAGAACGGAATTATTACACGAATGGTGGCAGTTATAGGTTTCGGGTGAAAAGATCGTTCCATTTGGATGCTGGCAATTTGATCATTCAAAAATTTCGAGTACAGATCCGGAACGAATATAGATATGAGATCAAAAAACACCAACATACCGGATCTTATGACGGTATGATCGATATGTGATACTATTAATACTCATTTTCACGCATAAGAGAAAAGAAACAATTATTTTGTCATTAAGTTATTAATAAGATTAAGTAAATATCTAGCATTAATTTTAGATTAAGTAAATACGTCGAGTGTGTTTCCTTTGCTCAATGTTTATTTCGTACGAATTTATTTTTTTTCCAAGTTCTTTGTTAACAAGTCTATTAATAACAACATACAAAAACTTGTAAAAATTATTTTCTTCTCAAATTTTTTGTAATAAAAATATAAATGAAAATTTTTAATTGTTTCTTTCTATGACTTTATATTTCCATGCTGAAATATTTTTATTAAAAATAATTTTCAATACATAGACTCATATTGAATAAGGTTTTTTCTTTATTTTATTAAATCTCTACTGTTTTAGAATAAAGCTAAATAAAAAGCAGAAAGATTTTTCAAGTTCTTATACTTATTCACCCTAGTTTTACCACAAATAATTTTTTATCTGGTAAATTGAAGCAAAGAGGATGAAAATTATCGCAAAAATTCTTCCGGTATCACGTTCAACCGAGTAAACAGGATCAAATTCCAAACTCCATCTTCACGAGAATTTCCTCTACTGTCTCTAGAAATATACTATCTCTTTTCTACTTTTCATTTGCCTTCTCTTCTATTTCCTATATCAACTTATCTAACAAACTAAATATTTCTAAAATTCTGAAAGTCATTGTCTTATATGTTGAAGGAAAATTCAGGATAAGGGTCTTGACCTACAAGTATAGGATAAGCCAACATTCGCAAAAGTTTGGCGGAATTTTTGGAAGCTGAGACAAAAAATTTAAGAGCACTTATGTCTTACAAGAATCTTGTTGGTCAAACCAAATATTTTAGTTTTGTCATCTCTACACTTGGAAAGTTGTTTCAAAATTGAAATAGTTGTAGTGATAAGTTTGAAAAAGTAAAAACAAAATTAGCATTGAATTTTTGATTTTGTGACTTTTTATGATAGAAAATGAGTTAGGTAAATAGAAAATAAAGTTTAAATAATAGTTTTAACTTGAAAATGGAAAATCAATTGTTGTCGTGAAGTTTGTTTTTGTGATGAGAGATTCTTCAAGTCTATAGTTCTGATAGATAAGCCGCTAGATATAATCAAAAAGGAATCAGATACTCGTTGATTAAATTCACTACTCGTTCTGACTTAAATCCTTTGCTATCTTTTTTCATTTTCTACTTCCCTGAGATTTTACGATGAAGGAACAAAAAGAATTCTCACATTTCTTTCGTCTTTGGCAAGGGAGAAAAAAAAATACTAGATCACTAATAGAATAAAATTATTCCAAATTGCTTATCTAAATGTGTACCTTTCTTGCATATCATTATCAATGAGTGACTTGTTTTTTTTTTCTTAATTTTTACTTTAAGAGATATGCGAAATGCTCAGCACGATTTGTGAGCGATAAAAAGAATTGAAGCTGGCTATTGCTTAAAGAGGAAAATAAAAAATGTTATTACTCGATGATGCCAGTTGGCTCATAAGATGCTTTTTATTGTCACTTTTCTGGGTTCATCTGATCTATTCAAATGTAACAATATTTTTTCCATTCTTATGTTTTTATTATTGTCTTACTTTTTTCTAGAAAAATGTCTTCTTTACGTACCCAATCAAGTGCAGGAGCGGTGGTGGGTTTTAGTAGTGTTAGTTCAGACCGAACAGGCGCCGCATCGACTGGTGGTGGTTCTCACTCCCACTCACACTCTCATAGAAAGCATCATCATCACCACAGAAGTAGAAGTGCACCAAGAACTCCTGAGAAACCACCCCGAAAACGTCATCTTAACACTGGAACAAGTCTTGCCTCAATACCAAGTCAGATCAAATTGTCAATGCTCAACAGTGGTCTAATTTCATATGGTAAGTTTCTCTATCTAACTCTATTAAAAACCTCTTTAATTTACTGTCAATGAATAAATCACTTTTTTATTGTTTTTTATTGTAATTTGAATATAGCAGAGGGAATTTACAGTTTCTGAGTAAAATAGACAAATATTGGTGAATAACCCCAATGATAAATGGCAAGAGTATTTTTTTTTATTGATAGTAAAACAGCCGGAAAAAAATTTAAATTTTTTTTAAAGCTCACAAAAAAATACATTTGATTATAATCAATGGATTAAATTTATTCAGAGCTTTTTACAAAATATCTTTGGAATGTCAATATTGTTTTCAAATAAAAAAAACACTGATATTTAGGAGGGAAAAAGTTTGAATTATGTATGGAAACATTTTTTCAATATTCATTCATTTGTTAGAAATGAATTTGAAAAAACCAAAGACAAAGTTTTGTTTTTTTTTCTTGATGATAAATAAACTTTGTTCATAAAGAGAATCTTAGTTGGAATTATTTATTGTTATTAAATTTTTGTTCAGAGAGTTTATTATTGATGAGTCTTTATGGTATTGTTTGGAATTCACTGAAGTGTATAAAGAAATAACGAATATGAATTTCCTTTTAATTATTTTGGTTATTTGAATACATCGTTTTTTCAGTGTAGTGAGGTTAATCGAATTTTTCTCGACTCGTTAGAATATTCTTTTTGCATTATTTTAATACATATTCAAGATAAAACGGTGGCAAAAGAAAACAAAAGGGGGTGGTAGGATATAGCGTACAAGAGAGATTTGAATGTTAAATTTCGTCGCCATTAGCAAGTCAATATATAGGCATAAATAATTCTAACATCGCACATTTTTCATCTTTCATCCTTGCTTTCTAATAATTCGCAGACCTTTAAAGCATTCTTCGATGATATACATAAAATTTCGGGTTATTTACACACATTTTCTTTACATGTACATGTAATGTTACATGTCATTTGTTTGGAATTAAATATTAATTCTTTGAATCATTTGTATCTGTGAAAAAAAATAAGGAAAAAAAATTCTCTTGTAAAAAAGATGGCCTAGTTTTGAATATGCAAAAGTTAATTTAAAATCATTTTTTATTCTTGGCTTTTTTTTTCTTCATAAATTTATTTATTTTTGGATTGAAAAATGTAAAGTAGAAAATTTTCTATGTAGAAATTGGGTTAAAGAATTTTTTTACATCCATTTTATATTCTATTTAAGTAAACCATTTGGTTCGAATTTTAGTTTTACAATTTTTTTTATATTCCATTTAAATAAAAATATAGACACTAATCTTTGCCCTGAATAATTTGAATTAATTAATTATCAGGTTCAGTAATGTATTGAAAAAAGTTTTGTAAATACTCAAAAAAGAAAAAACTTAAATGGCATTTTTATATAATTTTATAGTATTCAGAAATAAAATTTTCTATCGAAAAATGGGCATAACATGTGAAAAGAATACGTGAGTTGAAAATACTATCTTTTGAAGCTCAAAAAAAAAAAAAACAATTTTTCCAATCGAAAAAATATCTCTTTAGAATTTGGTTTTCTTTGCAAACTTGGAAGTATTTTAAAAATAAATAAAAAATCATCAATCTCTGATAAAAATATTTTTTTTATCAAGACTTTTGTGCTCAACCCGAAAAAAGAGAAAAACTTCTACCCATAAATCTAAATAGCTCCCGAAAAAACATTTTTATATTTGATAGTAAATCATCTATCAACTTTATCGATCGTTCTTACATTTTAGAGATAAAATCTCTTTATTAGTCATCATTAGCTTATTATCTAGCGGAAGAAGCTTCTTTCAAACAATTTCATGGTCTTTATGTAAACTTAAACTCGAGTTAATTGAAAGGACATCTATTTATAGAGCATCTCTTGATTAAGACTGATAATAAATTTTAGACAGTCCAGTTGAAGATTCTCCATTGAAGGTTGGTATCAATATAATACAATACACTCAGCTATGATGAAGGTGTGTTTTATATCATCCGTTTCTATTAGCTCTCATAAATAATAGCAAGTTTACGAGTAGAACGTGGGGTAAAAAAAGCAATTAAACCAACAGAAACATTTAAAACGTGCGAGAGATTAAAGGGAGTAGTCAACAACTGATGTATCTCGTATTCAGTTGTAATTTTACATTCTAACAACATCTGTAACATTCATTCCCGTCTAAATTGCTACGTAAGACGTGATGACAAGAGTTGAATAATAAAACAATGAAAGTGTAATAATATTTAGAAAGTATATGGAACGTGAAAATTAATTTTTCTAAGCCCTTCAGACTTTTTATTTATATCTTAAACATTCAAAGTTTTCTGATGTTTGAATTAGTTGAATCACCTTCATCCTCTTTCTCTCTTATTCTCGCTATTCCTAAGCTGATCTTGACACAAATTTTCATGCGCCACTGACCGACTATTATTTACTCGTCTTTTGCTCTCATGTAAATTTATTGTATGGCTTATAATTGAATTATTCTTGTCTCCTTTTTTTTCTTTCTTTAAAAAAATTGAATGAAACCTGACAAATTGAATGATATATTTTTTGAGTAGTGTATGAAAAAAAAAATTACAGCTGTCGAATTTTCTTCCAGTGGTTTGAAGTGAGAGATGATTTTTCCAATGTGCCTCGAACGTATACTTTCATCGAATGGGAACACATTCACTTTATATACAAAGCGAAAACTAGACGACAGGATCTTGTTAACAAACCTATTCGCAAATAACATGCATATATGTACACAGATCTACATCAGTCAGTGAAGGGTTTGGAAAAGTCTCCATAGCAACAGGAAATATTCAAAAAAACACTGTCTTTGAACAATATTCTTTTGATCTTAAAACTGAAACAAAGAAACAAATCTTTTTTTTTCATTTTTTAAGTATGTTGAAATTATTTTTTCCTCATAATTTACTTTAATTCTCTCGCTGTTTATATAACAATTATAATAATACTAAAAAAGTTTCATTTAATTGACATAAATTACATTTTTTAGATGGAAATTTTTGCTGTTTTACCTAAAACAAATAATTTTTGTTTAATTTAGAATATATTTCTCATTATATTGCAAATAGTTTCAAATTTAACTAAGGATTTAATTTAAGAGAATGAACAGATTTGTTTGGAGTTTGTTTTGGTAAAATATTCTAGTAATGTTATTGAAAAATATGTAGTAAAGATTCTTAGTTTTTCGGATCAAAAAAAGTTGAATCTTTTTCTGTGTTCATGTTTTACTACCCAATAACTTTTTAAAATAAGTACACGAAAGAATCTCTAGAAAATGTCGAAAATTGTTGGAGTTATAAAGGTTTATAGTCAAGCTGTCGGTTTACAGTCAAGTCCTACTTCAAAGTCCTACGTTTTTGGAACGAATGGTCATGATATCTTCAAAACTACTGCACCGATTTTATTCAGGCAACATTCATTCTATTCATAATCGCTATCCACGTTATTCAAAGGTAATAAAGTTGGTGTATAAAAATTTTAGGGCCTTCTATAGCCTTTTTTATGATAGAAGATATAAGTGAATGGATAATTATAAGAAAAGAAAAAAATTTTGATGGCGAAAAAATTAATTTTGTTTTGAAAAGTTAAGAAAATACTACGACAAAATGTCATAAAAAATATTAATTCACCATGATTTCATGATAATATAGGGAAATTTTTATCCGAGATTGCTGGGAGTATAACTTTGATTACATCAAATGAACTACAAAAATTTTTATGAAACAATAAATATTTTAATGTGTAAAAAATTCTTAATAAAGTTGGTTTATATGCTTTTGTATTTTTTGTTCAGGAATATTTTTAAACAATAATAATTATCGAATAATGAAGTAATTAGTGCGTATTAAAGTGAATGGGATTAATTAATTAAAAACCACATTGAAGCAGCTTTCATCAAATGCAATTCGTCTCTCCGTTTACCTGGATATGAATTGTATCAGGGTTGCTTATCTGTTATCTAGAAGCTATATAGGCTGACTTGTGTTTGCAATGACAAAGCATTCGTGTAAACGTCCATTAGCATAACCCAAGTGAGCCTGACTATTCGGTAATTGACCGGAGTTGGCACTGCGACAAGTGCGAAGTTTGCCTCCTGTGATTTCCTGTCCTTTCAACTTTCAATTTCTAGTAGCTCAACAAACAACTTATTTATTGTATCGCTATAATTTCTTTTTAAAGCCATTAAAAAAAAATAAATACTTCATAAAGACAGATAAATATATAATAAGAATAATGGGCTATAAAGAGCATGTATAGCTTAATTAATTAATTTTTATTATTGCTGAGAAAAAAATTAAACAACAATAATATATACATTATAGTAAAGCCTTCGTTTAGCTTAGTAATGATTTATTGCATTTGGAATGTAGCCAGAAATTTTTAAAAATATTTTTAATTATTTTTAACGAATGGAATTTTGAAAAAGTACTCAATGAAAAGTCCAATTATCTGATGTGTTAATTATCATTACGAAGTTTCCTTTTCCCGTGAAATCAACTCACAGCGAGTAAGCGAAAACGAAAAGATAGCAAGAGGTATGATAGCAAAATCTTCAGAAGAATAACGAGCTTTTCTTCACGGTGAGAGTAGTTTTTACATTTGATTTGAACACACGTGAGTATAAAACTTAACGAGTTTTCCACTAGTAATCTGTTGCAATTTCTGTACAAATACCTTCAATAAATCTAGCCTCCACTAAATAAAATAAATTCGTCAAGTAGAAATCTCTTAAATTAAATTGACTCTTTAATCATTTTCATTAAACATATAACATTATATATAAAATTCATGCATTTAGATTCAAAAATTTTTTTTACTAATTTGTATACATTAATTAATTTTTATAGAAAATATTTATTAATACGAAAATATTTTATTATTTTATATTTTATTTTTTATTGCAGTTTTATTTTATTGAAAATCGAATAATTTTGGATATACATCCCAATTATTTATGATAATAATAATAGTAAAGCATAATAATAATAATAATTGCATCAATACAATTAATAATAATATTTATCAAACGATGAAATAATTATGTATTCATAAATACTAAATAAACCCTACATGATAAAATTTCAATTCCACTCAACATGGAATTATTTAAATTGACTTGGTACACTAAATACGAAGAAGCATAGTATTTTTTGATCGACAGGATAATATTGATAATTTACCTGAACCTTTAACGTATTTATCATGTCACTCTTGATAACGTGAGCAAGACAGATTATATATATATATATAGATATAAAGGCTCGGTGATGGCGGTCTTATTCGATTATGCAAAATCGATGGGATTCACACTAGAGACGTCCACAAAAATAACTCAATTGTCTGACCGCCAAGGACCATATTTCCTGTCGACGATTTTCTGTATTCCAATCATATCTCTTTCGTTTCTAGAACAGCTTTTATTCTCTTTGTATGTTGAATAAATATTTATTATATTATATTCACAACATAAACAGTTTAGTTCTCATTCAAAGCCAATCGACTTAATATATTTACATAAGAGTTATTGGCAAATTTTAAATAATTCTGTGGACATGTTAATTGTTTAATGAATTTCGTCATAATCAATGAACTTTTTCTGGAATAAAAAGACAACGGATATTGATCGCTCTCTACACCTTGCTGCTTAAAGGATGAATTTTCCCTTTACTTCATGGATTCCGACCACACCCTATATGTCCTAGGTCACATAATTGAGATGAAACCACATGAATCTCTATACTGAATGCTCTGGTTACCCCTACGCCATTCTCGCCAACTCCATATTCGTCTGATTTTTAGATAAAATCACTGCAGTGGAGAATATTCATTCTTAAAAGTTGCTGATAAATGCTTTTTCAAGCAAACCATTCAATTTATTCAACATTAGATTTTCTTTTAGAGATAAACTATTATTTTTCTAAAATTATTTTCATGTAAATGCTTCAGTAATTAGTCTAATCGCTCAGAATAAATTTTTTATAATAAAATGATAATAATTAATAGATAATTTCAATATTTAGAATAAAATTTTTTATTAAAGTAAATAGAGTACTTATTAGCTATTTTATTATTTCAACTTAAAATGAAAAATATTTGTTTTTATTATTTAAAAGAATGAAATTTTTAAGAAATATAATAAATTGGGCAATAAAATGCTGTCAATGAAATACTGCCTTATTGTGATTGTCAGATATCTTCTTTCATTGTCACAAGTAAAGAAAGACAATTAATAATATACTTGTCTACCAGTTGCTTACAAATGAAAGACAAATGAGCATAATTCTCAGGTTTCCACGTCTTCCTTTACTCTCTATAGATTCTACCTATTAATTAAAGGAGACAAAAGGGGTGATCTAGAAACAGCTGTTGATCACATCCAGTTATATTTAATATAATCTAGGATGCGAGAAGATAGTAGGCTCGAGTTCTCTTAAGTTCAATTTTCAATAGAAGAAAAATCTTCTTGATTCCGAGATCTTAAAGAAATCCATGTTGTATCACTCAAAGTTGAAAACTTGTTCTTTTCTAAGACTACTTCTAAACTTCATATGCAGTTTATTGCATTTCTTTCTCTATTTCTTATATATCCTAGCAATATCCAATACTATTTTTGACCTTATTGACCTTTTGATTGAACACTTGACTTGAATAAAACTTGATCCACTAGTGAAGTGTGTTAAAAAAATGTCGCGTCAGGTTATTTATTATAGTACTAATTCACTTTTTTCATCATATGTTGACATTAAAAGAGTAGTGTTTGAATTGTGTGAAAAAAATCAAAAGAAGTCGTTGCAATGAAATTTATCACTGATAAAAGCTCCTAATAATCAACCCTTTGATTGCAAGGTGGAATTAAATTGGAACATGTGCACGTATCGAGTAGCAGGATAATTTAATTCTACTGCATATAGTAAATTTTAATTCTATCTGATCATCTTCACAGCTCGGTAGCTTTCAAAAGTAATCATTTAAATAAAAAATAAAATATTCGTCTATATGTAAAATGAACCTTCAGATTGATTAAATAAATAATAAATGAGTTTTCATTTATTGATTACACATTAATTGATAAAAAAGAAGGTTTATCTAGATGTATAAGTTTTTTATAAAGTTAAAAGAACAACATAATTTGTCAATAACTATTACAAAACTGAAATCCTGAGGGCCTGGTAATCCGATTTGCCAGTTCCATTAAAACTTACTGTTCGACGTGAGGTTACAGGAGAAGTGGAGTGAAAGGATAATAGCTAGTTGAATTAAAACACCCAACTAATCAATAAAAAATGTCTCAACAGATACGGATATCCTAACAAGTAATTAAGACGTTTTTTTGTTCATCGATGGCTCGTTTGGAACGAGGGTTAATATAATTTATTAAATTGTAATTGGGTGTAGTTTTTTACTGAGTTATTATTTTATGAATAAAAAATATTCGGACGATAGGGGAATTCATTTAAGAAACTCATGAATTATCATAAAATCGCGTGGAATACTTTATTTCATTAAATCATCAGTTCTTACAGATGTTTAAGGAACATTTATTTTTTCTTTTAAATGATATGTATTTCTTTCATTATGATGTTTAATTCAATCTAGTTTTTTTTTTAATTGAAAAATGTCAATGAATTTAATTGAAGAATATATTGAGAAGATTTATAGTTTTGATAATTTGATGTTGAAACAAAAAATTATGGTTCCACGTTAGGAGAAATTTATTTTAGAAGCTTGTAAGTTATTAAAACCATCACAAATTCACTCAATAAAATACTCCCTTTAATTAAGCTGGATATATCTAACTTGCTAAAAAAAAAAAGAGGAAAAACCCCACGTCATAACACTAACAATAAATAAAACATGTCTGACATTCTCAAAGATTTAATTGAATTTAATAAAAAATTGAATATACACTTGGATTTAACAAATACGTTATTTACAAAAACGCTTTGAGTGAAAACTAATTAAATTATTTAATAGTAAAATAAAGCGTGAACTTAAATGAGTTGATTGGAATATCTCTTTGATGTTTTTTTCTCATAGAAATTTATATATATATATTTATCATCAAGTAGAATTGATATATGCAGTTTATTTATTAATATAATACAAAAATTTCAAACACCTTATGTGCATGTTAATATATTATTTAATAGTACAAATAATTATACAAAAAAATGGAATTCAAATAAAGATTTATTCTTTTGTGAATTCCAATCAAAATGATTTATTTTATGGATTTTAATTCTTTATTATAAACAAGATAATTTCATCGTGCTGATTCAATGATTATTTACTTATTTACTAGCTACAGTTACTGCTCATTTACTTTGTTTATTTATTTTGCATAAAATATTTAGAACACATTTGTAGCTCATCAATATTTCAATTAAACCACTGAATATGTAATAATAAGTTAAACATAATTATTATAACTTCCAACTCCAAACTGCATGCGAAGTAATTTGATGATAATAGATCCTAAGAAGAACTAGTCTATTGTGTTGACAATATCGAACGCTTCTCCCACGTTACTATGATACTTTATCAAATATAATCAATATCAAGAGACAAAGCTAATGGATTGATGACAACTATTACCCTCGATACGTAATCATAACTTTATCAATTTAGCTGCCTGTTTTTTTTTAGATGCAAATTTTAATTAATGTATAGAAACAGATTGTGATGTTGTAATAAATTATATCTCCAACTGAAATAAAATGACAAGTCATGATGGAGATTGGACTCTGAAGGTCTACACTAGAAACTTCTCCTTGAAACTGTTAATAACTCGATAGAATAGTGATTATAGAACAATTAGTGATCATGAAGTTGGCCTAGAATTCTTTAAGTAATTAAAGTAAAAATAAAAGCAAGTACTATCTAAGTAATATCTTTCAGATCTGATCGTATGTCAAAAGGTGTTAAACCTCTAGAAGTCATGTGTTGGAGATATAATCGAGCATGAGACTTCTAGAGGTATTATCTATCTGCTGAAAACCTTGATATACTTGGAAGTTATGACTTCTAGAAGAGACATTTCACTTTTTTTATTCTAATCTAGTTAAATGTTTTTCGAAGTATATGAAAATATTAATCTTAATCTAATCGAAATCTAGACTGTTATAAGAACAAACTTCTGAAGATATTTCTGTTTTAATGGACTTCAATGATAATCAAGTTTTTCATTTATTATGTAAAATATGTATAAAACAAAAATCAGTTAATATAAAATTTAGTTAATAAAAAAAATAAAAATCGATTTCATTCCAATTTCATATGTATCTTTGTTAGGAATATTGAAGATTTTCGTGGTAAAACTTGAGGCTGAAGCAAGAAAAAAGTATTGCACTATTGATCCTTTGAAAAGCGGAACAGAAAAAGGTACCTCATGTAGTTGAAGCGTTAGAAAATAAGACAAGGATGGATAAAATGTGAAAGTGCTAGTATATATGATGCAGGAAAGTTGATGTTATCAATAAAGAAGTGAATGTCAAAAGTAATAAAAAAAAAGAAACGTTTTATACAGAAAAATAAAAAATGTTGTTTATCATCATTGAAAATAATATGACTGCAATTTACTTATGAAATAATAACAGTTAGATAAATAAAGATAGTCAATCTCACAATAGCTTTCAATCTAATAAGCAGCTATATTTAGTTATTTATTCAATATTCATCAATATATTCATCGTGATCTTTCTTTCCTTTTTTTTTGATGCTTTATATAAATTCAGAATATTGATGATCTCATTACAAAAATTTGCTGATTTAAAATTTCATTAGGAAATATAGATAAAAAAGTTACTTTTACTATTTCCATCTTCACCTATTTACTTTTTAATCGTGTAATGAACTTATTTTATTTACATGTAAAAATCTGTTTTTTTAAAGTTAATATTGCTGGTATAATCCTTGATTTACTTTCTGATGTTGGTTTACTATCATTTTGAATTGATTAATATTAAAATCATATGCATAATCTCTATATCACATCAATTACAACACTCCCATCACCAGCAAAACCATTGTTGTGCATCATCAAATATTCTCGATAACAATAATTATGATAAAACTTCGTGGAAATATTTTCGAGGGATTCAATTATTATCAATGTATGAAATATTTCGAATAGTTTTATGATGAATGTTCATATAAATAAATTTGATGCAGAAAAATGAGTAGAAAATTTTTTACTACCCTACTAAGTATGTTTTGGTCTTATCAACGCCCTTTTAAACAAAACATTGAGCGTCAGCTATAAATATATACTTGTCAAAATAATTATATCATTTTTTCGAGCGTTGAAAATGATGTAATTAAATACAAGTAGAACGGATGAAAAAGTTTACTTGAGAATAAGGTCAATGGATCCTGTAATGCACAACTTCAGTCTCATCATCAAGAGAGTGAGAGAAAAGAAGGGAGGGAGGGTGAAAAAGAAAGAGATATCAAAGTCTTCCTTAGGACTTTAGATATTCTTCCTCTTCTATTCTTCTCCAATTTGCTCCATCAGCGGTTCGAGAGCTTTATGTAAGACCTCTTAGACTATATCTTTCTTACTTTCAGAACAATAGAAATTTTTTCTCTAATTGGTTTTTTTTCTTTTCAATCGATGACAAACTTGGTTCTGAAATATTCACTTATGTTGAATAATATGTTTTTCATGATATTTGGTGGGGCAAAATTGGATTAATCGTACTGTTGGAGAGTTCAAATGTAACAAGAGAGATAGTCATAAAAAAGTAAAGTCAAAGATACTGTTTTTGAACTAATAAATGTTGAAGTAAGGTTGAAGAAGGGAGAAAGAGATTTAAAATGAAAAAAATAATTAATCTAGTATATTTTTAAACCAACCTCTTCATGAGATATATGTAATGTTCCAATTAAAAATACTGACATGAGTCCAAAGAGAAATACTTGGCAATTAAATTAAAAATTATTTTTGTAAAACTCGCTTAAAACTTTGCTGATAATTTTTATTCTGATATAATGATTAGGTTGTTTAACGATAAATATTTAACTTTGTTTTAATGCTTTTAATTTATAAAATTTGTAAATTAACTATTTTTTACTGTTTGAATAAAAGTTTTCCTCAATTTACATTGGATAAAAAATTTTTTTTTTGTAATAAAATAATTTAGGTTGATTGAAGATATGATTTTTATTGAAATTATATTTCACTCATTAAAGCTAATTTGATTTGACCATTATTGATATTGTTCATTCAAAAAATCCTTTCAACTGTAAAAACATTTTTAAATGAAAACTGGTATTTTCTTCTAGTGCAAAAAATTTTCAAATTAAACGTTTTACGGATTTCTCACTCGAATAACTTTCTAAATGAATTTTAGCAAAAAAAAAATATAAAAGAATAGTAATTGCGTTCATTTTTACTGAGGATTCACTTGATCCAAAAAAATAACCTTTTTCATAAATTTTTTTTCTCCCCTTTGAACTCTAATTGAATTTTCTAAAACATCTCACATCCAATCACCTAATAATGAACACCATTTTCGTTAATAAAAGTTTTTATCCAGATAAATTTTGATAAAAAATACTTCATGACTCCATTTTCATCGTAGCATAAAGTTCAAGTCCATTTATATGATTGTCAGTGAGATGGACTTGGAAACAGCTTTTCTGTATGACACTTTCAAGTTCCCTTGGCATTTAAAATTATTTCTGACCCTTGTTCATGAAAATGAAGTACCAAGTGCACCAGTCTACTACGTAGATTCAAGCGTAAAGCAACCAGAAATGCATCAACTCTGTTATATGTTCTCTTCTTGCTATGCTCGATATATGTGAGAGTGTTTCTCGTACTCTGAGCACTCATGAGTGAAGATCAGTAGTATCTAGAGACGTCGCGAAACCACAGATACCTTATGCCTCGTAGTTGTATAATATAATTCTTGAGTGTCTTAGTCTCTCCAGATGCATAGCAAGACATTTCTCTCAGAGTATATTACCCCATATTGGCCAGAATCAAGTATTAAGTACCTCGTAAATACAGTGTATGCTTATTTCATGTTAAATTAATTAACTTGATGTTTATTTAACTTTCAGATTATTTGTTCAACTGAGTCACAAAGAAATGTTTCCTTTTTGTTAAAGACTGTAATGAGTAATTTTGAAATGGAAGAATTTTCATTTGGAGATTTATTTAATTCGTAACTTTTCATGGAGTTTGTTGTTGTTTGGTAGAATAAAGTATTAATGAATTTCCACGTGATATAGAAATTGTTATTATTATTATTCTCATTTGTTTGATTTATTATTATTATTATAAAAGTGTCATTTTAAAATAAAAAACAATAAAACTTACTAAAAATACTTTGAATGTCATCAAAGTAGTTACTTACAACTAATTAAAAAAATGAATAAAGTTGGAGTTATTTCAACTTTAAATAAATATTAAATTTTAATCAAGCTAGAATATTCATTTGCAGAAAATTTTCACTGATTATAAATTCAGATTAATTCATTAGAAATAGAAGTTATAGGCTATTAAATATAAATTAGTATTTATCTTTTAATTACATAAATTATCTGAATCATTTTTTTTTTAATTTCTAAAATAAAGTTTAAATTTTTGAAATATAATATTGTTTTAATAAATTCCAAAAGTAAAAGAAACAATTGAATTATTAAAAAGATAAAATAACACAGAGAAATAAATGATGATTATTATAAATTGAACATTTAAACGTATTATGTTCATCACTTTCACACGTTTTAAAATTATATGAAATATAATATTGATTTAACTAATGCTCGGGAAAAATTATATTTAATTATAAAAGATAAATTATGTTATTAAAATAAAATGATCATCCCTCTCAATTAATTATTTTCATTTTTAATACTGATAATGTTAATAATACGAAATGAACGAACAGATCAAATATCCAACAGAAAATATTCAAAATTTTCAAAGTGCTCGAAATATATTTGATTCCCCGAGTAAAAATAAATAGGCCCAAAACGAGCCCAAAACACGCCCAAAATGAAAAATAAGCCCAATACAGGCCCAATTGAGTCAATCTTGACTTAGAGAAATTTTCAGCGCCCAAAACAAGCCCCAATACAGGCCTAAATTTTTAAGGAGCCCAATTGAAGCCCAAAACATTTTCCAGGCCTAAAGCACGCCCAATTCAAGCCCAAAAATATTTTGCAGGCCTTAAAGCACGCCCAATTCAAGCCCAAAAATATTTTGCAGGCCTTACAAACGCGCCCAATTCAAGCCCAAACAATATTTTCGAGGCCTAAAACGCGCCCAATTCAAGCCCAAAAATATTTACGAGGCCTAAAACGCGCCCAATTCAAGCCCAAAAATTTATTCTAGGCCTAAAACGCGCCCCAATTCAAGCCCAAAAATATTTTCTAGGCCTAAAAACGCGCCCAATTCAAGCCCAAAAATATTTTTACAGGCCTTAAAACGCGCCCAATTCAAGCCCAAAAATTTATCCCAGGGCCTAAAACGCGCCCCAATTCAAGCCCAAACAATTTATTCCAGGCCTAAAAAACACGCCTAATTCAAGCCCCAAAAATATTTTCGAAATTTAGATTTTATTGGAAGATATAAATGCACGCGAATATTTTATAAATTATTAAAAGATTTTCATTTTTGCAATTAAATATCAGCATTGGGTTGCGTCTACACGTTTGTTTATAAAAATTATTGGGTAAGAATCTACTGTTATACATATAAATACTTACATGTTAAAGACAAATCCTTTTTATGAAATTAACCTTTATACAACAATAATCGATTGTACATGTTTTTTCAAAAGTGTTTGTTGGTAATATGATAAGAAGTAAATGAACAAGAATCAAAATCTTGTAATTTTCATAATTCTTTATGGATATTAATTTTTTCTTAAGCATTTTATACTTTTATTCACAATATTCATTAATATTATTCGGTTCTCCGATATAAATATTACTGTTAATGTTTATAACAAAACAAACGGTTACAATGAATTGATATTAACAAATATATCTGAAGAATTTACCGCTACAAATTTATATAAATACGGTATTGTCTTATTTGTAACATTGTAGCTTGAATCATGTCCATTATATTTGGTTGCATCACATGAAGTGAAGTTTTGAAATGAAACGACGTGTCTACAACTGCTTCATTAAAACATGCATAAATTTAGCTTGAGCACAGTTTAATTCACATTTACTTACTCTACAATGACATACCTTTACAAAATACTTCAATAAAACCTACTTTTGAATGTGCATTGCTATGAATCTTAACACAGTAAGAAATAAATGATGTTTTCCTATTATATAATTTGGAGTAAAATATTGATTATTATTTTCAAACGGTAAAATTTAAATATCTTACAGTAGAGTTTATATTTTGATGACGTTTGTAGTATCGATCGAAGGTTTCGGCTTTCTGCAGTTTCTTCTAATAACCACATTCTCCCAAGTACGTAAGTATTGTTGCCGATTCGCCGTTCTATACACGTGCGTTTACCTACTGTTCTCAGTTTATTACACAATTTTGCTACATGACTTTCTCTTGGTAACTTCTTAATTTTGTTTCAACTGATAAGTAATTAATAATTTTTGTACATATTTGTAGTCCAATATATCGCGTTCCATGAACGAAATTTTTGATCTTACCTAATAAATCTTCGAAAGGAAAACAAGACGTTACCCATAGTGGGCCTAGATCTTGAACGACGTCGGGTAAATGTTGGGAGGGTGTGAAGGTTGAAAGTTGCAAATTGTGAATCATATAGAGATTGAAATTTTGCAACAAATGATGTTTAAAAGTTGCCTGCTCATGTTGAGAGATTCATTACTTATTGATTTTTGATTTAATATATATATACCATAGACGAATTCACAATAATGATTGTATAATTTTCTTCCATTAAATCTTCAAAGAGCGGTAATGAATAGAAGAAAAAAAAGATCGCCATTCACTAGCTTTAAAATAACTGGAATGTTTACCCACGATCTAGGCTTTCGTTTAATGAAATTTGGAGGTTTTATCTGCTTCAGACGTTCATCTATGATATTTTGCACATGGTATAAACTCCAAGTTTGTAGCGATAAGAAACACTCTAACAATAATTTTGTCAGATACTTCACTACACCTAGAAAAACACAGTGCATGACATCTATTGCTGTGCCTCGAATAAAATTTGGCATTATTTTACTCAAAATGGATGGACCATTTACACCAACGACAGGTTTTTTTTTGTACTTGCCATCATTGAAAAAGTTTCATAAGATACAAGATCTCGATTAAGAAATTCCCCTTCAAATGGATAGATGTGAGTATTCCAAATACACCTTCCTCTCTAATTGTATATCCTTTGGAAAAGCATCTTGTACAGCCCATAATCTCCATTGAATCGAATGTGATTCAAAAAATCAGATCTTGCGATTGCATCACAAGTTCCCACAAAGAATTAATGCTTTAATAGTTTTAAATCGATTAGATTTAGGAACTTCTACATGAATTCCAGTTCTTAATTGGGCTAGTTGATTATATAATGGATATAAGAAGTAATTTACCTAAAGGATCAGAAGAACCAAACCATAGGCCTGCTAAAATCATATTTTCCTTTGAAATTCTTTTTGATATGGCAGTTCATTAATAATTAGGTAAAATGGCCCAAACACTGTATTTTGCGGATTTAAATATTGGTACACCGTCAGTATACCACATAAATGAAATGTAAATTCCTCAGAATCAGGATTATTTTCTTTCATGTGCTCTTTATATAGCACAACCATCGTAGATATCTTCTATATACCATCTTTTTCTTTTTGACGCTGTTGGGGATTGTGATAAATCGTCAAGAAATCCTTCACGAAGGAGTAAGGCTTGTAATTGATCAATGATCGAAAGTTCAATAAATATAACGGTTCGTGCCTGTCATTTACATTAGCGATACATTCACAAACCGCGTTCTCTGAAGTCAAACGGTTTGTACAATCTGGGCAATAATAGTGTTTTTTCATCGTAATATTGTCATTGTTAAATATTTTGTGAAAAAATAGATAGTTTTTTATGATGAGAATTCGGTGGTATGTGTGCACTTATTACTGACAACAAATCAGGACAGAGCACAACCACTTAAATTGTGTTTTATAGAGTACATAAAAATGCTCAACATACTTTCGGATAGTGTGATAGGAGCATTCTCATATAGAGGAGGATCATCATCTAATTCTTCATCAGTTGATGCATCAACAGGACGTTCATTGTTTTCAGAGTTTGCTCTGTGATCTGTTTCATCAAAAGCTTGACTGTGACTTTCCTCATTTCGACGAAATTCGTTTACATTCAATATGATCATTCAGATTTCTCTGAGTACTTATAGTCCAATTCTCCATCCTCTCCCTCAACTACCTGGTGTTGTAGTTCAACTTCTCATCATAATAAGAAGTATTTGCTTCATATACACTACCTGATGACTAACCTCCATATTATCGCTTTGATTTTCCTGGTTTATTTGCTCTAATTCTTCATCTTCTGAACTCATATTGTCTACCTCTACGATCTGGCGTTGTGGTTCCAACTCCTCTTCATCATAATCAGAGATATTTTCGTCACTATTACCTTCAGCTCCAGATGCACTACCTGATTGACTAACCTCCATATTATCGCTTTGATTTTCCTGGTTTATTTGCTCTAATTCTTCATCTTCTGAACTCATATTGTCTACCTCTACGATCTGGTGTTGTGGTTCCAACTCCCTCTTCATCGTAATCAGAGATATTTTCGTCACTATTACCTTCAGCTCCAGATGCACTACCTGATTGACTAACCTCCATATTATCGCTTTGATTTTCCTGGTTTATTTGCTCTAATTCTTCATCTTCTGAACTCATATTGTCTACCTCTACGATCTGACGTTGTGGTTCCAACTCCTCTTCATCGTAATCAGAGATATTTTCGTCACTATTACCTTCAGCTCCAGATGCACTACCTGATTGACTAACCTCCATATTATCGCTTTGATTTCCTGGTTATTTGCTCTAATTCTTCATCTTCTGAACTCATATTGTCTACCTCTACGATCTGGCGTTGTGGTTCCAACTCCTCTTCATCGTAATCAGAGATATTTTCGTCACTATTACCTTCAGCTCCAGATGCACTACCTGATTGACTAACTTCCATATTATCGCTTTGATTTCCTGGTTTATTTGCTCTAATTCTTCATCTTCTGAACTCATATTGTCTACCTCTACGATCTGGCGTTGTGGTTCCAACTCCTCCTCATCATAATCAGAGATATTTTCCTCACTATTATCTTCAGCTCTATATGCACTACCTGATGCACTAAACCTCCATATTATCGCTTTGATTTTCCAGGTTCGTTTCTTCAGATTCTTTATTTCCACGGTTTAATTTTGCACAATGTAAAACATTGCAAATCCGTTATTAAATTGTTTTCACTCGAAACTATTTACTGTATTAATTGAAATATCCAGTATACTGTAATATTTGAAATATTTCCGTTCACTGAGTCTTTTGTTGGTAACCATTAATAGTGATACATGAAAATAATAAGTTTTTACCTGAATTTTTATTGCTCTCGAACTATACCGAACGTTGACGAAACCTTTACGGTATTTTATTGTATACAGTTCCTCAATGAACCCAAATCTTTATATTATCTGTCGAAAAAGTTTGTCACCAACAATTATGACGTGTATCCGCTATTCTATATTTTCTTATAACGTAAACTACAACGATCATGAAACAAAAGAAATCATCATGGGTGTGTTAGTATTTTGGGTAGAAAAGTAGTGAAGTTTCTGTTGTGAATATTAGTGATATTTCCAAAGTTTTAGAACCGCAATTTATTAAAGTAGGATGGAAGGGTGAAACTACCTTGGATAGATGGTGGATCAACAACTTTGTATGATGCAAAAATCCTCCAAATCAGCAGTAAGTATAAAAAAATTAAACATTACGTCTATTGTACTATATTCGCATGAAAGATTTATTTAAATAAAATATAAGTTGTATTATAAATCATAACACGTACTTATATCTTTGCGTAATTGGTAAGAGAATAATATTTTTCATCAGGCCCGCGCGAAAACTTCATTTTTTTCATTTAAGAATGATTGAATTTTTTGCACAGGTTATAACGAAAAATAATATTCAGATCTGGGAAAGACAATTAGACTATCTTAAATCACGTGTTTACGGAAATTGTAAACGTGGTTTGAGCAAGTCTACTGTTCGTTCGTAGGTGTGAAATATACAATCGTAGCATGTACATCCACTTTATATACTTTTCAGTTGTAATGATACTTTTTTAATACGTACGACAAACAATATATTTTTAATCTTCTCTGTAATACAAAAACATATGCTGTTATTCCCTAAGTACGTTTATGGCGGTTTTTTGGATTTCCATCATTTCTTTTCAGACAAATCCACCATCCCTTCCTTAAAAAATAAGTATTTTCTTTTATTTCTGCTACTCTGGACAGCATAGATTTTTGTTCGTTTAATTCAGTTTGATGCTAGCATTGAGTGAAGTACATACAGTTGAAGTGAAATAGTTCAGTGAATATTTGAATTTTAAGAACGAAAAATTATAATTGAAATTATTAAAATATAGTGTATGTCGAAAAACTACGTTTATTATAATACATTTTCTATTATCAAATAGGAATGAAATATTTTATTATATTTTGTAGAAAACAAGATTATCTTGAAAGTCTTATCGTTAATCAAAAAAGGGAAAAATCAGAAGAAAGAACTGAAGATACAAATCATGGCTGAACGTAGGAAATTCAGCAGGCAAAAAGCGCCAAGGTTGTGACGCAAAATAAAAAACACCTCAGATGCTAATGAACTTATTCAGAGTTTGTCAAACATAACAAGTGAACCTTCGAGAACACAAACGAATATGGATACTTGGATTCTTGTGAAAATTGCAAAAACATTGCGTCTGCAGAGAATGGAGATCAAAAGTAAGTGTACACACTGATAGAAGAGATTTGTAATAATAAAGAGGCTTCTTAACCGTGGAAAAATATTTTGTGACAGTCATAAACTTATATCTTAACTATTTAACATAGCTTTGCTACAGCACACACAAATATATTTTTAACAGTTAATAAATCTTCTTAATATTAAAAAATATGATGTTAACGAATATAATTCATATTTATTGTGGATTACATGGTTCTTTCATATAAAATGATATACAATTCGAATGGAGATTAGGATTTTAGTTTAATTTCATGCATATTTATATTAATTAAAAAGATATTGCATAAGGCAAGAAGTGAGCGTTAAACGGTGTGAATTGATAAAACATGAGTTTTCTGGGTTATGGTAAGTTAGGTGGCGTTACTGAAGTTGGTTAATTAATTGTTAAAAAAATATTTTAACTGTTAAAAAATATTTTTTTACGATAAAATAAAATTTATTTATTATAAAACTACCAATGTGTTTATAACTAAGGCTTTTTCATTCTTATAAAATATTTATTAAAAGTTAAAAAACATTGATTTAAATAATTAAAAAATCGTTTTTTAACATTCATAAATCTCTTCTATTAATGCATATATATAATAATATGTATTACGTAAATGATCGTAGTTCTTCAGGCATATTAATTTATGAATGAAGTCACTCGTTCTCATCATTATTTTTAATTTTTAGTTACCCCAGAATTCCTGGACGTATGTGTAGATTGCAGCATGAAGCTTTTATAAACAGCATGTAACAAAAAATATCCTGACGCCCACCAAGCAATCTAAGGTAACGAAGTTTAATAATTTTTGATGAAGAAATAGGTTTTATAATAGAATAATAACATTTTCTACATTCCCAGATTGACATTATATCCAAAAACAAATCTTTTTATTGAAGAGAGCATTCTAGAATCACTGGTGAATGCGCAATAATACAAAAAATGCACTTTATTAGCTTTTAGTGACGAGCTGACTGGAGGAGAAGAAGAATTAGCGAAGAGCGGTTCTGGCTGAAAAATAACTGATCAATTTCCTTAAAATTCGCACCGCCCGTGATCGGTAATCTACCTTATTGTTAATAATAGAAACAAAAAATTTTCCCATAAAAGAATTATAGAAATGTACGATTTTATTTATACTATTACAGTTATATGAAAATCGTTCACAACATGAGTGATTGACACAAAATATTATAATAAAACAGTTTAATCATAGAATTCAATTTTACGCAGTGAAAAAAGCATCAAACGAGAAAAAGAAAATTCCGACAAAGAAGCAATAGCAATGATTCGAACAGTCCGACCCAAGAGAAAAAGGTAAAACAAATAGTGTCAAGTTATCTGCATCAATGAGATAAGTCAGATTATAACATTCATATTAATACTTACTCTTATTATACAATTAATATTTTCAGTTGCCAAAAATTATCAAACTCATCAGAAGAAAGAATACCTAACCCAACTGCTAGTTCATCCATTAGCATCAGATATATCAGTAGATAGTTCAGCATCACGTCATTATCAGCAGGCAAAACAAAAAATTCAAACACCCACCATCATCACAACTACGAAAGCTCCATTAACGAATCAATCATCTCAGAATCTGACTACCACCACCAGTAGGACCTCATCTTGCAGTCATCTTATGTGGTACCATCAACAAGCTTCTGAATACATTCAGCATTACAATCACGATCATTACTACAATAAAACTATTATAATTACAATAATCCATACTTTCCCCACCAAATTATGATTTTCTATGCAAACAGATAATTGTAATGAAGAAAATGAGAACAACACATTTTTCAACTGTAAATTCATGTATAAAGTTTAATATATAAAAACGATTTGTATTGTCAAATGCAAGTATTTATATATGGTATAACAGTAGATTCTACCAATAATTTTTATAACAACGTTTGTAGACGCACCAAGCTGATTATTCAATTGCAAAAATGAAAATCTTTAATAATTATAAATCTTCGCGTGCATTTATATTCTTCAATAAAATCTAAATTTCGAAAATATTTTTGGGCTTGAATTAGGCTTGTGTTTTAGGCCTGGAATAAATTTTTGGGCTTGAATTGGGCGCGTTTTAGGCCTGGAATAAATTTTGGGCTTCATTGGCGCGTTTTAGCCTGTAAATATTTTTGGGCTTGAATTGGGCGCGCGTTTTAGGCCTAGAAAATATTTTTGGGCTTGAATTGAATTGGGCGCGTTTTAGTGCCTAGAATAAATTTTTGGGCTTGAATTGGGCCGCGTTTTAGGCCTGGAAAATATTTTGGCTTGAATGGGCGCGTTTCGTTTTTAGGCCTCGAAAATATTTTTGGCTTGAATTGGCGCGCGTTTAGGCCTGGAATAAATTTTTGGGCTGTATATGGCTGGCGCGTTTTAGGCCTGCAACATATTTTTGGGGCTCTGATTGCGGGCGCGTTTTAGGCCTGTAACAAATAGTGCTTGAATATTTGGGCGCGTGTTTAGGCTAGAAATATATTTTGGGCTTGAATTGGGCGCGTTTTAGCCTGGACTAGATAAACACTTTTTGGGCTTGTGTATTGGGCGCGCTGAGAGAAGCTGAATGAAATATGATTGCTGTGAATTGCCTTCTTTAGG